>NW_019154095.1:40172830-40240872 GCF_002288905.1 Enhydra lutris kenyoni
TTTTTTTTTTTTTTTCTTTTCTCTCTCTCTCTCTCTTTTTTTTTTTTTCCTTCTTTCTGAACCTCTTTTTATCCCCTTTCTCCCCCTCACGATTTGGGATCTCTTCTGATTTGGCTAAAGCATATTTTCCTGGGGTTGTTGCCACCCTTTTAGTATTTTACTTGCTTCTTCATCTGCTCTTATCTAGACAAAATGACAAGGCGGAAAAATTCACCACAAAAAAAAGAACAAGAGGCAGTACCAAAGGCTAGGGACCTAATCAATACAGACATTGGTAATATGTCAGATCTAGAGTTTAGAATGACGATTCTCAAGGTTCTAGCCGGGCTTGAAAAAGGAATGGAAGATATTAGAGAAACCCTCTCGGGAGATATAAAAGCCCTTTCTGGAGAAATAAAAGAACTAAAATCTAACCAAGTTGAAATCAAAAAAGCTATTAATGAGGTGCAATCAAAAATGGAGGCTCTCACTGCTAGGATAAATGAGGCAGAAGAAAGAATTAGCGATATAGAAGACCAAATGACAGAGAATAAAGAAGCTGAGCAAAAGAGGGACAAACAGCTACTGGACCATGAGGGGAGAATTCGAGAGATAAGTGACACCATAAGACGAAACAACATTAGAATCATTGGGATTCCAGAAGAAGAGGAAACAGAGAGGGGAGCAGAAGGTATATTGGAGAGAATTATTGGAGAGAATTTCCCCAATATGGCAAAGGGAACAAGCATCAAAATCCAGGAGGTTCAGAGAACCCCCCTCAAAATCAATAAGAATAGGTCCACACCCCGTCACCTAATAGTAAAATTTACAAGTCTTAGTGACAAAGAGAAGATCCTGAAAGCAGCCCGGGAAAAGAAGTCTGTAACGTACAATGGTAAAAATATTAGATTGGCAGCAGACTTATCCACAGAGACCTGGCAGGCCAGAAAGAGCTGGCATGATATATTCAGAGTACTAAACGAGAAAAACATGCAGCCAAGAATACTATATCCAGCTAGGCTATCATTGAAAATAGAAGGAGAGATTAAAAGCTTCCAGGACAAACAAAAACTGAAAGAATTTGCAAATACCAAACCAGCTCTACAGGAAATATTGAAAGGGGTCCTCTAAGCAAAGAGAGACCCTAAAAGTAGTAGATCAGAAAGGAACAGACACAATATACAATAACAGTCACCTTACAGGCAATACAATGGCACTAAATTCATATCTCTCAATACTTACCCTGAATGTTAATGGGCTAAATGCCCCAATCAAAAGACACAGGGTATCAGAATGGATAAAAAAACAAAACCCATCTATATGTTGCCTACAAGAAACTCATCTTAAACATGAAGACACCTCCAGATTTAAAGTGAGGGGGTGGAAAAGAATTTACCATGCTAATGGACATCAGAAGAAAGCAGGAGTGGCAATCCTTATATCAGATCAATTAGATTTTAAGCCAAAGACTATAATAAGAGATGAGGAAGGACACTATATCATACTCAAAGGAACTGTCCAACAAGAAGATCTAACAATTTTAAATATCTATGCCCCTAACATGGGAGCAGCCAACTATATAAACCAATTAATAACAAAATTAAAGAAATACATCGACAATAATACAATAATCGTAGGGGACTTTAACACTCCCCTCACTGAAATGGACAGATCATCCAAGCAAAAGATCAACAAGGAAATAAAGGCCTTAAATGACACACTGGACCAGATGGACATCACAGATATATTCAGAACATTTCATCCCAAAGCAACAGAATACACATTCTTCTCTAGTGCACATGGAACATTCTCCAGAATAGATCATATTCTCGGTCCTAAATCAGGTCTCAACCGTTATCAAAAGATTGGAATCATTCCCTGCATATTTTCAGACCACAATGCTCTAAAGCTAGAACTCAATCACAAGAGGAAATTTGGAAAGAACCCAATTACATGGAGACTAAACAGCATCCTTCTAAAGAATGAATGGGTCAACCAGGAAATTAAAGAAGAGTTGAAAAAATTCATGGAAACAAATGATAATGAAAACACAACGGTTCAAAATCTGTGGGACACAACAAAGGCAGTCCTGAGAGGAAAATATATAGCGGTACAAGCCTTTCTCAAGAAACAAGAAAGGTCTCAGGTACACAACCTAACCCTACACCTAAAGGAGCTGGAGAAAGAACAAGAAAGAAACCCTAAACCCAGCAGGAGAAGAGAAATCATAAAGATCAGAGCAGAAATCAATGAAATAGAAACCAAAAAAACAATAGAACAAATCAACGAAACTAGGAGCTGGTTCTTTGAAAGAATTAATAAGATCGATAAACCCCTGGCCAGACTTATCAAAAAGAAAAGAGAAAGGACCCAAATAAATAAAATCATGAATGAAAGAGGAGAGATCACAACGAACACCAAAGAAATACAGACAATTATAAGAACATACTATGAGCAACTCTACGCCAACAAATTGGACAATCTGGAAGAAATGGATGCATTCCTAGAGACATATAAACTACCACAACTGAACCAGGAAGAAATAGAAAGCCTGAACAGACCCATAACCAGTAAGGAGATTGAAACAGTCATCAAAAATCTCCAAACAAACAAAAGCCCAGGGCCAGACGGCTTCCCGGGGGAATTCTACCAAACATTTAAAGAAGAACTAATTCCTATTCTCCTGAAACTGTTCCAAAAAATAGAAATAGAAGGAAAACTTCCAAACTCATTTTATGAGGCCAGCATCACCTTGATCCCAAAACCAGACAAGGATCCCATCAAAAAAGAGAACTACAGACCAATATCCTTGATGAACACAGATGCAAAAATTCTCACCAAAATACTAGCCAATAGGATTCAACAGTACATTAAAAGGATTATTCACCACGACCAAGTGGGATTTATTCCAGGGCTGCAAGGTTGGTTCAACATCCGCAAATCAATCAATGTGATACAACACATTAATAAAAGAAAGAACAAGAACCATATGATACTCTCCATAGATGCTGAAAAAGCATTTGACAAAGTACAGCATCCCTTCCTGATCAAAACTCTTCAAAGTGTAGGGATAGAGGGCACATACCTCAATATTATCAAAGCCATCTATGAAAAACCCACCGCAAATATCATTCTCAATGGAGAAAAACTGAAAGCTTTTCCGCTAAGGTCAGGAACACGGCAGGGATGTCCGTTATCACCACTGCTATTCAACATAGTACTAGAAGTCCTAGCCTCAGCAATCAGACAACAAAAGGAAATTAAAGGCATCCAAATCGGCAAAGAAGAAGTCAAACTATCACTCTTCGCAGATGATATGATACTATATGTGGAAAACCCAAAAGACTCCACTCCAAAACTGCTAGAACTTGTACAGGAATTCAGTAAAGTGTCAGGATATAAAATCAATGCCCAGAAATCAGTTGCATTTCTCTACACCAACAACAAGACAGAAGAAAGAGAAATTAAGGAGTCCATCCCATTTACAATTGCACCCAAAACTATAAGATACCTAGGAATAAATCTAACCAAAGAGACTAAGAATCTATACACAGAAAACTATAAAGTACTCATGAAAGAAATTGAGGAAGACACAAAGAAATGGAAAAATGTTCCATGCTCCTGGATTGGAAGAATAAATATTGTGAAAATGTCTATGCTACCTAAAGCAATCTACACATTTAATGCAATTCCTATCAAAGTACCATCCATTTTTTTCAAAGAAATGGAACAAATAATCCTAAAATTTATATGGAACCAGAAAAGACCTCGAATAGCCAAAGCAATATTGAAAAAGAAAGCCAAAGTTGGTGGCATCACAATTCCGGACTTCAAGCTCTATTACAAAGCTGTCATCATCAAGACAGCATGGTACTGGCACAAAAACAGACACATAGATCAATGGAACAGAATAGAGAGCCCAGAAATAGACCCTCAACTCTATGGTCAACTAATCTTCGACAAAGCAGGAAAGAATATCCAATGGAAAAAAGACAGCCTCTTCAACAAATGGTGTTGGGAAAATTGGACAGCCACATGCAGAAAAATGAAATTGGATCATTTCCTTACACCACACACGAAAATAGACTCAAAATGGATGAAGGACCTCAATGTGAGAAAGGAATCCATCAAAATCCTTGAGGAGAACACAGGCAGCAACCTCTTCGACCTCAGTCGCAGCAACATCTTCCTAGGAACATCGCCAAAGGCAAGGGAAGCAAGGGCAAAAATGAACTATTGGGATTTCATCAAGATCAAAAGCTTTTGCACAGCAAAGGAAACAGTTAACAAAACCAAAAGACAACTGACAGAATGGGAGAAGATATTTGCAAATGACATATCGGATAAAGGGCTAGTGTCCAAAATCTATAAAGAACTTAGCAAACTCAACACCCAAAGAACAAATAATCCAATCAAGAAATGGGCAGAAGACATGAACAGACATTTCTGCAAGGAAGACATCCAGATGGCCAACAGACACATGAAAAAGTGCTCCACATCACTCGGCATCAGGGAAATACAAATCAAAACCACAATGAGATACCACCTCACACCAGTCAGAATGGCTAAAATTAACAAGTCAGGAGATGACAGATGCTGGCGAGGATGCGGAGAAAGGGGAACCCTCCTACACTGTTGGTGGGAATGCAGGCTGGTGCAGCCACTCTGGAAAACAGCATGGAGGTTCCTCAAAATGTTGAAAATAGAGCTACCCTATGACCCAGCAATTGCACTGCTGGGTATTTACCCTAAAGATACAAACGTAGTGATCCAAAGGGGCACGTGCACCCGAATGTTTATAGCAGCAATGTCTACAATAGCCAAACTATGGAAAGAACCTAGATGTCCATCAACAGACGAATGGATAAAGAAGATGTGGTATATATACACAATGGAATACTATGCAGCCATCAAAAGAAATGAAATCTTGCCTTTTGCGACGACATGGATGGAACTAGAGGGTATCATGCTTAGCGAAATAAGTCAATCGGAGAAAGACAACTATCATATGATCTCCCTGATATGAGGGAGAGGAGATGCAACATGGGGGGTTAAGGGGGTAGGAGAAGAGTAAATGAAACAAGATGGGATTGGGAGGGAGACAAACCATAAGTGACTCTTAATCTCACAAAACAAACTGAGGGTTAATGGGGGGGTGTGGGGGGGTGGGATTATGGACATTGGGGAGGGTATGTGCTATGGTGAGTGCTGTGAAGTGTGTAAACCTGGCGATTCACAGACCTGTACCCCTGGGGATAAAAAGATATTATATGTTTATGAAAAATAAAATTAAAAAAAAAAAAAAAAAAAAGGATGGCTCTCTTGGGTTGACGTACCTCATAGCTCCCAATAGTCGATATTAAAGTTGTTTCTTAATGTGCTTTTCATCCCAACGGAAAAACACTTTTTACTCTCTCAACATGTTGATTTTACTCTCTCATTATGTGTGTTCATCCCTTGGTGATCAGATTGAGGTGTGTGTCTGAGTGATGTGGAGGAAAGTGCAACTGAAGCTAATCTTAAGGGGTTGGGTCGTTTCTTCTGAACTTTATACTGGTTAGAACATACTTTTCTGTTTAAGATTCAGATTGTTATATTTTTGTTATAGTGATTGTCCAAAAAAACATAAAAGGAAATCCACAAACCAATAGCAACACAAAACCCAAAAATCTGTGTCGGTGGCAAACAGGAAGTCCTCCTGAGCATGACTCACAAGGCCACCGTGATTTGGAACCTGCCTGGCCCTTGAGCTTCCTGTCTTGTGGTGTTCTTCACCGACCCCTCTCTTAGCCTTACTGAACTTGGGTGCTTTTCTGAATGGACCATATCCTTCCCCTGTACTGCCGCACACTATTGTATATGCTGGTCAGGCTGCCCACAGAGTCCTCATGCACCCCATACCGAGTCCGCCCCCACCACAGCCCCCTCCTCCACGTTGCTTGGATACCTGCCTCTGGGCGGCTCTCCCCAAGTCCTCCCCAGTAGAAGCTGAGGTCTCTCACCAGCACCCCTGGCCCTAGCCACAGTGCTACAGCTACTCGTGTGTTTCGGTGTTCTTTGGAGGCAGATCCATGTTTTATTCATCAGTTTTGGTTTTATTCATCTGGTCTATTACCAAAAACTTCAGGTGCTTTTTGAGAGATTGTTGAGGGAATGAGTGACTGGATTAATGGGTTCACAGTAGCATATCCAATTATTCACTGTCATCTTAGCTTTACTTACTGTCCTTGTGGCCCCGGAATATTTGCAGGAAATGATCCATTATGTAGATTTCCTTTAAAATATTGCCAAGGGGGCGCCTGGGTGGCTCAGTGGGTTAAAGCCTCTGCCTTCTGCTCAGGTCATGGTCTCAGGGTCCTGGGATCGAGCCCCGAGTCGGGCTCTCTGCGCAGCGGGGAGCCTGCTTCCCCCTCTCTCTCTGCCTGCCTCTCTGCCTACTTGTGATCTCTGTCTGTCAAATAAATAAATAAATCTTAAAAAAAAAAAAAAGTAAAATAAAATATTGCCAAGGTTTGGGCCATAGCTCCAAACTTTGTATTATGAAGTAGATGTTCTAAGACCCCCCCAAAAAAAAAAAAGATTAAGGTTTAAGATTGTGCTTTTTATGCTGATTATCCAGGTAGGCGTGGGGACCGGTTCCTCTTTCTTTTTGTGACCAGCTTGGAAGCATCAGAGATAAGGAGGATCTGTCCTTGTCATAGGATGTGTTTAGTGGAGCATTTGGTCATAGCTCTTCTCCCATCAGAAACTCCATTGACTGGAACTGTCATTATTTATTATAATGGCTAATTCTTCATTTTTTACTAACTTTTGTCCTGGTTTGGGGTATAACAGTGGTTCCCAAAAGTCCTCAGACCTAATTTAACAGGTCTGGTATAGGGCCCAAGAATCTATCTTTTCTAAAGATTACCAGCTCCTGCTTGCATGGAGATATACAAGTCAATTAATGTCTCTTATGGTGGAAAATTGTGACCTATATTCTAGGTTTTCTGATTCTTTCCTAGCTCTTCAGCTTGGTGTGGTTTATACGTAGATCAGAGGTTCCACAGAAATATACATATTTTCCCCCAGATGGCCAGTGATTTGCTCTTCTAGCCTATTTGTAAAGCCAAGATGAATTTTTACCACTAATTACGTGAGTTAGTCAAATAAAATAAATGCTTTTATTTAAGATCCAACTAATGATTTTCCTTGAAGCACAAAGCAGTTGTTGTTGATGATTTGAGCATAGCCTGGGGTTCAATTTTAAGAGGTAGGAACCCTGTGTCATTAAATATCTTGTTTAAAGTGGCACAAAGTGTGCAGTGAAGCCAGAGTTGGGCCGCAAGTCTCTGGCATTGATCTTGGCCAAGTGCAGAAGCTGTCAATAAAGCCAGAAGACTGGGTGTGTCTGGCAGAGGGAGGGAGGCTGTTTAGATTATGTCAGTGTTGGGCGGGGGTGCCCGTGTGGTATGGTGCAGGGTTTGTTAACCAGTACAGTTAAGAGGGGATGCTATAGTCAGACAGAAGGTCATGATATCTGGTAAAGGGCTATTTGGGATCAATGGTTTGAAAATTCCAGCTGAGACAATGAATTAGAAATGGAGTTCTCAAGCAACAGCTAAAAAAAAAATTCTACTGCAATATTGCTCAAAATCTCCTGGATTTAAATATTATATATGCTAATTTGCATATTACCAGGCTTTTTACCAGAGTATTCGAGAATCTTCATATCTCTGGATCCACGATGATGACTTTTAAAAATGAGGGTCTGCCTGCAATTGCACTCTTGAGTATTTACCCCAAAGATACAGATGTAGTGAAAAGAAGGGCCATCTGTACCCCAATGTTTATAGCAGCAATGGCCACGGTCACCAAACTGTGGAAAGAACCAAGATGCCCTTCAACGGACGAATGGATAAGGAAGATGTGGTCCATATACACTATGGAGTATTATGCCTCCATCAGAGAGGATGAATACCCAACTTTTGTAGCAACATGGACGGGACTGGAAGAGATTATGTTGAGTGAAATAAGTCAGAGAGAGTCAATAATCATATGGTTTCACTTATTTGTGGAGCATAACAAATAGCATGGAGGACAAGGGGAGTTAGGAGAAGGGAGTTGAGGGAAATTGGAAGGGGAGGTGAACCATGAGAGACTATGGACTCTGAAAAACAATCTTAGGGTTTTGAAGGGGCGGGGGTGTGGGAGGTTGGGGGAACCAGGTGGTGGGTATTGGAGAGGGCACGGATTGCATGGAGCACTGGGTGTGGTGCAAAAACAATGAATACTGTTATGCTGAAAAAAAAAAAAAATGAGGGTCTGGATTCAGCTTCCAAACATACAGAATGCCGGTGTAGTGCAGCAAGAGGAAGGCCTGTCCCAGAGGCCTGACCTGTCGGACCAAGGGCAGGAGTTCATTAAATGGCTAATGGAGCAAACTAGGATGACATAATAATTACAGAAGTAATAACAGTTATTAGGGTTATTGCTATTGCTGACATCGCTGAGGACTTCCCATGTACCGGGCATGTACTAATTTATGTAATCTTTACAATAGCCCTGTGAAGACATAACTATTACTGTTAATCCCTTCTCTTACAGATGAAGAAGTTGTCCATGAATGAATTGATAATATATTAATCTTCAACTATGAGTTTTAAGATCTACTTTCCTGATACGCTTTGGAAAGTTAATGATGAGCTTTCTGAAGTGATCTCTGTTGATGTTTTTCTGTCCTTGAAAGTCAGTCTTGAGAAGAAAGGAAGAGCAGAGGAGAAAGAACTACAGACATCCTTTTAATGGTCAAGTTAAGTTACCTGTAAAGAGATTTACCATGACAGGCTCTGAAATGCAGTCGTCTCGCCCGTCATCAGCCAGCGTACCATTTGTAACCTTGAACATGTTCCTCATTTAACTGCTATGAAGGTCTCAGTTCACCCATCTGTAAACGGAAATGGGTAACTGGCTTACCTCACTAAAAGACTGTTTTAGCTTAAGAGGAAGGTTCTGAGTGTGGTTTGAGAGAGACACCTGCAGTTATGTCCTCTGTTTGGGCAGTATGTTGCTTAAGTCGTTCTGTTCTGTGCAGACAAGCACATCATTTGGCTAGAGACCAAACAGTCACACATTCCCTGCCCTTTGACCTTGTAACTCCTGCTCCTTGCTGCTCCCTGGATCTGAAGTGATCTGCTTTCAGCTGCATTCTGGATCTACCGTCCCACCGTGTGTTGAGAGGAAGTTCCTCATGGTGGCCGCTCTGACCACGCCCCCCGCCAGGTGTTTGTTCTGGAATCCCTACATAGCTCCCCACTGCTCTATACCCCACTGCTGCATTGAGCCCTTTAAACTCCCTTTATCCCAGGTAGGCATCTAGGCTGTCATTTTTCACCATTGGTTTCTTGAAGTTATGGGAAAAGGTGGATCTACCACGTCTTCATAAGAAGCCCACAGTCCTGGGGTGCCTGGGTGGCTCAGTGGGTTAAAGCCTCTGCCTTCGGCTCAGGTCGTGATCCCAGGGTCCTGGGATTGAGCCCCGCATAGGGCTCTCTGCTCAGCAGGGAGCCTGCTTCCCTTCCTCTCTCTGCCTGCCTCTCTGCCTACTTGTGATCTCTGTCTGTCAAATAAATAAATAAAATCTTTAAAAAAAAAGAAAGAAAGAGAGAAAGAAAGAAAGAAAGTCCGCAGTCCTTGGAGAATAAGAACTCAGGTGAACATGAGGTGTGTGAGGTCGGGGCTCTCGAGTGGCACACTGTGTGGTCTGGCCCGCTCAAGGGCACGGAGGGAGCCGACGTGTGGCGGCTGGTTTCCAGGGCAGCGTGGGCCTCGTCCTCTCCTGCAAGAGTCCTACTTCTTCATTAAACATACGCATCATCAGAAATCCATTTCCCCCCAGGACTTCTGTTATTACTTCTGACTTCGGTCTTTCCATTGCTTATTTGCACTCTGACCCATTCCGTGTCCTTTGACTTGCCTCTCCCTAGGCTTGACGCCTCCCTCTCCAGCCTGGACTCTGTCGTGTAGTCCTTCAGTCACTTGCTTCCCAGCGCCCTGACCTTCTAGCCCTGCAGAGCCTGGTCCTAGATCAGTCACTCACCGTCTTTTCCCCTCCTTTGCCTGCTCTTCATGCTGCTGGAGGAAAGCTGCTGAAGGTCCATACAAGCTGATATCCATGCAAATTTATGATCTCCAGGCCAGCTGTGTTCTCTGGCCCCCCTCCCAGCCCCCTCAGCCCCCCTCACGAAGACTGTATCCACCCTTAATCCCCTTGTCCTCAGCCTGACCTTCCTCCCACTTCACCAAGAAGTTAAAGATATTTGTTCTCATGGATTCCTTTGGCTCCTTGCCCTGAATCTGCACCCCCGGCACCCTCGCTCTCCTGTGTCTGCCCTGTTTTGGAGAACAGGTGATGCTGCTTTGTCCAAAACCGTGTCTTTTCCGGGTGGTGATTCCCACCCACCTCTCACTTCGTCATTCCATCCGTGCATCCTCATTGCCTGGTTCTGTTTGTTCCTTCCTCTTGACATATGAAAGGCTGTTTCTTTTTCGTATTTTTTTAAGATTTATTTATTTATTTATTTGAGAGAGAAAGAGAGAGCGCATGAACAGGAGGGAGAGAATCTCAGGCAGACTTGGCGCTGAGCACCGAGCCTGACATGGGGCTCAATCTCATGACCTTGAGATCATGACCTGAGCTAAAACTAAGAGTTGGATGCTTAACCAGCTGTGCCACTCAGGTGCCCCTTTCCTATTTTTAAAAAATATTTTATTTATTTATTTGAAAGAGACACAGATAGTAAGAGAGAGCATGAATGAAAAGGAGGGGGGAAGCAGGCTCCCCGCTGAGCAGCAAGCCCGATGTGGGGCTCAATCCCAGGACCCCGGGATCACGACCTGAACTGAGGGCAGATGCTTAACCAACTGAGCCACCCAGGCACCACTCCCCGCCCCATATATATATATATATATATATATATATTTTTTTTTTTTTTTTTTTTTTTTCCAAGAGACACTGTAAAGTCTAAGTTCCTCTGGCTGCTACTCTGTTGTATTTATTCCCTTCTAAGCACCTTCCTTCCCACCCTCCTGCCTTTCCTTGGTGTGTGCATTAGGGTTGCAGAAACAGTTCTGGTTTTCATGGTGGTGGAAATAGTACTGAACAGACAGGTAAGTAGACACATTCACATAGTGTGTGATGCAAACACTCAAACAAACGGGTAATGCGAAGCGGTGACAGAGTGATAGGGCCAGTGGGGGTGGGGAGTGAGACCAGAGAAGGCCTCTTGAGGAGGTGGCTTTGGGCTGAGACCCACCGGCGAGAGGATCCAGCCATGTCCAGACCTGGGGGAAAGCATCCCAGGCAGAGGGGAGAGAAAAGGCAAAGGTCCTGAGGCAGCAGCCGTCACTCCACAACTTCAAGGAAATGAAAATTCTCAACTCTCTCAACCGCCCCTTCAGCTCTCGTCATCCTTCACGTCTGGCCTGCAGCCCTGACTTCTCTGAAACCCACACTGGTCAGGTCACCAGTTATCTCCTGCTTGCCCTCCAGGGGGCCAGTTTCATCCTTGTTGTACTTAACCTTGATGTCACACCTGGCACGGCTGCCATCCCTCACTGGCTCTCTCGGGCTGTTCCTGCCTTCTGGGTCCTGCTCTCCTTGCTCCGGGCCTCTCAGCCTTATTTGTTGATCCACACACATGGCTCCTGCAGGGTTGGGACACCCCAGGCCTGTGTCCTGGCCTCCCTCTTCTCTGCTCACAGACTTCCTGGCTGCTTGGACCCTCCGCATGCTGGGGACACGTACCTCTGTGTGTCAGAGGGAGGCCCGAGATCGCCTGAGCATCCATCCTCCTCATACAGCTCCGGAAATCAGCACATCCAATGCTCAGCTCAAAACCCTTTTCTCTGAACCCCCCAGATTGTTTCTCGGGGTCCATAGTTTCTCATGATTCGTCTCCCTCTCTGACTCCCCTGCTTTGGATTTCCCTCCCTTCCCCTACGGTCCTCTGTGCTTTTGCTTATGCTCCACCTACGAGTGAGACCGTATGATGATTGTCTTTCTCTGCTTGACTTACTGTGTTGAGGAGGGCACGTGCTGTGATGAGCCCTGGGTGTTAGACTTCACTAATGAATCATTGAACACTGCATCAAGGACTAATTATGTACTATATAGTGGCTAACAACAACAAAAAAAAATAAGAAAATAAATCCTTGTGGTATTAAAAAAACCATTGAAATTGCTTGGGATATGAGCCGTCAAAGGTCCTCAGGCATTTTTAAAAAGAAGAGCAAGTGTTGGATCCATCCTGTAAGATAAGAAGACCTAAAATAAAATAATATTTAAAAACAAACAAACAAGCAAACCCTTTCCTCACCTGTGACTAGAGTCATACTATGTTTCTCCCCCTCCACCACCTGCTGTCCCATTTCCTAACCACGTTTTCTTGAGTTCTTTGTGCTTCTTGCCCTTTCCACGGGTGCTGTCACAGTTTAGTCCTTTGTCCTTTCTTGCTGAATCATCGTAGTTCTCTCCTCATGGCAGTCAGATCTCAATCCCGTGGTCCCTCCACACTTCCGCAGCTGGGAGATGGTGGCACTGACATGGTCTCTCAGCTCCCCTGTGAACCACCTGCTGCACTCCCCTGAGCTCTGGGTCAGCATTTGCTCCTGTGAGGATGATCTTAAAGGCCAACATGGTGTGCCCTACCTGACTCTCCAGCTTCGTCTCCCATCTCTGTCCCAGACCTGGCTTTGGTACCCCCAGCTTCCCTGAATTGCCTCAAGTTTGCCAAACACAACACCGTGGTTTTTATTTTCTTTCTTTCTTTTCTCCCCGCCCCCCTCTGCCCAGTATCTTAGCTTATGCTGCTGTCTTTCCATAGCATGCCCTCTCTGATTATGCAGTCTTGGCAAACACCCACTCAGTGTTCAGTTCTGGTGAAAAACCTTCAATCAGACTGTTCATACCGTCTAGGTAGAAGACTCCCTCCTCCCTGTTCCCTCACAGCTCAGACAGACTCTCTTAGGGGCTTATCATGTCTTTATGCCCATGTTGCTTACCTATCTACCTTTCTCTCTGAGAACACAGTGATTTTATTATGTTTATTTTTGTATTTCTAATATAAAACACAATCCACAGTAAATAATAACCCATAACAGAAGTTAGTGAGTATGAGAGTAACTGTGTCACGTGAATACGAAGTGTGTCAGGCTGGCGGGTCCCTGGTGAGGATCCCAGCTCACTGTTGTGCTAGAATCACAACGTGGCTTAGCTTCCTCTTGATTGTCAAGTACCTGATAGCCTTCCTGAAGTGATAGGTGGGTTATAGTTTTGTGTGTGTGTCGGGGGGGTAATGCCTCTGAAAAGAAAGTCATCTGTTAATAGTAGTGATGAAATAAGGACGAGCTCTAAGTAAAGTGAAGGTCTTAGAAATTTCTGATAGATTAAGGTGATAAAGTTGTCTGCATGGGTATGTAACAAGAACAGATACACACAAAATGCAATAAATAAAAGTAAGAAAAGGCAATTCATGAATTGTTTCAGCAAGGACACTGGTCAGGGCAACTTATCAGACAAAAGAAATGTTGGGTGAAGGTTGAAAACAGTGATAAACATGTCCAGAAGCTGCTAGGGGTTGATGCACCATGATGAGAGGAAAGCAAGGTGTGTACAGACATTTCCCTACCCTGGCAGTTGAGGAAAAGCCTGAGAGTGGTTACTTTTTATTGTTTTTTGTGGGGAGAATTACTTCCATGAACATTTGAAGACTCATGGAAGTCTCAGGAGTGCCTCTTTCTCAAATGTCAAATGTCTACCATTTTCCCTGAGAAAACAGAGCTGACAACAGATGGCACTGTAATAATGTCTCATTTATCTCACAGGGTCTGGGAGTGAGATATTCCTTCTGAGCAGGGTTTTCTAACCAAAAACCACTGAAGCACCAAAATAGTTAAAAGTTACTGTTGGGAGTAAAATCTTTCTCAGGCATTTCTCTGTTTCTCTTCTTGAACAGAGTAAGGGGGCTCTGCTCTTACAGTGATGTCTTCAAAGATGATTTACATGGGTAGAGTGTTTTTATAGTCAGTGTCTCAGACATTTAAGTTAAAAGCAAACCATGTTCTGCCTCTCACCCTGCTGTCAGAAGGCCACTATGTACCTCTGCCAACATTTCTGCCTGTTCTAGGTTTCTCTTTACCATATACTCTTTTTTTTGTGGTTAGAAATTTTTTTCATGAAAATCCCCTCTTAAAATTTACTACTTTGAATGCACTGTAGACTCTGCATCTAGGGGATTGTTATTTAATAACTGTTACAATTGTGTGTCGGCGTAAAAGAAAGGTTCTAAGGGTGGGTGTGAAGACTATCTGTAGGTAAATGAGCCATACTGGTTTTTATGACTGACTTTCTGTTGTTTATTCTGACTTCTGTTTTTCATGCTTCTGCATCTTTGCCCTGCTCTGAGCAGTTCATGTTGCGTATGAGAAGTGACTCCTAGGGAGTAAATGCTTGCACAGGGTATGTTCCAGTCAGTCATTAAAGAGTTTTGTGGGGGCGCCTGGGTGGCTCAGTTGGTTAAGTGACTGCCTTTGGCTCAGGTCATGATCCTGGAGTCCTGGGATGGAGTCCCACATCGGGCTCCCTGCTCGGCAGGGAGTCTGCTTCTTCCACTCACCTCTCTCCTCTCCTGCTCTCTCTCTCTCTCTCTAATAAATAAATAAAATCTTTTAAAAAGAGAAAAGAAAAAGAGTTTCGTGAACACCGGCAGATCACAACTGACCTGTGACTCAGTGTGTTCACCTGTAAAGTAACAAGGCTGGACTAGAGGATCTCCAAAGTCCGTACAAGCTGAAAAGATAGTTCAGCAAAGAAAAGTTTAAAATCTCTGAAAACCAGAGTGTCCGGAGGATTGAATGGCCAACTTTGGGTTATGAACGTCTTGGAAATCTTCCCAGAGGAGGAGATCAGCTTTGGAAGGGAAAAGGTAGACTGGTGGGGAAGTGTGTCTTGAGAAAGTTCAAGGCCTCTTCAGAGGAGACCAGTTATTGTGGTAAAGTATATGTAACATAAATTTTACCATTTTAACTATTTTTTTAAGTACAATTCAGTGACATTAACCCGATTCACACTGTTGTGTAACCATCACACTACCCGTTTCTAGAACTTTTTCATCATGTCAGCTGAAACTCTGTGCCCATTAAATACCAACTCCCCATTCCTTGCCCCCCCACCCCAGGTAACCACATCTGGGGTCAGTGGTCTACTTTCTGTCTTTAGGAATTTGACTAGTCTAGCAACCACACAGTTTTTGTCCTTTTGTGTATGGCTTATTTCACATGGCACACATCTTTAAGATTCATTCCTGTTGTGGCATGTGTCAGAATTTCCTTCCTTTTCAAGGTTGAGTAATAGTTCATTGTATGCATCTACCATGTTTCATCCATTCATCCTTTGTTGGGAGTTTTGGGTTTTGCCTTCTTTTGGTATTATAAACTATGTGGGTATGAAAATGTGTGTACAAGTATCTGATTGAGTCTCTGTTCTCATTTCTTTTGGGTACATACCCAGAGGAAGAACTGCTAGATCATGTGATAACTCTATGGTTAACTTTTTGAAGAATTGTCAAACCGTTTTCCATACCACACTTCTGCCGCATTGCAGGAAGTTTCCAGTTTCCCAAGAGGAAGTGGAGTAGTTGTATATGCACATTATGAACCAACTTGACTGGAGCCCATCTTTCTTATGAGGCAGGGGCAAGGCCTACAGTTAGAATAATAGATTGAGGCCATAGTATGGAGAGTCTTGAAGGCCTGGCTGTGGTGTATTGGTACTTTATTCTCTAGATGCTAAGGAGCTGGTGAGGGAAAAGCAGGATTAGAATGGTGCTGTCGGAAGGTGAACGGCCAAAGGATATCCTTTGCAGGATGGATTGGGCCTTGGAAGTGGGACGTGGATTGGCAGGGGATTGTAGTTATTCTGCTGGGAGACCGGACCTAGGCTCTATGTGGAAAGGCAGGGATGATAGTGGAGACACTTCTGCAATCAGCAGGCAGCATTGGCCACAACCTGTGGACACTCACATTGAGTGAGGGTAAGTCAGAGTGTGAGGGTAAGGAGTGGTACCTCCTTGACATTTGGCTTCTTGATTTCTGAGGTCCTATGTGGATGACAAGAAGTAGAGAGGGGGCCTGTGTCTGGTTAGTTCCTCTCCTGGTGAAGGAACAGACATTTGTAGCAGACCGTGGAGCTGTATCTTGGCTGCCTGGGGGTGTCCCCACCTAGTGGGTCATCCCAGAGTAGCATAAGGTACCCTAGGATGCTTGTACAGGAAGCAGAAACACCAAACTCAAAGTAAACTTAGTGTCAATGGAGAGAAAGAGGGCAGTTAGGGTATCTAACCCAAAATCTAAGCTAGCTCCAGAGTTTTTATTTTGATCTTTAATTTACATAATGCCTAAAAATGATGTTATCCCGTGTAAGGCTGGTTTGCATTTGCTGGTGTGCGTGCCAGCATTGGCTGAAAGGCCATTTCTTTCTCAGAAGGCTTCTGCCTGCCCCCTTTCTCTCGGGCTTTTTGTGTTTACACCACTGCAGATTTCCAGGAGGCACAGGGATCTGCAGAGGTGTCATCCTTTGTGTTACAAGCAGACCAAGAGTGCCAGTGTGCAGGTGTGGGAGGGCGTGCCTGCGGGTGTGGTGGGTGGATGGCTGGGTGTGGGTTTTAGTGGACACAAGTTGCAAGAGAGTTTTAAATAACTCACTTGAAGTGGCATTAAGAGATCTAAGTCAGATTTATAAGACATAATTAACTTAATTAGGTAGAGTATGGGGAAATATGCTAAAATGTTGATGCAATAACTATTTCGAGGCATGGGATGTGGAAGACGGTGAAAAAGCAGCCGATGTTGTGGTGTGCAAGCTCGGTCTGGGCGCAGTGGCCTCCGCAGGGATTGATGCCACGACTGGAGACCACGACCACAGCTGCCGCCTGTCCCGGTGGGCTGACCACAGAGGCAGCTCCTTGGCGTGCTTGCGAGGATCACCGTGATGAGAATTCTCACATTCCCTGGGCTTTCTCTGAGTAGATGCCCATCTCTTCATGTGGGTTTGTGTATCTTTCTACCTATATTTTCAAATCTGTGGATTCAGATTTTTAAAAGTTAATGATTCTTAGCCTGGTGCTGAGAAAGAAAATGACTCAGTTAAAAAAAACACTCTCCGGCCTACCTGCGTTTTTATCTGCCCATGAAACTGTCAGCAGCCTTTCCCACATTGACTGCTGTGTGGAGAAGGTTTGCTTGCTGACACCAGACACCAGGAGCTTGACAAGGCCCAGCCACCGGCCCCTGGCAGGCCGCTCTCCGCTGTGCGGCCTCTGTTAGCAGAAGCGACTCCTTCCTCCCTCATCCAGCCTTATTTGGACCCTGGAAGTTGGTGGTGTCCCCAGCTGCTGCAGACAGCGTGAGAGGTGGCCCAGAGCCTCTTTCCTCAGTGAGTACTAATTGCCCGAAAGAACTAACAGACTTCGAAGGGAACCACTTCCCATTTTCAATGAAGTCCTTTGAGCTTCCTAAGATGTGAACCTTCTTCTTTCTTCCATGAATGGCCCCCGCAGGGACTCTGAATTCTGTTCCAACATGAATGCAGCACAACCTTTTTTGGCTTCCGTGGTTCTGAGGGCCGTTGAGCAGTGGTTACCCCAGGGATCGACGGAGGCTTCAGAAGAGACCTTAGGCCTTGTCACTATGAGCTTCAGGCCTTGAATCACCGTGCTGGCTGCCAGTGCATTGTGCAGTTCAATTCTAGAGCCAGGCCCTTGGGACAGCTGTGAGGAACGAGACTGCCTTGTGAATCCACGGTACCAGACTCCTCCCTCGGGCTCCTGAAGGAGATCCAAACTCTGAAGAGGATCAGAGAGGCCGTGAAGCAGGCTGTGAGCATGAAATGCTCCTGTATGGTGCAGAGTGGAGCAGAGAGCCTGGCGGTGTTTGTGAAGGAGACCTGGAGTGCCCGCGGAAGCAGAAGGCGTGAGGAGGAGAGGAGAGCTGTGTGTTGGGGCCCTGAGAACTGTACCTCCCGTGGGCGGGCACTTCCCTGGAGATGCACTTTCGAAGCGACTCCAAGACAGGGGTGCTTGCCAGCTAACGTGGGGATCAGGAGGGGGGAAGAGGGCTGCGATAGAAAACATGGCGAGTCAGAGGTAAAAGATGAAGGAGCTTGTCTGGAGATTTGTTGGATTCTTCCAGGAGTTTTTTCTGACTGTAGAAAAGAACACCCACAACACCAGCGATGTCGGGAAGGCAGTGGGAACCTAGGCACTGGGAATTGTTTGCTTATTTGATAGAAAATTTCTGTTGGGTTGGGCCCTTGGGAGGCTCATCCTGAGAGTTGGCAGGTCACAACTTCAACCTGACAGGCGTGACTGGCATTTCAGTACTGGTGATGTGTGGTGGAGCACAGTTTGGGGGGCCTTAAATAGATATCCCAAGTAGTCTGGCCTGGGAGCCCTGAGCTGTGCTGCTTCTCAGAGGTAGGTAGCGGTAGGAAGCACAATATGGAATTAAAGAAGACATGCACCTGCCACTGTGCTGGATATTTTATGTGTTGTGCCCTTTAACACTTCCAGAAGCTTCCAGAGGGCCACCCTGAAATTCCTCGAATGGGTCGCTATGGTCAGTCCATGTGAAATAGCTATGATTTCTAAGAGATAATTTTAACATTCTTTTACAATTAAGTAAGTACAATAACTATAGTATTTATCTAATCGTACTGCAGGAAGTGTGGATAACAGCAGAAAAGGAAAAAAAAACAACTGCACAACCCCAGTCCTCATCGTAGCCAGTTTTATTTTGGCATATTTCCTTACCCTCCTTTTTTGAATGCCTATGTACAGTATAAATACAGTTTTGTATCCAACATTGCAGACTTCTTTCTGTGTTTATAGGAAGTCTTCAAAACATGATTTTTTAAATTGATGGTATTTTGATTTCTTTGAGGATTTTAAATGTGGGCTTTCTCATACTTATTACATGTAGAGATTTAATCTTAATGTTTTAAAAGGCATTTTGTGCTAGATCTCAGGTATTAAAAAAATAGCAGCCACAGTTAATTTTTAACACTGTCTCTGTGTCTCCATTGACAGGGATCTACCGCACAGAGAAGGATAAAGGCACTCTGTATGAGCTCACATTCAAAGGGGAGCAGAAGCACGAATTCAGACGACTCGTCTTGTTTCGACCGTTTGGCCCCATCATGAAAGTAAAACAAGAAAAGCTCAACATGGCCAACGCACTCATCAACGTTATCGTGCCACTGGCAAAGCGGGTAGACAAGTTCCGGCAGTTCATGCAGAATTTCAGGTTTGCTTGTTTGTACGTGCTTACCTTCCTCTGTGGAGCGGGCTTTAAAATACCGGTATCATTTCCCCATCTCCCTCGTTTCCCCAGGCCACATACAAAGGCCCCTTTCTCTTCTCGTTCAGCTGTTTTCTTCATGTCAAGTTTACCATTTGCATTTGCCTTTCCCTAAAGCAATTAGAAAACTGCCAGGCAAGCAGGTTTACCTTCGGAAGGGGAAATTCTGAGGGGTGGCTTTTCATCAGGACCTGCAGAGATGGCCTAATGCCTCCTGTGTCCAGGTCTAGCTTGAGTCTGGGCTCAGGTCTGGGGACGACACGGGCCACGCTGTCTCATCAGTGGAGTGAGGCTTCTACCAGACACTCGAAGGACAGGGGCCTGCAGCGCCTGGGATGGACTGAATCAGAATCCATTTTTTAATTCTAATCTACATCTCCTTAGAGATTAAATTTAGAATTATACCCAGAAGTTTCCAAGCACTCACTTTTGTAGCTACTCAGGAAGAGTAAGCAGGGATTGGTTTTTAGAGGCAGTAATGTAGTTTTTACATACGTGTCTTGAAGCTCTTTATTGTGCAGTGTTGGTTCTTGTAAGCTATCATGGCTAACATTCATATATTGGTTCACCTGTATTAGCTAACTTACCCAGCCAGCTTATTGGATAGATGAAAGTTATATGTGTCTAATGATAATTCTTGGAATATCTTATAAATAAATAAACTTATTTTTATTTATTAATTTTTTAAAGATTTTATTTACTTGAGAGAGAGGGAGTGAGCATGAACGGGGGGAGGGGCAGAAGGAGATGGAGAAGGAGCAGTTCCTTGGAGAAGGAGCAGTTCCTTATTTTTATTCATTTATTTATTTTTTTAGAGAGAGAGTAGGGGGAAGGGCAGAGGGAGAGGAAGAGAGAATCTTAAGTAGGCTCCATGTCTAGGGGGAGCCCAGTGCTGGGCTCCATCTCACAACCCTGAGATCATTCAAGAGCCAGACCTTTAAACAACTGAGCCACCCAGGTGCCCCTCCAACTTACTTTTAATCTTTTATCATTAAATTCACATTATTAAAAGCCAGTAATCTTCAGTGTAAGGGTGTGGTTGATACTTCTCAAAATTCTCGATAACGAATGCAGTCTTTTAAAAATTTTTACATTTGAAGGCTAAACCTTATCTAAATAAGTTTTATGGTCAGAATCCCATAGTCTTAAAAGAGGCCTTTGGAGGTCACCTGGTCAAGTCCTCCCTTAGTTCACAATGCCTCCAGAGCATCCCCACCATTTGGTCCTCTGTGTAGCGTGTGTGTCTGTGCGTATGTGCACATGTGCATATGTACGTGCACGTGCCTCCATCCTCGGGCAGGCTGCTCTGAGTTGAGCAGCTCCCAGTAGGAAGCTCGCCATTATTTGGACCTGCCATCTGCCTTCCTGTGATTTCTACCCAGCGGGTCTAGTTCTAGTCTCTGAGGAAATGGCTGAACAAATCCATTTCCTCTTAGATATCAGAGCCTTTCAGATCTTTCAAGACAGCTCTCACAAGGCCCACTGTCTTTCTTTTCCAGGTTCAGGAGTTGTGCCTTCAGTAGTGCCACCATGCAGAGGGACGGTGGGCCGATCTTGTCATCTGTTCCCAATTTGTAGAGACCCCGTGGGCCCCGTCCCCTGAGCGTTGGCAGTGCCCTCTGGCTCCAGTAGTGAAGTGAATGTGGAGCTTCGCTTCTGGCAGCCTTCCTTTGGTGTTTCTGTGCCCCCTGTCTTCTCCCTGGGACATCAGAGGGCTGCCGGTTGATTCAGCATGATTTCCGAGAAGGACTAAACCCGTGGTTGGTGCTAGACATTAAGTCCAGTCATTGCTTCCGGCGGCTGGTGTGCCCATTTCTAGGACGAGTTGGTAATAAATTTCCCTGGCTGGGAAGCTGCCCAGAGCGTGCCAGGTGAAGGGCCCCGAGATCTGTGGCTGCCCATCCTCAAGGCCCATCACAGAGCGTGCTGGGCATAGCAAGGCGGCATTCACACTAAAGCCACGTCTGCCCCATTCTCTGTGTAGGACTCCAGGCCCGGAGCCGCAGGATTCCCTTGGTTATATAGGACCGGATCTGGCCTTTGTGTCACGAGGATTCCAAGTATTTAGCAGCAGGACTGAAACTAGGAGGGAAATATTGTTGAAAAGGGTAAAATGACTGGCTTGCCAGTCTCCAGAATTGAGACAGGGAAATGAGTTATAATTCTAGTTAATGTTTTAAAAACAAATAAAATGCCCGCTGTGGCACAGAGGCAAGAGCAGGTGGGTGGGAAGGCTTAGGGCTTGGGGAGGATATTTGGAAGGCCTGTGTGTGCCAGACACTCGACCAGATGCTGGGGTAGGGAGATGAGTTGCTGGTGCCTGCTTCATGCGGACCAGAAGCCACTCAAACGGAGCTAGGAGCTGCAGCAGAAACAGAGACAAGGGGCAGTGGGCCATGAGAAAGGCTTCCCAGGGCAGAGGAAGCTGAGTGGGGAGTTTGCTCTGTCCTCTAGGGGTTTCTGGATGTGTTGGGTCTCTGAAAAAAATGAGATAAGGAAGGCTACTCAAACCTGAGAGTATTTGATTCTGCGTCAGAACTTAGGTATAGGTGCCATTTCAAATCAGCCAGCAGAGAACGGATTGTTCAGTGTATGGCTTTAGGACAACTAATCAAACATAGCAGAAAATATTTAATTCTTACTGCATACCAAAACTCTGGTATGTAAACGCTGGTGAGTTAAATATTTAAATAGAAGTAATACAAACATTAGAGTATTGGAAAAATATAAGGAGCTATTTATTAAATATTTAACGTCTTTATGAAATCCCTTCTATCATAAGATTAGCAGATTATTAACTCTGGCTGGATCTGAAGATGGCATTATGAATGACTTGTTTTCTTCCCTTGAATTCTGTTTTATAAATTTTTGTGTAGTTACCATGTGTTTGATGTTTTGTTTAAAAATTCAACAAAAAAATTTTTTGGCTGTTATAATTTAAACATGGTTTTGGGGCACCGGGGTGGCTCAGTCCTTAAGCATCTGCCTTTGCCTCAGGTCTTGATCCCAGGGTTCTGGGATCGAGTCCTACATCAGGCTCCTTGCTTGGCAGGAAGCCTGCTTCTCCCTCTTCCACTCCTCCTGCTTGTAGTCCCTCTCTCTCTGTCTCACTGTCAAATAAATAATAAATAAAAATCTTAAAAAAATGGATTTTTAGTTTGTAAAAGTGATATATAGCTATTATGAGGTATTTAAATAATATAAAACACAAGTAATGAATTATTTAAAAATCCACTCCTGGCCCTGCCTCCCCAAATTAACCATTTTTAACATTAATTGAACTCTATTGTAGGTACTTTTATTTGCATATAT
The DNA here is from genome assembly GCF_002288905.1 of Enhydra lutris kenyoni. Lineage (NCBI taxonomy): Eukaryota > Metazoa > Chordata > Mammalia > Carnivora > Mustelidae > Enhydra > Enhydra lutris. The sequence goes on from NW_019154095.1 coordinate 40,195,514, forward strand.
GCGGATAGAAGAATAACTTGTTAGCTAGAAATAATTTAATACAGCATGAGATGTACTATATATTCTGTTTTTAATTAAAGAATTGCATTTTGCCTGACTCAATTTATAGAAGGGAATCCAAAGTATAAATTCAGAATCTGAGATATAATCTGAAGGAATTGCTGATCTTTAAGAAAATGTTTCTCTGGGGCGCCTGGGTGGCTCAGTGGGTTAAGCCTCTGCCTTCAGCTCAGGTCATGATCCCAGGGTCCTGGGATCAAGCCCCGCGTCGGGCTCTCTGCTCTGCAGGGAGCCTGCTTCCTCCTCTCTCTCTCTCTGCTTGCCTCTCTGCCTACTTGTGATTTCTCTCTGTCGAAAAAATAAATAAAATCTTTAAAAAAAAAAAATTTCTCTGCTGTGAGAGATATTATTAGCTCTGAAGAGATCCCTCTAAAATTACCTTTTTTTTTTTTTTTTTGAGAGAGAGAGAATAGAGGAGATAGCAGAGGGAGAGTGAGAGAGAAAATCTTAAGCAGGCTCCACGCCCTCCATGGAGCCCCATGGGGGTATCGAGCTCACGACGCTGAGATCACAAACTGAGCCTAAACCAAGAGTTGGACGCTTAACCAACTGAGCCACGCAGGCACCACTGAGATCCCTCTAAAATTTAAAAAAGAGAGAAAAAAGATTTTGCATAACAGAAAAGATTGGAATTATTATATATTTTTGTTGCATATTCTAACTTTAGAAGGGGTTGACTGAAAAATCACCATAAGTAGAGGAAATCAGCACAGTCCTACTTTCTCCCTTTCCTACATATCTTCTTCCAGTGCTGGCCATATGTTATTTTCACCTTGTCGGGGGTGGCAGCCTTTATGTTCTGTTTTGTAGTCGCAGAGCCTGTGTGGACCCATCAGCAGCCCTCTGACAACAGCAGCTGCAGTCCCAAGGTCTTGGTTGGCTAGATTTCATAGGCGAGACATTTTTTCAAAAAGTGTCCTAAGTGCTGAGTGGAATGTCTACTTACGGTCATTTCAGTTTAAGGATAACTTGGTTGGACTTAAAATTCTTGGGACACACTTTCTTTCCTCGGGAGTTTGTAGACATTCTTTTGGCATCTGATGATCCCACAGAGAAACGTCGGGACAACTTTATTTCATCTCTCCTGAGAATGACTTACTTTTGTCCGAGTGCCTGAAGAATTCCTTCTTGATACTTGAATCCTAATAGCTTCATGAGGATATGTCTCATCTCAGTGTCTTTTTCTAACTCAAGTTTTCCTGTACTTAATTGAGTTTTCTTTGTCATTTTATGGATTTTTTCATATCAGGAAAAAGTTTTTGGTGTTTAATTCTGTATTAGTTTCTATTTCTTAATGCCTCTGTCTTTTAGCTGCTTTCACATAAGGCTTTCCTCGAGATGAGCAATTTGATTCTCAGATGCATCCATTCTGTCCCTCGCTATGTTTAATTTATTACTTTTGTGTGTTTGGGCTGCCACCTTATTTTCTCAGCACAGAATGCGCCTTTTAATCTGTTGTTTTTATCGTTTCTTCTTTGAACTTTTTTTTATTGAATTCACATTTTTATTTAAGAAAGTGTGAAACGCGTAAGATATTTTCTCCTGTTTGAATTGTATTTTCTTTTAGACTAGGTTTTTCATTTGCTTTTTGAACGCTATTGCTTTCTTGTGTCTCTCTTTCTTTCTTCCTTTAATTTTGATACTATTCTTGAAACATGGTTGCTGGGAGGTGGCCTTTCACCTTCCTCCTGCCTGGCATGCAGGGGGCCACCTGGACTGTTTGCTGTGACCATGTGGTGGGGGGCGGTTCTCCTTGGCTACCTCCCCATCTTGATGGAGAACTATTTGAGTCCCTCTCCTGGCTGTATTCCGAGGGCAGGGTATTTATTTTTCTATTCACTTTATTTGTAGCCTCCAAGAACGGGGGAGGAGAGAAAACTCAGTGGAGGCTTTGTGCGGCCTTTGTTGGAGGTTTCCAAATCCCGTGGCTCTTCTGTGTCCTGGGGTGGGTGTGAGCTGTACTAGGCGCACTCTGTCTAATGGTGGATGGATCTTTGTCCTCAGGCGATGATGATTTGGCTCTCATAATGGGACCTCAAAGGGGCCTGGATCATCAGCCCCATGAGTTTCCTTCTTATCTCCACCTGTTGTCTTCAGCAGCTCTTTCCACCCCCATAAATCAGAAAGAGGAAAGAAGATAAAGTTTGCGCCTTCTGTTTATGATTGGCTCTGTGTGTGTGTGTGTGTGTGTGTGTGTGTGTGTGTGTGTGTGTGTGTGGTGGAGGGTGTATAAAAGATGTTTCATCTGACTGTCAGCATCTCCCATCCCTTCTTTTTCTGCTTATAGGAAGGATCATGACTATAGTCCTCTTTTCCTTTGCTTTCTGCCCACCTCACCTTTTTTGCAGGGGTTAGTTCACAAAGTGTGATGAAGATGATCCTACTGTCCTTCTCTACTTTCCATGCGAGGTGGAGAGACCGTGTATGCCACTGTGGCTCTTCCTTCACAGAGATCCTGAATTGGGATTTGGGCCCCGTCCCTCCCTAGACCAGCTGTTCCCCTTGGCCACTTTCTCCCCATCTGGCTGCCACTCCAGCTCTTCTGGAGAGAGTGGCTGGAGCCAGGAGCCAGGAGCCACAGGACAGGAACATCAAATCTTCAGTTTCTTCCACTGTCTTCTTGTCGTCCGTATGGAGATTATGTCCCGTTCATTGGTCATTGATTAGTAGCAACACTTGCCATTTGCCACTATTTTTGGTACAGGGTTTGCAAAGATCATTGTGAGATTAATGTATTTAAAACATTACTTTCCATGGCATGTCTTTTAAAATGTAGATACCCTTTGTTCTGACACCATTTGAATGAAGAATCTTGTACAAGTAGCTTTATATATCTGGCTTTACTATCTTCTGTAAAATCAAAGTGCTGGCCCAGATGGGTCCCCTTGTAGCTCTGACACTGGTTATTACCGATAGATTTAGGGTTTTGTTTTGTTTCTCACTTCAGCATCAGTTTGCTAACTATTCACCTAGAAAAGAGCCAGATGGCTAAGAATTATAAAAAAAAGACGCCTTCGTAGACAGGAGAAATGGATATAGAACCCAGAATTCACCCAGAGAGAATGGCCCTTAGGGAAGACTGGGTCTGAGAAATCAGCTTACTTGAGGTGAAGGCCAGGTATCGGGTGCAACGAGCTGGGAACCAAAGACCAAGTTTGCATGTTGCAGAACTGTGTTGGGGATGGGCCTTCAGGACAAAATCATTCCTGGGTGCATGGAGCATATGGACTAAAATATTTATTCCCATTACTATTTTACCCTCATTATTATTTGAGTCATGTCAACTAATTCTAAAAACTATTTGTGTTTACAAAAATTACCAATTTAATAAAATTTTTATAGAGGTCATTAACAAAGACTGAATAACAATGCGGGATGGAGGATAGGTGTGCCTGGAACCCAGGACTAGGGGAAAGAGTTGCAGATTGTCAAAAATGCCGGCTCAAATGCCGGCTCTGAACTTTCTGTCAGACAAAGGGACAAGGGGGAAGCTAAGGCTAGTTTACTTCAGCCCTCAGTAGTTAATGAAAAGATGGCTGCTATTTGTTGGGGGCGAAAAGCTTTCTCCTGGCACTAGACCCTAAAGGCCTTTATTGAAGAGGCAGTAAGTATTAAATGAGAGCTATTCCTGTGATTTACAAGAAATTACAAAGCTAAAGCTCCAGTATTGTCATCTCTGTGAGTAGGAATGCAGCTGGAAGGAGCAACAGGGACCACTCTGATCTGGCTACTGGGGCTGCTTTGTGGCACCATTGTTCATGGAGATGAGATGGCTTCTTACTATGGCTGGTTGGTTCTCTGTTGCTGTTGTCATAGTCCTGGCCTGGGGGGGATCTTCACAGGCTCCAGGTGCTGTTTCCTGTCCCATGAATGCCCCACATGACTCCCTTGGGGTCTGGAGGACTCCATCATTAATGCCCCACATGACTCCCTTGGAGTCTGGGGGACTTCATCGATAAGGACCCCTTATCGAAATAGAGGGAGTGTATCTAGGAGAACTTGCTTCACATCTAGCCATGTTTTCATGTTTCCCCTTTGCCCAACAGTGTATTAACTTAAACCTACCTCCTCCTGCTCTTCTTCTTTTTTTAAAAATCACCTGATTTGCCTTTGAAACTATTCTAGCATTTGCTTTGTGGCTCTTTAGTTTCTTTTGTCTTCTGGGTTATAGGTCTCAAGCTGAGTTATTTCAAGGTGTAGTTTGTGATAGCAGGAAGAAACTCATAATAACAAAGCTATAGATTGTCTTTGTATCCTTATCTCTGAGCCTTTGGGGCGGGGGGGGGGGGGGGGGAGGTTTTTATGCAAATGATTTTTTTACGATTTCTAAAAATCTTTCCCAGTTCATTTCAAGTTTGCTTGATTTTTATTTTGACTACTTCCAGCTGGTCTGAGAGCCCTTTTTCATGTTGCTATGATTCTCCTCAGACTTTGGTAGTTAATTTTGTTTTAACGTACTTTCTTTCCCTCTTCTGACTCTTCTCTCATCCCTCTCAAAGCATTTATGATATTTTCAGGCAGTATCAGGGACATGTTTTACTTCAATTTTCTGTAGTGGTATTTTAATCCGTTTTCTGCCTAGAACTGTGAAGTTGTTTCTGGAGATTTCTGGATCTTTAAAAAAACAATGAGTGTGGACTTTCCAGGCCAAAATGAGCCTCATGAGGGTAGGGCTAGCTAAGCTGGTGTAATTTAGAGTGTAACAGGAAGGCTTCTGGTCATCATAACATTGCTGATTGTGGTTGAGATAGGTCCCTTATCTTCTTTATTGTTTAGAAGGAAAACTAATGTAGTTTCCATTACGGTATCATCCTTCCTCCCACTTCCTCTGCCTCTCCTGCAGGCCCTTTCTCTCTTCATACACCAGTGTTGCACCCAGGAAAGTTTTATGGTTCATGTGTTGGAGAAACTTTAATTTACAACATTCACCTTATTTGGAGAAAAGTTTCTATTTTGGGACCTAACTGAAGTTGTTTCTTAAGTTCATTTGAGCCACAGAATATGTGAAAACATCTACCCAAGAGTAGAAAATGGCCAGTAGGAAACAATTCCATTTGCTCTTCTGAAATGGGCAAACAAGAAAGTGGGTCCTGATTGCTTGGTTGAGACTCAAAAATCAGGCTCATTTCTTTAACACTGACCAGACTACTCAAAAAATGGAATCCAGGAATTGTGTATTAATGTAGCTTGGCATATGGGGTGGGGAGAGGACCCACCAAACCAAAAGAATAATATTATTTTTTTAAAGCCAGATTTCAGGAAGCCCAGTTACTGTCTCTTCCCTCTTCAGGGTAGTACTTAGTCCTTTTTTCCAATGCCTTTTGGCTAAGCAATTTCTTCCCATTGGCTGTGCAGACCATAGGTAGCATTTGGAGACTAATGAACTGTTATGTATTTATTATCTCATTTGCAAAGGACATAATTAAAGGTAAATCATAGATTTTCTTTTCATACTTGATATATTTGAGTAGAAAAGTGACTTAGAAAAGAATAGTGATATAATTTCTTTGCACCTGTGCCTCCTGAACCAAGAAAACCCTTTCTCTCCTCCTCTCCACCTGCGTGGAGCCTGTCAGGACTCACCTTAAATTCTCCCTCTTCCTTGAGACCCCTTCTCCAGTCCCCAAAAGAAATTAATCACATTCTTCTCAGTCCCTTGGCTCCTTATACCTCCATGCCATCCTGCCTCATAGTCATTAGCCATCCCGCCTCACACTTGATAGCCTCCCTTCCTTCCAAGACACTGGAAGGTCGCTGAGGCAGGTAGGGTGACCAGTTGTACCATTTTGCTTGGGACGGAGGCGTTTGCCAGGACATAAGTGCTAAAACCTGGAGAATCCCAGGCACACCTGGGTGGTTGGTCCCCCTGCAAGGCACCATAAAAGATTACATTTTAAAATCTTATTCCACTGAGAATAGTGCGTTGCACCACAAAGTCACCCAGTGAATATTCTTGAATCCTTGTTTCCACAGGCCACTTAGCCCGAGGTTTTAAAAACAACTACACCTAATTATATAAAAACTCAATTTTCCTTCTCTCTCTCTGTCACCTTCTGTGGTAAGATGTCCAGCCCCTTGTGCCCTCCCAGGCTTTCTGGGAATCTGCAGGGATGTTTCGCATATGCTCAAATACAATTTCAGCTTCCAGACTGCTCAGGCGTCGGCTCTGTGATCCCAATGCATGGCTTCTGACAACAGCCAAAGTTGTTGACACTTGTTAATGCCACAGAGGCTGCTCGTGCAGCCACCACTGTACCAACACTGCCACATTAATTCCCCAGGAGTCCTTGCTGGAGCTCCCAATGCCCCCTCATAATCGTATTTTCTGTAAAGAGAGCCTTTTGGCATTTTCTGCAGCTCCCATCTCTCTCTGGGACTTACCTGGGAGTCCACAGAAACCAGCTGGAGAGCAGGACAAACCCTGGGGACACACACTATTTTCACAGCCGTGCACCCCTCTGACAACTCCTGTGTTCAAGTGAAACTGCTTCTTCGTTACAAGAGTGGTTCTGACCAGGGGGGCTATTTAGTACTTTCTACCCTGGCATTTCGGTAAAATCTGGAGATGTTTTTCATTGTCACAACTGAGGTGGGGGCTTGGGGTGGTTAGAGGCCAGAGATGCTGCTAGACGTCTTATAATGCACAGGACAGCTCCTTCCACAATAGGGAATTCTTTGGTCCAAAATGTCGATGGCATGAGGTTGAGAAGCCCTAATTCAGGATGCATTTTTCTCCCTAGGAGTACAGCGCTTCCTCCAAATAGACCTTGGGTTCCCCTGTCCCTCTTTCCACCAGATTGCTCAGTCATATCTGACTGGTCCCAGCAGGAGTGCAAGTTGAACAGTCATTCCTGTGGCCAGTTTACACTTGGAGTTTTGTTGAGGCTTCTTCCAGTCTCCTGTCCCACAGACCCATTCTGCTTTGTGGCTGAGTCCTGGACGGGTCAGACCAAAGCTGTGAGATTTCAGAGTACAGCCTTCATCCCGCTCAGGTCTTAAACACCAGGCTGGTCCTTAGGAAGGCTGGATTGCATGCCTGGCTCGGGCAGGTCACTGGAACTCCTTTCCTTATCACCGTACTGAGGGTGGAAATGATGATCAAGTAGTTCTCTCCGCAGTGCGTGGTTCAGATGAGTAACAGAACTCCAAGACCATGATGTGCTTTCAGCCCCTTGAGAAATAAAAATATAGCTGTACAGGTGACTGTGATACATGTTTTCTGATTGAAAATTTATCTTAATTAGTCCCTGTATACTTCTATGGCACAATATCCTCAGGGAGAAGGAACTGTTGTTTTCCAGGAAAAAAAAAGTCTTAAAAAGACAAGGTCTTCGGGCATCTGGGTGGCTCAGTGGGTTGAAGCCTCTGCCTTCAGCTCAGGTCATGATCCCAGGGTCCTGGGATCGAGCCCCATATCGGGCTCTCTGCTCGGTGGGGAGCCTGCTTCCCCTCTCTCTCTGCCTGCCTCTCTGCCTACTTGTGATCTCTGTCAAATAAATTTAAAAAAAAAGAAAAAAAAGGTCTTTGAGGGCTGCCTTTTTGTTTTGTTGATGTTTTCCTTTGCTGCACAAGAGCTTTTCATTTTGGTGTGGTCCCAATAGTTTCATTTTGCTTTTGTTTCCCTTGCCTCAGGAGACATATCTAGAAAAATGTTTCTATGGTCAATGTCAAAGAAATTACCACCTATGTTTTCTACTGGGAGTTTTATGGTTTTACGGTTTCAGGTCTCACATCCTCAGGTCTTTCATCCATTTTGAGTTTATTTTTTTTTTCAAAGATTTTATTTATCAAAGAGAGAGAGCATGCGAGAGCACGTGCACAAGCAGGCAGAGTGGCAGGCAGAAGCGGAGAGAGAAGCAGGCTCCCTGCCGAGCAAGGAGTCTGATGCTGGACTCGATCCCAGGACCCTGGAATCATGACCTGAGCCCAAGGCGGTGGCTTAACCAACTGAGCCACCCAGGTGTCCCTTGAGTTTATTTTTATGTATGGTATAAAACAGTGGTCCAGTTTCATTCATCTGCATGTTGCTGTCCAGTTTTCCCAACACCATTTGTTGAAGAGACTGTCTTTTTTCCATTGGACATCCTTTCCTACTTGGCTGAAGATTAACTGACCCTGTAGCTGTAGGTTCATTCTGGGCTCTATTCTGTTTCAGTGAACTGTGTGTCTGTTTTTGTGCCAGGACCACACAGTTCTGATTACTACAGCTTTGAAGTGTATCTTATAATCTGGGACTGTTATACTTCCAGCTTTGTTGTTCTTTCTCGAGATTGCTTTGGCTGTTTGTGTGGTTCTATCCATATTTTAATATCATTTGTTCTAGTGCTGTGGAAAATGCTGCTGGTGTTTTGATAGGGATTGCATTAAATATATAGATTGCTTTGGGTAGTATGGACATTTTAAGAGTAGTGGTTCTGGGCGCCTGGGTGGCTCAGTGGGTTGGGCCACTGCCTTCGGCTCAGGTCATGATCTCAGGGTCCTGGGATCGAGTCCCACATCGGGCTCTCTGCTCAGCAGGGAGCCTGCTTCCCTCTCTCTCTCTGCCTGCCTCTGTCTACTGTGATCTCTCTCTGTCAAATAAATAAATTAAAAAAATCTTAAAAAAAAAAAAAAGAGTAGTGGTTCTTCCAATCAATGAGCATAGAATATCTCCATTTGTTTGTATCATGTTCAATTTATTTCATCAGTGTTTTATAGTTTTGGGAATACAGTTCTTTCACCATCTTGGTTAAGTTTATTCCTAGGTATTTAATTATTTTTGGTACAATTGTAAATGGGATTGTTAATATCTCTTTCTGCTGCTTCATAATATTAATATATAATATATGATAATATATGATAATATATAATATTATTACAGATTTCTGTATATTAACTTTGTATCCTGTGGTTTTACTGAATTCATTTATTAGAAGATATTTGTCAAAGATATAATTGATAAGGGGTTAATATCCAAAATATATAAGGAACTTTTGCAACTCAACACCAAACAACAACAAAAACAACAAATAACCTGACCCAAAAAAATGGGTAGAGGACCTGAATAGACATTTTTTCCAAAGAAGACATCCAGATGGACAGCAGACACCTGAAAAGATGTTCAGCATCACTCCTCATTAGGGAAATGCAAATCAAAAGCTCAATGATGTAATCACCTTACAACTGTCAGAATGACTAGAATAAAAAACACAAGAAACAGTAAGTATCAGTGAGGGTGTGAAAAAAAGGAATCCTCGTGCACTGTTGGTGGGAATGCAAGCTGGTGCAGCCACTGTGGGAACAGTATGGAGGCTCCTCTGAAAGTTAAAAGTAGAATTAACCATATGACACGGTAATTCCGCTTCTGGGTATTAACCCAAAGAAAATGAAAACAATAATTCAAAAAGATATATGCACCCTTATGTTTATTGCAGCATGATTTATGATAGCCAAATGATGGAAGCAACCAAATGTTCATCCAGAGGTGAATGGATAAAGAAGATGAGGTATATTTATACAATGGAATATCACTCAGCCATTAAAAAAAGAGTGAGATCTTGCCATTTGCAACAACACGGATGGACCTCAAGGGTATAATGCTAAGTGAAATAAGTCAGAGAAAGACAAATACCCTATGATTTCACTCATATGTGGAAGAAACAAAAACAAATGAACAAAGAAAAATGAGACAAGCAAAAGAACCCCAGTGGACTCTTAAATACAGAGAATAAACTGGTGGTCACCAGAGGGGAGGTTGGGGGAGATGCGGGAAATAGGTGGAAGAGATCAAGAGTACACTTATCGGGGCGCCTGGGTAGCTCATTCGGTTAAGTGTCTGCCTTCGGCTCAGGTCATGATCCCAGAATCCAGAGACTGAGTCCACATCAGGCTTCCTGCTCAGCAGAGAGCCTGCTTCTCTCTCTGCCCCTTACCCCACTTGGGCTTGCACTTTCTTTCTCTTTCCCTCTCCTGTCTCTCTCTCTCTCTCTAATTTTTTTTTTAAAAAGTACACTTACCATGATGAGCACTGAGTATTGTACAGAATTGTTGAATCACTATGTTATTGTACACTTGAAATTAATACAACACTGTATGCTAACTATACTTCAATTGAAAAAAGAAGGAAAAAAAGACGAGGTCTTGGTGAAGAAGAAACAATCCTGAGGTTCTAGATTGGGACAGAAGAATGACCACCTAGGATTGTGGAGCTAATGTAATACAAAGAACCCATGTGAAATGCAGAGCTTTCCTGAAGGGTTCTTAGGAAGTCGGGGTGCCCTGAGATTCATTCCATGTGCCTTGCCACAGCCCTGCTGTGAGAGGTGCTCTCAGGGGCACCTAAGTTAGCTCGAAGGGTCCAGGCGCAAATAATCACACCCAAACACAGACATCGCCGTGTGCATAGTCACCCACATGCACACTCTTCTCCCATACACATTGTTCCAGGGCATGGAGTCTAGTAAGACTTGTTCGGAAAACTAAAAATCACAAGATCCATCCGACAGATTGGTGGTGGTGTTTCCATAGTTCTTGTTCTCCCTCCCTCGTGGGGCATTTGTTTATTGCGTCTCAGGGAGTTTTAGTTACGTAGAGTGGACCGAGAAGTTCTCAAGGGCAGAACCGTTGAGGTCTTGGAGAGAGCATCTGGCACATAGTATGTTGCTTGCGTGGTTATTGTTTGTTGAAGGAAAGAAGGAAGAAATGAGCATGAGGAGTGGAACCGTGGAGCAGAACCTCAGAACCGAGTCTGCTTTGCCTTTTTGGGAAACCTCGGCTGGGGAATGATGGGTGAAGGTCCAAGCGATCTCTGTTTTAGTCCTTGAAAACAGAAAGTGCTTTGGATGGATTTTAAAATGCCAGCAAAGATGTTACGAGAAACATAAGAATGCTTTTTATCCAGGCTCAGCAGTGACCCTCTCCTGATTCTGGGATACATTTTCCCCCAACTACACGTGCAATTTTAAAGCACCATTTTTGGGTGCTCGGTGCTGTGTGTGTGCTTTTATCCTACCCTGGCAAAGGAAGTTAAAGCATTGTCTGGCAGGTTTGCAAAAGAGCTCTTTTATGGGCAGAGAATTTTGTTGTCAGTGGGTGATGGTTCCGTCTGCAGGGACTGGGTCTGTGAGGGGGCTCTCGGTTTGAAGCACATTGTCCCACTCTGGGCTTCTGTTCCTGGTCTCTTGTCTGTGTCTAAGTGCTACACCATCAGATTGAGTTTCAGAGTCCGCCATCAGACTGGATTTCAGAGGCAGCCCTTATCTTTCTTTCATGGGAGAGAAACAGATTCTCAGAACCAAGACAGGATGACTTCTGCATGCCTCTAGCCTCGGGTCAATATCATCTTCCCTGATAGTTATTAAATCTGGAATTCTCTTCTTCCTCCTCTCTTCTTCTCACCTTTCCATCCTTCAGGCCCTGGCCATTCCAGCTGATAGGATTTGCTGTGCTTTCTGAATTCTGTGTACTTATCTGTGCCACAAGGTGTCATGATTTTATTTGAGCTCATTTTATTTCCCAAGTTTTTTGAGCACAGGAAACATATCTCCTACATCTTTGGATTTCTCCCAGCAACCCCAGCTAGGTCGTCGCTCCTTTTGGATGGCATTATAAAAAGCATTGAATAAATGGGCCTCTGCGGTTAGAGCTCAAGGACTTGTGGAAAGCGGTGGTGTGTTTTTTCGGAGGTTAAGGAAAGTAATGAATGGAGAAACAAAAGGAATAAAAAAAGGAAGGACATGCAAAATGTCAAAATATCACAAAATGTCACCCCACCAGTAGAATCTTTCATTAACTTGCTTCCAGAAAACTTCTGTTTAAACTGTGCACACACACACACGTATATACACATATGCACACACAAACACATATGTACACACACATATATTTACATACATACACACATATCTATACAGAATTTACGTACATATTACACGTGTATATGCGGTAAACCCTCAGTAGAATATCTTACCAGATTAGCTTAGGTGTTACCATTAGAGCATGGGACATGGACAAATAAATCTGCTTTGTTGGAGAAAGCGGGTCTGGCCCAGTCCAGAACTGGAGGCCTGTCCCTTAGAGGGCTGTCAGGGCCCTAGAGCGTGTGGGACAATCAGTCACAGAGAGGAAAAAAGGGGAAGCTGTGAAGGTGATTTTGTCTGCATGGGAAGGGTGAGAAAGCCTAACTGGGCTTCTGCCTTGTCATTCCCTTTGTTGTTAAGAAGGGTTTGGGGAGCCCTACATGAAAGAATGTCTTTTTGCCTTTGTTCATTCAGCCTTTGAGACTGTGTTTGGCACACAGGAAAAGTCACACACAAGGATTCTAGTCTCACCCTCCCTGGACTTTAGCTTTCTTATCTGTCAAATGTAATTTATGTCTTCTGTCCTTCATAGACTCCTTCTGGCAAAGAGGGGAAGGACCCAGTGCCGGCCCCATGACACGAGGTGGCCCCATGGGCTAAGCCTGTGGTGGTTTGGACCGTGGCCTTGTGCATCTGAGTTTTCATTCACCAGATCTGCATATTTACATTTCATTGTTTTCTTGGGAGGATAAAGACAAATGTGGTAATTGTGATGACCAACCAGAAATGTCCTGGTGTCCCATCTCTGCTTTTTTGGCAGTTCAACTCAGTTTACTTCAAGAACATTTTGCACTGGGGCACTTGGGTGGCTCAGTTGGTTAAGCATTTGCTTTCAGCTCAGGTCATGATCTCCAGGTCCTGGGATAGAGCCCAACATTGGGCTCCCTGCTCGGCGGGGAGTCTGCCTCCCACTCTTCTTTTGCTCCTTCCTCCAGCTCGTGCATTCGAAAGAAAGAACGAACGAATGAATGAACATTTTGTACTTGACAAAACAGGTGTTTGTTTGGACCTTGCCTGTTACTGTGAAAACAGACCAGACATATGTGTGTTTTGTTTTCTAGGGAGATGTGCATCCAACAGGATGGGAGAATTCATCTCACCGTTGTTTACTTTGGGAAGGAAGAAATGAATGAGGTCAAAGGAATACTTGAAAACACTTCCAAGTAAGTATGACTTGGAGTCGTAGTAAGGAGTCATAGCAACTGACATCAGGAGTCTATATCTAAGACTGGAACTTCTGCTTCAGTTTTATTTTCCTTAACACCCTGGGTCAGCCGGGAGATGGACTGGTCGCTGGCTGTTCTGCGGGAATTGTGCACCCTCCCGTCCCTGGGAGAGCACCCTAGCTGACACTGGTCCTCACTGTGTGGGTTGTTGGCTTTGGCAGTGATGAGATGAAGGGCCCTGAGCTGCAGGGATGGGGGTGCACTGGCTCCTTTGGACTTCTGCATGACTGGGTGTCGTCTCAGTGCTGCCGATGTGGGGACTTGGCATCCCAGAGTGGGAATTAGGGACCACGCATCTGTGCACTGAGCTCCAGCTTATCGATGTTCATCCTGGGGTTTCCTTCCCTTAGCAAATGGTCTAATCCTTTTGACTTCCATTCAGTATGCATTTTGAAAGATTAGGGGAAGCCAGAAGTGATGGCTAGGATGGGATCCTGGATGAAACTTACTCAGTTGAACAGAAGTGATTTAAACGAAAACCTTAGACTTCGGGTTGTACGTATAGACATATACATATGTGTACAGGTCAGCTGTAATGGGAGAATACATGAAAGCAGCACAGACGGGTTTTCTCCCCTCCCCAGATAAACGAGTATTGATGTAATAAATATCTGTGGCATTTTCTACTAGTGAGGAAGCCAGAATGGTGCCCCCACCACCGAGTTCTGGTTTTCCAGGGAGGTTGGTGGGCCTCCACTTGAGTAATTGGGTTGGTGGTCTCTCCATAAGTGAAGCTTGGCGGGATGGGGGTTTGGTAGTCCTCAGTGGCAGAAATAGCCTCACGAGGTCCATATGGTCTCAGTATAAACAGGGGCTCCCTGTTTGCGTTTCGTGTAAATGGTAATAGGTTGAGAGTCGAAGGATAAGATTAGAGGAGTGAGTGTACCTTTTGTGTTTATGTTCACACCTTGTTACTAATTTGGTATTAATGGGCACAAATCAGAATGCTTGTTCTAATTACTCAAATGCTTGTTCTAGTTACTCATATGTTCTAAAGCAGTCTTATTTTCATGAAAAAAAGAAAAAAAGTTGGATTGGAAGGCAGGCTTCCTCATTTGTTTACATATTATTTATGTCTGCTTTTGTGCTGTAACAGAGTTGAGTAGCTGTGACCAAAACTGTATGACTTGCAAAGCCTGAGCTCTCTACCGTCTGGTCCTTTGCAGAAAAAGTTTGCTGACCTCTTCCAAAGCAATACAGAATTCGGAGTTTGAAACTAGTAACAGCTTAAAAGCTAGGCCCCTATCGAAGGGAGATCAGAGAGAAGAGCCTAACTGAACAGCCTAATTGTCAGTGAACTAGAACCCTCTCGGCTCCAGCGCTCTGTGATATCCTTGTCGTCTCCGCTTAGGCATGAGGTGCAGGGATTATTAGAGCTCGTGTCCTCTGCCCAGTGGATAGGTTTCAGCATCTCTGGAAGTTTCCATTGTTGTGCATGGATCTTTTTTTTTAAGCTTCCCAGCTGATTCTGACCTGCAGCCAGGACTGAGAGTCACTGTCTGAGAAAGCGGCGGTCCACCCCGGGAGTAGCCCGTGAGAGGCCTCCAGCGCAGCCAGCTGCCTCCTTCTGAGGTGTTTCTCAATAGCTATCCAGGCGACTCTGAAGTGCAGTCAGGACTGAGAAATTCAGTCCTATTGGGTCTGGCACCCTCTGAGGACTTTAAAGGATATTTGCTGATAGATACATATAACCAACTTGACATGAGTCTGATGGGTAGGTGGAAGGCCAGTTTCAATGTTGTTATGGGAAATATTCATTTTAGTGACTGGAAGGCTTAAGGGCTTTTACTATCAAGACTTTCTTCTCTGTATCAAATGACCTGGCAAGATGAATTCTCAAGCAGAAGGTTGCTTGTTGAGCAAAGAATGAATAGAATTCGAACAAGAGAAGTAGAATTATTTCAGTGGCAGGGATGGTTTACTTAAAATTTTGGAGAATTTCCAGAGATCAGCCTACCCATAACTGAGAACTTCGTGCCAGGGACTGAGCCTATCAGTGCTTTAAAAAGCACTTGCAGCACTGTGGAAACTCTGGCAATATGGATTGGAACCCCATTTTCCTATGTCAATGCTCTCCTTCTGTTAACTGGGGAAATCTGCAGTGTTAAGGTCTCTCATGCCTTGGGGGTGTCCTCCCCCTTCCCTGATGTTGCTCTGACCAGACCACCTCCCGCAGGAATGCCCCGCCCTCTGCAGCCAGGCCTGAGCTGACCAAACACTGCAGCACTGCCTGCCACTCCACGTTCCAAATCAGTCTTCCTTGTCTCCTACTGCCAGAGTCTCCTACCCAGACCTGCTCTGACTTGTAACTTCGCCTCGATGACTTCCTGTCGCCAACCACACTGGGAGGGTGTGGCCTGCCCCTTCGTCCTCGCTCCCATTATCGTCTTCTACTTGGTGTTCTCTCTGTCCTCCTTTCTACGTTCTCAGACCACCACCCTTCTGTACCCTACCTCTCTTGAGTGCCCACCTCGGGAGCTCTTTCCGACCTCCAGTCCTCTCTCTGATCTCAGAGTACTCACTGCTCGCATCTCGTCTGCTTGGCACTTGGCGTATGATTCAGCTATTCCTAACTAGGTTATAGGCTGCTTAGTAAGTAGTACCATATCACGTGGCTCTTTGTAACTCCAGCTTGGTGCCTCATTCAGAAAACGTCCCGTGTTTGCTCATCAAGAGAAGGATGGGGTGCCTGAGTGTTGCAGTCGGTTAAGCATCCAACTCTTGTTTTTTTTTTTTTTTTAAAGATTTTATTTATTTATTTGACAGAGAGAGATCACAAGTAGATGGAGAGGCAGGCAGAAGAGAGAGAGAGGGAAGCAGGCACCCTTCTGAGCAGAGAGCCCGATGCGGGACTCGATCCCAGGACCCTGAGATCATGACCTGAGCCGAAGGCAGCGGCCTAATCCACTGAGCCACCCAGGTGCCCCCCAACTCTTGGTTTTGGCTCAAGTCATGATCTCAGGGTCCTGGGATCGAACCCAACTTTGGGCTCCGTGCTCAGCATGGAGTCTGGTTGACATTCTCTCTCCCTCTCCCTCTGCCCCTCCTATTCATGCTGTATCTCTCTCTCTCTCTCAAATAAATAAAATCTTTTTAAAAAAAGAGAGAGGAAAATCCCACATACACAGTATATTTATACTCCTAGTAATCCATATGAACATTTATATAATAAACCCTATTCAAATGTCATTTTTATTATCTTTTAAGGTAGCAAATCTTTTGTTCAGATGCATCCTTGAATAATGATAATAACCATGAATCATCATATTGAATATTCACAGCAACTTATGAGATAGATGCTGTTATTAGCCCCATTCATAGATGAAGAAACTGAGTCTCGGAGAGGTTGTTACTCAGGCTGTCGTCCCTACCACATGGGAGAGCCAGGATCTGAGCCTCAGCTGTTAACTTGGGATAGTCCAGGTCTTCCCATGGCACCACATTTTCTCTTAGAATACTCCCTTGCTCCCTCCTGAAACTCATAATTGTCAGTTGAAAGTAATAAGATTTGAAATCAGCCTGAATGATATTTATTTCATTAGGATACCAGCATTGTGATTAAACTGTTCTAAATGCAGCTAAATGCATATATGTTAAGAATAGCTTTTTAAAATCTAGTTTGGCTCATGAGCAGTGTTTTCCTCTCTCTGTCTCTAGATTTATGCTTACTCAGTTGATGGCTATAGATTAGTGCTTTGGAAACGGCAATTTGTGATTCATTAGAGGGTTGTGTAATAACTTCAGTGGGTTCTGTCCAGTGTTTTTAAAACATTGAAATAGGATAGGATAGAAGATATCAGAGAACATCACAAGTAGTAAGGGTAAATATTGTTTTGTAAAACTTTAGTGTGTGCGTGTGTGTATCTACTATGTCATGATGTAGAATATTTTCCTTTGTATGGGTGGCAGCCAAAATATTTAGAAACCACTGCCATGGATAATAGTACAAATCAGTTCTCAGTATCTGATTCTTATTCCATAGTTTTCCATATTAAGCTGCAGTTAATCTCAGATTAAAGCCTCGCTTGGTGATTCTCAGATATAAATGTGCTTGGGAATAACCTGGCATGCTTTTTAAAAAAAATATTTTATTCATTTATTTGAGAGAGACAGAGATAGCGAGAGAGAGCACAAGCAGGAAGGAGGGGGAGAACAGACTCCCCTCTGAGCAGGGAGCCTGATATGGGGCTCGATTCCAGGACCCTGGGATCATAACCTGAGCCAAAGGCAGAAATTTAACTGACTGACCCACCCAGGTGCCCCCGGGGTGCTTTTTAAAATGCAGATTCTTGGTATCCGGCTCCAGAAATTCTGAGTCAGTAGGCCTGAGATGAAGAAGCTTGGTCACCGAAACCTAGAACAAGTCCCACATGTGATGGTGACATGGGTGACCCACAGTGAAAAATGCTGGCCTAGGTAGACATTTGCTTGGAGCTATGTATTGGGAAATTTTTAAAAATTGTAACAGGTAGGCAGATTGGCGTGAGTTAACATTTACTACATTGCAACTTCATCTTTGTCCAATCATAAGGATACAAAGGCATCTTTCAGAGGTATTATCTGTGAGATCAAAGTACTAGAGATGAGACACTGCCCTGTCATTGCAAGTATGTGACCTAAGAGAGGGGTTTTTCTGTATGTCTTCTCAGGGACCTGCCTTGCTTGGGTGTGTGTCATCATTTCATGCTTCTTTGAAAGGATTTTTTTTTTAAGATTTTATTTATTTATTTGAGAGGAACAGAGAAAGAGCAGAAGCGGGGGAAGAGGCAGAAGGAAAGAGACACAGACTCCCCACCGAGCAGGGAGCCCAATGCAGGGCTCTATCCCAGAACCCTGGGATCATGGCCTGAGCCAAAGGCAGACACTTAACCAACGGAGCCACCCAGGTGCCCCTGGAAGGATTTGTTTGACGTGTACCCTCAGAAAGATTTATCAGGACATCGCAGAAGAAAATTGGGGAGGAAGGTTTTATTCTGGTTTGCGATTTGTTTCTTAAATTTGAATGGAATTGTTGCTTTGTTTTAATTTTTTTCTTTTTTTTCTTTTCTTTTTTTTTTTTTTAAAGATTTTATTTATTTATTTGACAGACAGAGATCACAGGTAGGCAGAGAGGCAGGCAGAGAGAAGAAGGGAAGCAGGCTCCCTGCTGAGCAGAGAGCCCGATGCGGGGCTCGATCCCAGGACCCTGGGGTCATGACCCGAGCCGAAGGCAGAGGCTTTAACCCACTGAGCCACCCAGGCGCCCCTGTTTTAATTTTTTTCTTAAGCAATTTTTAGATACTATCTCATTCACTGAAATCAAAAAGTCAACACAGAAAATCCCTCCCAAGGAGATAAGAAATCTTGGGCCCTGGGAGGTACCTCACAAATTAAGGCAGCATCTCAGGCCTGTGGCCATCCCACCTGGCATTTGCAAGAGGGGCTAAGTATGATTCTGCTTAGTGGAGATTCTCCTCTTTGTGGAGATGTGCCTATAGTCAGTATTCTAAATTTGTTCTTTGGGGGATTGGAACATAGCATATAGATTATAGTATTGTAATAATTTTAAATTTCCTGGGTGTGATTATTATATTATTATAATGTTACATAGGAGAATGCCCTGGTTCTTGGGAGATACTTCTCTTCAAGGGTAAAGTTGTCATGATGTGTGCAGCTAACTCTCAAATAGTTGAAAGCAAGCAGTCAGGCAGAACGTTAACACTTGCTAAATCTAAGTGAAAGATATATGGATACTTAGATTATTCTTACATTTTTGAACGTTTGAAATTTTTCCAGATAAAAATATTGGGAAAATATATTACAAAAAAAATGAAATGATTTGTTTATATAATGGAATATAATTCAACAGTTAAAGAAAGGTGATATCAGCAAAATGGTAAAATAAAGACCTCTGTAAATACTCTTAATAAAGCAATGAGAAAATTGCTAAAAATGGTCAGAATCAACTTTTTGAAGAACTCTGGAAATTAAACAAAGCTTGCAATAATCTGAAAAATGTTTATCCAAGAAAAATGACTGAATTTTTGCACGGCTTTAACCTGCCTTGTTCCCACCTTCTCCTTAGCTCTTCTGTAGCTTTGAAATCCAGTAGCCCACGAGCACAGCAAGAGCCACATCCTGGCAGCAATCGGGGGCCAGCATGGGGCAGGAACTCCTCTAAAGTGTCAGAAAAATGTTGTGATGTGACCTGTCTGGGGTTTTCTGGAAGACTCCACTCCGAAAGTTGTCTTTATTTAACTGATTCAGAGCTCTCCCAGCGGAAAAAGCCTTCCCTCTAAAAAACAATTATAGGAAGTCTGTAACTTTGTGGATTCCTGAGGTAGTAGATAAGAGTTGGGGCAGACAACAGACTAACCAAAATGCTTAAAAAGTGAGGCTGAGGAGCGAGATCTCCACTGGGTTTTGAAAAGCTTGAATACCTTCCTGGGGATGTAGAAGACCATGCTCACATTTAGGGCTATGGTCATCCTTAGGAAAAAGGTGAGCAGGCCCTAAATTTTCACCTTTGGCTGACCTTGAGGCTTTGTGCAAGAATAAGAAAAGGCTAAGGGAAGCAGTCAACTACCTGGTTGAGTGTTGATGGCAGGCCCCAACATGTACACAAAATTCCTTGACAAAGATTTGGAGACTTATTGGTTCTAGACACTTAAAGAAATGTCTTCTAATCGTTAACTTACCACTAAGTTGTCACACTCAACAAAGAATACAGATTTTACAGAATTAATTTAAGAAAGTCACTCTGAGAAACAAACTGAGGGTTTTGGAGGGGAGGGGGGCTGGGGGGAATGGGTGAGCCTGGTGGTGGGTATTAAGGAGGGCATGTATTGCATGGAGCACTGGGTGTGGTGCATAAACAGTGAATTTTGGAACACTGACAAGAAATTTTTAAAAAAAAAAAGAAAGAAAAAAAGTCACTAAACAAACAACAACAAAAAAGAGGAACAACAATAAACCCAGGGGTTGGGGGGGAGTTGATTCTCATTTCTAGGATTGCCACATTATGTTATTTAAAATGTCAAGTTTTAAACAAAAAGTCAGAGATATACGAAGAAACAGAAAGTATGGCCCATGCACCGGAAACAAATCAATGATTAGAAATTGTCCCTGACAGCGGTGCCTGGGCAGCTGAGTCAGTTAAGTCATGATCCTGGAGTCATGGGATTGAGCCCTGCACTGGGCTTCCTGCTCAGCAGGGAGTCTGCTTCTCCCTCTCTCTCTGCTTCTCTTCGCACTCATGCTCTCTCTCTCTCTTTCTTGATCATTCTCTCTCAAAGAAGTAAATAAAATCTTTAAAAAAAATTGTCCCTGAGGAAGCCCAGGTGTTGGACTTACTAGACAAAGACTTTAAATCAACTGTATTAAATATGTTGGAAGAATTAAAAGAAACCATGTTTAAAGACTAATGAAAAGTATAAGAACCAAGTCTTGGCAAATAGGACCATTTCTTACCAAATAGAAACAGAAGTTATCAGAAAAGAGCCAAATGGAAATTCTGGGGTTGAAAAGTACAGTAACTAAAATGAAGAATTCACTAAGGTGTGCTGAATATCTGGTTTGAACCAGCAGAGGAAAGGATCTGTGAACTTTAAGGCAGGTCAATTGATGTGATGAGGTTAAAGAAACAAAAATGCGTAAACATATGAATGCATAAACTATGAATCTTGGAACACTGAAAAAATAAGATAAAATTAAAAAAATAAAGAGGAATGAAGAAAATGAACAAACCTCAGAGACTTGCAGGATAGCATCAAGCATGCCAATATTCGTGGGAGTTCCAGAGGAGAGGAGAGAAAGAGGCAGACAAAAATTTGAAGAAGTAATGGCTCCAAACTTCCCAAATTTGTTGAAAAACCCAAATCTACACATCTAAAAAGCTCAACAAACTCTGAACAGGGAAATCCAAAGAAATCCACAGTGAACATGTGATAACCAAATAGTTGAAAGACAAAGACAAAGACAGAATCTTGTGAGTGGTAGGAGCAAAGTACTCATTGGGTACAAAGGAATCTTAATAAAATTGGTAGCTGATTTCTCATCAGAAATAATGGGGGCCAGAAAGTGGGATGATATATTCAAAGTGCTGGAAGAAAAACATTGAACCAAGAATTCTATATTCAGCAAAACCATCCATCAGAAATGAAGGGGAAATTAAGACATGCCCATATAAGTAAGAACTGAGAGCCTCCATCACTAGCATGCCCGCCGCACAAGAAATATGAAAAGAAGCTCTTGAGGCTGAAATGAAATGACACTACACAAGTTCGAATTCTTGTGAAGAAACCAGCAGCTGAAGTAAAAGTAACTATTTCCCTATTTATAGGATATAAATGTATTTTTTGTTTATAACTCTTTTTCTCTTATCTGCTTGAAAAAATAACTGCATAAAACAAGGTTCATAAATCTGTATTGGTAGACACAGTGCCTATAGATATCATTTTAATATGATAACAGCACAAAGGAGGGGAGAGGGAATGGAGGACCATATTTTGTGCACTGTCGAAAATAAGCATTTCTTCAAAATGAGATGGAAAATCTGAGTAGATCTATAACAAGTAAATGGATGGAAACAATAATCAGAAAACTTCCCCTAAAGAAAAGACCAGGCTCAAATGGCTTCACTGCTGATTTCCACCAGTCATTAAAGATGAATTAACGCCAAAGCCTCACGAACTTTCACAATTTAGAAGAGGAGGGCATACTTCCCAACTCGTTCTATGAGGGCAGTATTATCCTGATACCTTAACCAGGTAAAGACTTAGAAAAGAAAACAGATGTAGAAATTAGAGATGTAGAAATCCTCAACAAAATACTAGCAAACTATATCCAGCACCATGTAAAAATGATTTTATACCATGACTAAGTGAAACTTATCCTAGGAATGCAGGGTTGACGCAATATACGAGAGTCAATCAATGTACTACACAAAACTGCATGACCATCTCTGTCCATGCAAAAAAAGCATTTGAAAAAAAAGGGGGGTTTACTGTATTCTGGATATTTCAGATAAGTGGACTCATGTAGTATATGATGTTTTGTGTCTGGCTTCTTAACTTACGATAATGATTTCAAGGTCATCCACACTGTAACATGTGTTAGTCATTCACTACTTTTTATTTTATTGTTTTTGATACGACTGTAAATGGGATTATTTTCTTAATTTCTCTTTCACTGTATGTAGAAACACAACTGATTTTACATGTTATTTTGTATTCTGACACTACTGAATTCATTTATTGGTTCTAACAGATTTTTGGTGAAGGCTTTAGGTTCTCCTATATATAAGATCATTCCATCCGAAGAGATAATTTTACTTCTTTCTTTCTGATTTTGTCATATATGGCCTTTATTATGTTGAGGTACATTCCTTCTATATCTAATTCGTTAAGGGTTTTTATCATGAAAGGATGTTGAAGCTTGTCAAATGTTTTTTCTCTGTCTTTTGAAATGATCATGTGATTTTCATCTTTCATTCTGTTAATGTTGTGTATCATGTTTATTAATTTGCAGCTGTTGAACCGTCCTTGCATCTCAGGGATGAATCCCACTTGCTCATGGTGTATGCTCCTTTTAATGTATTAAATTTGGTTTGCCAATATTTTGTTGAGGATTTTTGCATCTGTGTTCGTCAGGGAGATTGGCCTATAGTTTTCTTTTCTTGTAGTGTCCTTATCTGGCTTCAGTATCAGATAATGCTGGCCTTGTAAAATGAGTTTAGAATTATTCCTTTCTCTTCAATAGTTTGGCAGAGTTTGAGAAGGATTGGTATTAATTCATCTTTAGATGTTTGGTAGAATTCACTCATGAAGCTGTGTGGTCCTGAGGCTTTTATTTGTGGGAGAGGTTTGATTAATGGTATCCTTGCTCATTATTTGTCTATTTAGATTTTCTATTATTTTATGATTTGGTCTTGGGAAGTTGTATATTTCTAGGAATTTATCCATTTCTCTTAAGTTATTCAATTTGTTGGCATATAATTGTTCATAGCAATCTCATGAGATTTTGTATTTCTGTGGTATTAGTTGTGATGTCTCCTCTTTTGTTTATAATGTTATTAATTTGAGTAATACCTCTTAAATCTGTCTTAGGTAGTCTGGCTAAAGTTTTATTCATTTTGCGTATCATTTCAAAAGAAACTTGCTGAAACAGAGTTGTATAAGCTGGCTTGTATAAGCTTAGAATCTAGAAAATTCTAAATTATTTAAGGTGCCGTCTATGAAAAGCTGCCTGAGAATACGTTTAATTTTAAATTCTTGACCCTATTCAAGTGTTTTCAGTAAGTAGAACTCATAAGCAATTTCAATATTTAGAGCTGTTAGATTTAGAATTTTAAATTATACATTGAATGTAATATGAATTTGTATGTAAATTTTTAAAGTACTTTTTTTAATGAAGGATTATTGTAGGAAGTGCCACATTAAGGGAATTTCCTTATAATGGTGGAAAGAAGTCTGTATGAGAATAAATCACATTAAACAACAAGATCTTTTATCATTTTCAATCCGGCAATTCTGGGAAATAAAGTCAATTAGAGAAATTAAATCTCCAGTAGAAACAGTAGTTTTCTGAGGTCATTATAACCTCTAGCAGAATGATTGTATATAACTTGGAGGAGTCCCTATGCACCAGCCTTATTATATAAAAAAGGGGAATTGAATGAGAAACTTGAGAGTTTCATCAGTCAGTAACAATTCAAGAAGAAAAGAAGAAGAATAGTGAGTAATCATGGGGCCTTTTGGAACCACATATTCTGGAGTCATAGTTGGAAATTGCATAGTATAGAATCTAGTGCCCTCATTCTACTATGAAGAAGGCCCGTTTTCCTTCCCAGGCTGTTACTTTAGATGTGCCACTAAATGTTACAGTTCTTTGTATGGGATAAATTAAATATTTCAAACTAAATTGTATCTCCTTTTTCTTGGCTCTCATTTCTTCCGTTATTTCGTATTTGCCATCTTTCTAAAAGCGTGGGTTTGTGTCTCTCCTTAGAAATCTGTTGGTTGGGGACTATTTCTGCTGATGTATGAGGACTCCCCAGTACCCCCCTGAGGGAAGAAGGAGGAATCATGGGCAATCCCCCCAACAGTGAAGGTGTGAGATACACCTCAGCTTTTCCTGTGGCTTTATCCTCCATTCATCCAATGCTTACCAATCACCCACTGTATCCCTGTGTGTGTTACTTACTATCTATTGTGCCAGATAATCTCTGGAGATTACAAAAAGGGGGGAGTCACCCCTACCCACCCAGGATTTATATCCTGTAAGTCAGCCAGTACATATCTGTACAGGCAAAGGCACAAGAAGGCACCAGGCACGGGAGGACAGAGGGAGGATTGGGCAAAGTGCTAGGGACCCCAAACAGGCCCTTCAGTTTGCAGCAAGACCTAAGAGGTGGTGATACTTGTCTCAGGTTGTCAAGACTGAGTGGGGTTTTTGTGGGAGAGGGTGGAGAAAGCATATTCCGGGAAGGGACCCTGGCGCTGAGGCAGGAGGCACACGGCATACCATCCGTGATCATAGCCTGGATGGTCCCTGGGTGGGGGATGTTCAGGACAGAGGACAAAACAGGGTCCTTGCCTGGGCACCTCTGTGGCACATTCCCAAACCCACCACCACACCCCCTTGGGGGCGAAAAAGGGTTTTATGTTGAAGTGGTCCTTGCTTTTGCATGGCTCTGCTGCCCCTTCCTCCACTGTTTCCTACACCGGGGAGCAGGGCTGCTCTGGCCAGTGAGCGAGTCCCCTGCCCAGCGAGTGAGCAGCATTTCTGAGTGAAGCCAGCGAACGTGTGGAGGGAGGGGCCCGGCCATCCTGCCGAAGCCAGTTTCTCTTCATCCTATTGTGCCCTGTGCTCCGGGGCTGGTGCTGATGAGTCTGAGGAGAGAGTAAGCTGTCCACTTGCCAGGCCCAGATGTTTGACAGTGTATTAATCTCTCTGTTCTGGAAAAGAGAGAAAGGGAAGTAGTTCCCATTCTTTCTCTGCTGTTTCCAGCTCAGCTCTCTGTCTTAGTAGAAAATACCTGTTAATTATCTGAGGCCCTTCCTGACAGCAGAGAGGAGAGCACGGGGTTCATCCAGAGACTGGTCAGTTCTAAGAAGTGCCTGGGCTGAGTGATGGAGAGGGAGGACAGTACTATTACCCTCTGCAGACAGACTCACAGCTGAGCCCGGGGACCTGGCAGGCATCCTGGGAACCACAGACGGATGACGAAGTTAGCTCTGGGCCTTCTCCAACACCTGTGGGTGGTGAATGGTGCCTCCCAGACCAGCTACGACTCTGTCCCCGCCCCGCCCCACTTCTGCTGTGCCCTCACGTCCAGCTCTGTGAATCAGGCCTTCGGCACAGAGCCATCATATGTATGTCTGCTGGGAGGCCGGCAGGAGCAACGCCTGTCTCCTGCTGGCCGGCGCTGGTCGTGGTGGATGAGCTAGGTGCAGGAGCCTTCTTTGCATGAGCCTGGGCCCCCATCGGGCCACCAGGCAGCTGGGCAGACAGTGAGCAGACAGAGTTAGGTGCCCACCCTGCACCTTTCTGCATGGCCTGTGGGTGCCCTGAGAGGGGCCTGGAAGCGCCCATTCAGAGATTGGGTAGCGCCTGGACAGAACGTGGATTGTCTCATCCTTATAGAGAGCTTCGCTGAAGAAAGAGGAAGCAGATCGCCTTTCACTTTAGGGCCACAGGGAGGGTCCGTTGGCGTCCGTGCTCCTGAATTCCCTTTCTCTAAAGGCAACATGTTGAAGCCTAGAAATGATGTTTTAAGATTTTCTAAAAAAGTTCTTCCAGATTAAGGTCATCTCAAGTACTAGGCACAGTGCTCACTCCTTTCCTTTCCCTGGGGGCTCTGAGTGACGGACGATCCCCGCCCCCCAGCTTCCTCCTGCCCCCTGCCCTTTGCTGCCAAAAAACAGCTCAAGCCAGGGTTGGGGGAATTTAGAGACAACAAACTTGATTAACTTACACATTGGGTAAGTGTAGACATCAAATTACCACTGTTCCCTCTGAGTTTGTAGTACTCAACTGCCTTTCCACCATTCACCCCATGGTCAACACCTACAGTCTTGTCATATCTCTAATGCTGTTACCTCAGTTTCTGGTGCTGCCTTGGTTTCTTAAGTATTCAACATGACTTAGCTTTTGTAAAAATTCGATATGTGTGCACAAAGGACCGTAGGCTGTTCCAGGAGGGAAACTGGGCTGTACCTTTAAGAGGAACTGCATTCCTCTTCCTCTGGTGAAAGTTGCTTGCTGTTGTTCAAATATAGAGCATTTTTATATTTGAACTCTCTAATGGTAGATCCTGGAAAACCTGGAAAATGGTAGATCCTGAAGAAGGAAGGCCTTCCTGCTCTGCCAACTGGCTAATGCAGATATCCCTGCATTCTATTCGCCCCCAGAGCATATGAGCCTTGAGACAAGTCAAGAAAGAGACCCACAACTGGCTGTTAGAAAAAGATGAGCCCCAGGAATGTGGCTAAGTCCTGTGAGACCTGGCAGGAGGCTTCCTTAGATGAAGAGGGGAGAATCCAGGTTCCTCCCAAGGGTGAAACTTTCCTGAAAACTGCCCAGACAGGGCAGGGAGAAGTGGGCTGAGCTTGACTTGCAGGAGCGGGGCTGTGGAAGCCTCTGGCAGGTGTGGACACGGCTGCAGAGGCCACACTCCACCTGCATGTGTCTTTGCAGCAGGGAGGTGTCCTGGTCCTCATCAGGGCCAGGCCAAGCATGAGGAGGCCCCAGAGCATGACTTTAGTGCCACTCACAGAAACTACGACCCGTGGGCTGCCTCCCTGGGGCATGCAGGAAGGGGCGGATCCCTCCACAGGCAGAGCCCTGCCTAACCGAATGCAGAATCCCAGAGAAACAGAATTTGAGGGTGGAAAGGGCCCTTTGGGCTCCACCAGACTTTCAATGAGGAACCTGAGGCAAGAGAAGTGAAATGACTTTCCCCAAATAGATGAGAGAGCTGGGATGAGAGCCATTTGTCTGCTGATGTGTTTCCTCGCAGACATCTGCTGAGCACCTAGTGGGTGTGGGCCCCGGATCCAGGTTTGCTGACGCAGACGCAGACGCCCGTGCTCTCCCAGGCACCAGCCCTCCTGCCCTGATTTAAATCTGAAAAGCCTGTCTGTCACTAGATTCAGACAAGGTTGGGCCCACAGATTCCCAGGATAAAAAAACCCACCCCAGTCCCAGATTTGAAAGAAGATGTCGCGTCAGGAAAGGGGTAGCAGAACTAGTTCTGCTCAGCTGATTAAATGACCAGGTACAAGCACAACCTCACATTTGAAAAGTTTCTGACTCTGTTTTTGTGTTGACCTTCGCCCAATAGAGTTCCTTGGCATACAAACTTTGAAACAGAAGTGGGTTTTTATATGTTTTGAATACCTCAAGATTAGAGAGGCATTAGGAGTGGGCAGTGGGTGGAGGGGAGAGCCCAGGCTGTGGAAACAGAGGAACCATGATGAAAAGATGGGGGCATGAGCCAGAAAAGGAGATTTGTCAAAGGCCAAGGCTGCCTGCTGCACAGGCAGGGTTAGGAGCTGGACCAGGCCTCAGAGTCGTTCCCTAGTTCCGTCTGGCAGAAGACAACTCCTGTACCACTAGGTACCACCTGAATTCTTGGAACTTCTGCTCAAGACATGCCCCATTTCAGAAGGTTCTGGTGTCCCTGGGAAAGAAGAGTCAGATGAAGAAATGTCTTGCTTGGCTTTACCACCACAGGCCTGGGAGTCCTTGCCGGGGCTGAGGACAGAGAGAGCTGATGCTTACAGACCTCTTTATGCTCTTGGCAGCATTAACCTAACTAGTAGCGCTGTGAGTAGTTAAGGAAGGTGCTATCATTCCCATTTTGCAGATGAGGCAACTGAGCTTCCAGGAGATAACTGGGCTGGCCTAGATCACAGAGTTAGTCTATAGGAGAACCAGATCTGGGATAGCCTTAGTGATATGAATCCAAGTCTGTCACTTTTTCCTCCGTACTCTCTTGCTTTTCCTGAAGATGGGGAAGGAGTCCAGGCTTAGATGTGTTTGGGGATAGACATACATCAAGACCGTCATGCCTGGTCTCGAGTCACATAAAGATGAGAAGACACCAGGTGGGTCCATTCCGGTGTGATTTTGTTTCTTTGGCCCAGTGGTTTCATTCAGGTGGCTTGGGAGGCATGGAGATTGTCCTGGGTTCTGTTCACCCAGTCTCCACTGGTTCAAGTTTCTCTATCACAGATAATGTCCATTAGCTACAACAGTACACTTTTCACTGTGGGGAAATTGCTAGAGAAAGAAGAAATAAGTTGGTCCTAAAACTTTCCTGAGTGTTCTTGGTACCTTTAATCTCAGGGAGTTTCCAGTGAGTCTGGGTCATTCTGTATCTTCTTGGTAATCTCAGTGTCTTTACGGTTACGACACCTACGTGGCAAGATGTGGATGGGCCCTGGTCTTGTGTTTCCCAGGGGAATCTGTCCACCTGGGCACGTGAGCATGTGAGTGACTGTATCTGGTCTTCCCTTTCAGAGCTGCCAACTTCAGGAACTTTACCTTCATCCAACTGAACGGAGAGTTTTCTCGGGGAAAGGGCCTTGATGTGGGAGCCCGCTTCTGGAAAGGAAGCAACGTCCTTCTCTTTTTCTGTGACGTCGACATCTACTTCACCTCCGAATTCCTCAATACGTGCAGACTGAACACACAGCCAGGTAAGGGTCTCTGGAGTTGGCGCTTCCCTTTCTCTCCCCCATGGTGGTGTTTAGCTCTGTCACACTCACATGCGTCCCTTCACAGCTCCCTCAGCTCTCTTGCTTCTGCACTGGCGCCATTTTACCTCAAAGGGAAGGAAAATCATCTGATTTGATTTCTCCTTTGATGTCAGTGTGGGCCTATCAGCCACCATAAGTCTGAGGCTCCTCGTCCTAAGTTCAAGTCTGTAACCCATTTTCCATTTTCAGCAGGGAGGTCGGCCCACACAGGAGAAAGTGTGGGGGGAGGACAGGGGCTGGAAAGCTGTCTGAAACTAAAGGGAGAGGAGGGGCTGTAGGCATGCATTAAGGGATATCGGAGAGTCTGTCTGTCTGGTCTAGCTGCGCAGAACTTCTAAGATGTGTTTTAGGGTCGAATGATAAGAAAAGGAAAAGTGGATGGAAATACCTGGGATATTTCCGAGGGTTGAATAGAAGCCAACCAGCCTGATAGTTCCGTCTGTTGCTTTAGGAGAATGTTTGTTTCCTGGTTTGCAGGGAAGAAGGTATTTTATCCGGTCCTTTTCAGTCAGTACAATCCCGGCATAATATACGGCCATCAGGACGCAGTGCCTCCCTTAGAACAGCAGCTGGTGAGTAATGACCTGCAGGGGCCCTTGTGTGGCTCTGTGTCCTGTCTTTCATTACCAGGGGCACCTGACCATGAGTAAAGGTGAGTGGAAATCTGTGGATTGATTCCCATAGTAATTTTTAAGTTTGGCACATGTTCTGGCCTTTGCTCCCAGCACCTTGTTCATTAAAAGTGCTTGCAATATTTAAAAGCGGAAAATAAATAGGAACAGTACCTCACGGAAAGGTAATTTCACACCTTCATAGTTTTCTTATATGGTTTTTGGAAACTAGGATTATTGCATTACGGATGCAGCACATTTTCTCTTTGTTATTACAAACGCTCCCAGGTAAGGAAGGTGACGGATGGCAAACGGAAGCCAGATGGGGGTGGCTCACCCCAGGTCACATGGTGAGTGAGTGGGGGAGTGAGGACCAGATCCAGTGCCCGTCCCTCATGCCACCATTCCCACAGATCACAGTCCCTCTGGGGCCTGGTCATCAGCAAGGTGGCTCTTAAAGGAAGGCTGGAGGGGCTTCTCTGCTAAGATCGTAGCTGCATAGGTCACGGAGAGTGGAACCACACGGCCGCCAAGGAGCTCTGTAGGCTGAGTGGTCTTGGTGGCAGTGGTGGTGGCAGCAGTGAGCCCATTTAGCAGAGAAGCCGTGCGGGCCACAGGAGAGAGTCTCTGGAACGCATGTAGACATGCCCTTCTGAGATGAAATTCCCCATTATTGTGTGTCACCCCCAACTCAGATGGTGACCTTTTCCGGCAGAGAGATGAGCTGAGTGTGTCTAAGACTGCGTTCCCGCTCAGGCTGAGTGCCAGGAGACCGCTGACCTTGGGCTATCTGTTCTTCACCGCCTTGAGTGTCTCTGTTTCCTCTGGAGGCAAAGCCGTGTCTCTTCCCACAAAGTGCATCTTAGGGTAGGGAAGGGAGATCTGCAGTGTGAACGTGAAGGTGGGAAGGAACCAAGTCTCTCATGCTTCTGTGCAATTGGAGAGTAAATTGATTTTCACTGAAAACATGCGTTCTTTGAAATTCTCTTGGAGGACCAATTCTGTCCTAAAGCTTCCAGAGTAGCAAAACCTGTTTTCTCTAGCCCCATCCTCCAGTAAATCTCTGGCAGCTGTTACAGTGATCTTTTCCAGAATGTTTCAGCTCGGGTTCCCTGAGGCTAGATGGGGTTTACTCCTCACCCATCCAGCATGATTTCCCTTCAGGCCCATGTTGCGCGGCACGGTAATAATATAGTTCTCTCCCCCGCTCAGTGGAATTCCAACACCAGATACGCTGAGTATCTGTTGACGTAACTCTGTGTGTATGTGTGCTGTGTATGTCACCACAGTAAGTGTTTTCCATTCCCCAAGAATCAGTTTTTATCTGCTTGAGGGTGATATCGCTTCTGTTGAGACACGAACCTTCTTGTTTCCCTTCCATGAGTTCTGAGCTTAAAATAGGGCTTCAGGGGGGAAATGGGATACAGGATTTATTTTCTTTCAACCTATTAGAATATAAATTCCTTTGGCTTTAAATGAAGTGCTTCTTTACGTTTGACATCAAATGTGATTAATGTTTTCAACTTTAAACTTATAAAGGTCTTATTTGCTTGCAAAGAATTCTTTTCATTTCACACTTTAAAAGTTTTATCCTTGTGTTAGCATTCCTGCAGAGAAGCTGGTGCAGCCGGAAATGAGAGGTGTGATACGGTTCAACCAGTTTCTCGGATCCCTAGAATTAATGGTCAAGCAGAAGCAGAACTCAGATCTCTGTGTCCATAGCTAGAGCCTTGAAATTATCCTGCAACTGGGGACCTTTACTTCCAAATAGACCTTAGAGCTTTCCTAGAGCACATATATCTGCTATGTTAGGATTCAGTGTTCATGAGGATTCAGTCCAGAGAAACACAGGATTCTCCATCCACAAAAGGAAAGTATTGATTATGTTTGTTATTGGATGAGCCATTTCTGGAACCCTTGCTACCTGTAGAGAACTAGACTGGACATTCTGGAGGAGTCAGAGGAACCGAAACAGTTTCATATGCTGGGCAGTGACTGGAGAGGTCACTTTACTCTCTCGTTTTTGTAGACTTGCCCAAGATCCCACAACCAGCTAGTAGCAGAACTCAGGCCCAGAGCAGGATCTCCTTACCCTAGTGCACTGAAAGCAGATTGACTTTGGATCTAGATGAGGGCTGAAATATAAAGGAAATGGGCTGACAAAAATTCCAAGGGAGAACATTAAGCTACAGAAATTCATTTAATGGAGACAGAATGTGTAGGTCCTGAGAAGGTACAAGATAAAAAGAGATGGTTAGGAACAGTGAATTAGGAGAGACTTCCTAGCAAGGGTTCATTTTGTCTCAGTTGTGAAAGATCTGAGATCTATAGATACTCTGGAGAGCCACCCTTGGAGTACATCCGTCTCAAGGTGGAGGGAGGACGCAGGTCCAGAAGGGAGCTATGACAAAAAGGACTCACGGATGCAAACACAAAACGAGTGCTCAAGCAGCCCCGTAAATATGACCTCCTGAGTGCCCTGTGCTGGTCACTGCTGTTTGATAACACTTTGTCTTCAGACTAAAGCTGGAAGCCACCTTCCTGGTGTGTATGTGTGTATGTGTGTATGTGTGTGTGTGTATATTTAGACTACTTGTTTCTTTACTTTTGAGTACAGGCCATTAATAATTAGAAGTATGTGAAATCATGGGATTTTATGCTAACATTTAATTTCTTGAGTTGTAAACCTGAGATAAAACTTGCTCATGCTTTAATGAAGAAACAGCTAGGAGACCAAGGAATGACTCCGACTTAAATAATTATTGGGGCGCCTGGGTGGCTCAGGGGGTTAAAGCCTCTGCCTTCAGCTCAGGTCCTGGTCTCAGGGTCATGGGATCGAGTCCCGCATCGGGCTCTCTGCTCAGTGGGGAGCCTGCTTCCTTCTCTCTCTCTGCCTGCCTCTCTGCCTACTTGTGAGCTCTCTGTCAAATAAATAAATAAAATCTTAAAAAAAAAAATATTAACTGTAGACACTCCACTTTCCCAGTTCAAGCCTTACTCACACTGAGGCCACCGCGGGAGCCTCCTGCCACCTCCCCCTGTAGACCCTCTCCCTCCCCTGTCATCCAAGGTCTTTCCTTCACCCTCTGCCAGAGAGACATTTGCAAAACACAGATTAATCCCATTTTAAATCATCTTTTGTGGCCCAAAGCCAGTGGTGTGCTAGTAAATGTGTAACAACCCACTCCCGGAAAGGAGGGGGAGAAAAAGCCCCGATTCATCTTGTTGGCCATTTTCCGTGCCATCAGTGCCCCCACCGCAGGCTGGAGTGGGGTGGGGTGGTCCAGAGTGACGTCACTGAGCGCTGAGGCAGGCAGAGACTCACACTGTCCTGGGGAGCTGGGTGGACCCGCACAGCATTGCAGCCTCGATGCCTTGTGGGGACTAAGTGCTCCCCACACTGACTCTGACACTGATGACTGAGGAAAAGGCTGCAAACCGCAGCAGCAGGTGCGAGATCCCCAGCTTGACAGATACCCCCCTCAGCTGCTCCGCCAGGCGAGCATCCTGCCCTCATGCCGGCTTCCTCCTCGGGGCCCTCTCCTCACCGGGAGACGTCCTCAGTGCCGGAAGCCCCAGTCCACCCTGCATCATTGAAACCCAGCGACTTGGTGCTACTCTGTCCAGTGTGTGAGTGGCACTCCCGTCCTCTCCGATTCTGTCCCCTGCCTCTCTCCCCTCTTCCGAGAAGTATTTCACCACCAACCTGCTCAAATGTCTGAAGTTTGCTGACTGGCACAGTCCATGCTTTTAGTCTGTTTTTATATATTTGGGAAGCAGGCGCTCGCTGAGGACCGAGACTAGTGTGAGCAGATGCTATCCGCGGGCTCGGAAGCCTGCTCGGTGCCCGCTTTATTTCGTGGGATAGCCAGGAAGGTGAAGAGGCCTTATTCTGCTCACTTCTCCGAGGAAAACCTGCAGCTCAGAGGCATAAGTCGTTGCTCGGATTGCTGAGTGGAAGGGTTGGGAACTCGAGCCCTGCCCTGTGTGATAAGGACGGGGCCGAGGGTGCTGAGTGGCCTTGCTTCCAAAAGGGCATAGTCTGGCTTTTGGTGTAGATTCCTAGACCAGAGAACCTGGAGAATTCCTTATCCAGTACGATACCCTTCAGAAGACACTTTATTCTTTTCAAGCAGGCACCAATAAACAAAGACTTGTGGGGAAATGTGGGTTAATACAAATCTTGGAGGAGGTGGCCTTTGGTCCATTCTGTGAAAGCTGTGCCTCCAGAACAGTGTTATTTCTCAAGAAATGGAAATGCTCCCAGCAGTCCTGGTGTCGGTCTGGGCTCAGCCACCATTGGCTGACTTAGCTCGGACAGGCCAGGCTACGTCCACACTGTAAGGCCCACGCGTGCGCCACGCAGCCTCTCTCTGGGCCCACATAATGAGGAATGTACGGTGCAGGGGCAGGGGACTCCCAGCCCAGCCCCTGAAGCTCAGGGTGCCGGCTGCTCACAGGCAGGATGGCTGTGTAATCGGCGTGGCCCAGTGCACAGTGAAAGTGCAGGGCCCTGGCTCAGGACTTAGCAAGAATTTCAAGAGCACGAAAGCAGGCAGGATGCCCTCTGAGCGCGGGGCCTGGGGGCTGCACGAGGTGTGTACCGCGGGTGCTGCGTGTGAATGCGAGCCTGGGCAAACACAGCCTCGGTGCTTCAGAGGCTCTCTTTGATTTAGAGGAAATACTCGGCCTGAGTATTTGTTATTTATTTTATTTCAGGGCCCAGATTGCTTCGCGGGCAGTTGTCCAAGTCAGCACCATTAAACCAACAGGCGCGGACGGCCTCCCATCTCCTCACGCAGCTGTGGGACGCCGCCTTCCCACATCTCTGGGGAGAGACACCGATTTGTGCTTTGTGCTCTGGTCCCCATAGAAAATAATCACCCCCGTCACGTGAATTGCTCACAGAGCTGCGGGTCTGGAAGCTTCCTGTGGGAGAGCGGGCTTGACAACTGTCCTTTGTGGTGTGTTCCTGCCCTGCAGTGCTCTGCTGAGATCTAAGGCGAGGGGAGAAAGGGGGCTGCAGGGAGTTGAGAGGAAGCCAGCCCTCGAGAGAGATTTTTTTAAGTGAGGATAGCACTTGAAAACCGATAGGCGAAAGGCGAAATTCGGGACGGATGTTTTTCTTTTAACATACAATCTTTATCAGAGGGTTTCTTCCTCCTCTGTTGTAGTAAACATCATTGGTGTCTGTCTTTTCAAAGTTCGAACCAATCAGGGGAGCTTCTTGTGCCTGGGGTCGAGGCTCTAAACAGGAGAGCCGTCTGCTCAGAGCCCAGGAAGGTGAAAATGTTTTAGTCTGTTCCTCCAAAGCCCCACAGTTCTTTTCCCACTGGAATTCCTAGGCCTTTGCTGACCCACTAAAGAATTCTCTGCTGGAGCCCTGTCTGTTTCCACTGGCATGGAGCCCTCTCTGCCCTAGGAGGGCTCCTCATTCTCTGTTGGAGGAGCATTTATGGAGCACCTCTGTGTGCTGGACCTTGATCTGGGGGCTGTGAAGGAGCCCAGGGCCCTGGGCTGACCTTCACCAGCAGTGGTAGGAAAGACAGAAAAGAGAGGAACAAATGCCTCAGCAGGACAGTTTCAGAGAGCTGTGAGTGTTACAGAGAGAAGGAACCAGAGTGACATGGTGGTGACAGAGGTGGGGGTGTGTGCTGACACTGGCTGGGAGGGTCAGGATGACTGCTCTAGGCAAGTGACATGGGAGCAGAGCCCAGTGGTGAGCAGGGAAAAGGTGACCCTGGCCAGGGGTCTGCAAGTGTCCGGCATCGGGGACCTGGGAGCCTGGTGTGTTCGAGGGGTGGACTAGGAGGAGATTCTGCACGAGGGGGCGAGGTGGACGAGGCAGGCAGGGGTCGAGTCACGTAGGACCCTCGCAAGCTAGAGGTTTTCTCTGGGTTTTATTCTAATTGTATTAGTGAGAATGCAATTAAAGCACCTCAGGGTTTTAAATTGGAGTGTGCTGTGATCCGATACATATTTGAGAGGACTCACTCCCAGCAGGGCCAAGGGCACGGTGCCAGGGACTCAGCACAGCTGTGTGTCATAGAGCCTGTCAGAAGTGAACCTCCTCTTGCCCTGATGTCCTAGGCCATGGGTAGGGTGCGAGCCAACCCGTGTCCCCCAAGGGCTCAGTTTCAAGGAACATTTCAGATAGTGGCTTTTTCTTTCTTTCTTTCTTTCTTTCTTTCTTTTTTTTTAAATATTTTATTTATTTATTTGACAGAGATCACAAGTAGGCAGAGAGGCAGGCAGAGAGAGAGGAGGAAGAAGGCTCCCCGCTGAGCGGAGAGCCCGATGTGGGGCTTGATCCCAGGACCCTGGGATCATGACCCGAGCTGAAGGCAGAGGCTTTAACCCACTGAGCCACCCAGGCACCCCAAGATAGTGGCTTTTTCTGGCTTGCCAACTTTAAAGCCAATGTTAATAAGTGTTTACAGAGTGCGTTCCCCAGCTCGTAAATCAGTTTGTGTCTGTCCCATGGTCCGCAGGTGTGAGGGTCCCTCTCGACCTTGTTCAGCCTTGCCGGGCACCGCATGCACAGCCCATGTCTGGGGTGACCACCTCTTGCAATCCTTCTTGTCTTTCCTCCCAAGCCCTGGCCCATTGTTCTTCCTGTTTGGGGCATTCCTGCTTGGAGTCCAGGTACACCTCAGCCAAATGCTTAATGTTTGGTTACTGGCCCTTGTCTTTGATTCCATTTTTATCCAGAAGCTTAGAGGACTCGTCTGTTTGTGTCCTTGCCAGCAGAAAGGATATTAAGCCATTAGTTGCACCAGAAACCGTGTACCTGGTATGAAACAGAAACTGTTTTTTAAAAAATGACTCAGTGGAGATTTCCCCAAACTTTCCTTCCCTGCAAAATCTTTCCAGTTGATACTAATGAAATTGCCTTGTCACTTGGGAGATATTGTATAACGGGCCTTTGTTCCAGTTGGAGCACATCTGCGGGGACCACACCGACTGACAAAACCTCTCTCGGTCCTTACTTCCCCCCCGGCAGCCCTGACGCGTGTGTGTTCCCTCAGCCCAGGCCATGTCTATGCAGAGGCTGTAGCAGAGATAAGATGGTTTCATGGATCACAGAGCCAAAGAATTTTTGAGTTCACAGTCCTTCCACGAGCCATATATGGAATATAATTGAGGCTTTGGTGGACATAACTTGGAACTTCGGGAAGGTGGAAGGGCAGTGAAGATAGATGTTTGGATGGTGGAGCTGGAAGAGACCTTAGTGGAGATTTAGCTCAACCTCCTATTTTATTTTATTTCATTTTAAAAGATTTTATTTATTTGAGAGCAAGAGAGAAATAGCGAGAGAGCACAAGCGGGGGGAGGGGCAGAGGGAGAGGGAGCAGCAGACTCCCCACTAAGCCTGGAGCCTGATGTGGGACTCAATTCCAGGACTTTGGGATCATGACCTGAGCTGAAGGCAGACGCTTAACCAACTGAGCCACCCAGGTGCCCCTTATTTATTTATTTTATTTTGGGGGTGGCGCAGAAGGAGGGAGAGAATCTTAGGCAGGCTCCATGCCCAGCACGGAGCCCCATGTGGGGCTTAATCCCAGGACCCTGAGATCATGACCTGAGGTAAAATCAGGAGTTGGATGCTTAACCGACTGAGCCATCCAGGCACCCCTCAACCTCCTCATTTATAGGAAAGGAAATAGAGGCTCAAAGAAGTGAGGGACCTGCCTGAGGCAGAGAAGCTAGCCAGTGGTCAAGCTGGAAGGAGACACTGGGTCTCCTCCCCTGCTATACACTGTCTCTGCTGAGCAGCGAAGGGAGCCAGACCTGGGGCGGGCAGAAGATGCAGAAATCCCAGGGGAGGGGGACCTGGTTCGGCCTGGCCTCCCTTTCCCTTCCCCAGGAGGGGACTTTTTCCCCTAAGCACCTATGTTAACCTCAAGAATGAAAAAGAACTAGTAAGCTCTCAAAACAAGCCCTGGAATTACCTCAGCCCAAAATTTAAACCAACGTTTTAAAAAGTCTTGCTGCTTTAGCAAATACACTGGAAATTTCCTTGCAGAGTGAGAGACTGAGTGGGACCTGGTCCTGCTCTTTAGAGACAGTCACTGCTTGGATGGCCTCTCGGCAGTCCTGCTGCTTGCCACTGCCACAGTTGTTTTGGGAGCAGTTTGGTTTTCAAATAGTTTAAAGATGAATGGACAGAGTCTCTCTTCAGAACCTGGACTCTTGGTGCCCTTTACCTCAGCAAGGGAGAGTTAGCAGAGCTGAAGCAACCCAGCGCCTTCTCGGGTTTTCTTTTTATTCCCTAGGGAGTCCTGTGTGTGCCCTGTGCCAGAGCAGCTGAATTCCGAGTTGTTCTCTCTCCCTTTTCTCCACTTCCTGAGCCCTTTGCTGGCTCCCTGCCCGGCCCTGTGTGAGGGGCCGAGGCCTCCAGTTCTCTCTGGCACTGGTGTCGGGCCAGACACGTAGGTGGCTTTTCCATGGCACTGCTCAAAAACTGGCTCTCCTGGTTTGTTTTTGAGAGAGAGAGAGAGAGAGAGTGTGTGTGTGTGTGTGTGTTTTCATGGCTACACCCTAGAAACATTCCAGCCAGCGGTGCCAAAAATCACAAGGCCCATTTGGGAACCCGTGAGTTCAGTGTATCCCTAACCATCCGCAGGGACTCAGATCCATCTGCATTTCCCACAGGAGGTTGTGGGGCGGCTTCTCGTCAGTGGGCTGGGCTCCCTGTTGAGCTGTGCTTACACTAGTGTGGGACTGCTCTTTACCTCTCTCCACTCCATCCTCCCCTCTCAAATGACAGTGCTCTCTCCCTGCAGGTCATAAAGAAGGAGACTGGATTTTGGAGAGACTTTGGATTTGGGATGACCTGTCAGTACCGGTCAGACTTCATCAATATAGGTAAGAGGCACCGACTGGCGGCAAGTCTGGCCTCTGCTGCCACCCAGAGGCCACGAGCAGCCCGGGTGGGATCGGGGCAGCTCCCCAGGAGTCTGAGGGCAGAGGTAGTGCCATTGCTTAAGAAGAGGCCCTTCCTCCTGTCAGGGCCTTGGAGGCTGGACCAGGACGAGGCTTGGGCGTGTGTCGACACACAAGCCCCTCTGATCTCCACTAGACCCTCTCGGTTACCCCAAATGTGGCACACAGTCTGAGGAAAAAGGCCGTTGTCGCAGAAAGGTGGCTTCAAAGCAAGTCTCCCCACCCTCCCCGCCCCCAACCCCCGATGCCTCCTTCCCACCTGGTTCTGGCTCTGATCCCTCTCAAGCAGAACATTCTGGGCCTCCACGGTAGTAGCGGGATCTACTGAAAAAAAATAAGGACAACACGGGGAATTTGGGAAAATCACATACTGGAAAGGGTTCAAATTTCTCTCTGCTGAACCTTCAAAAATTCTAGGTACTACTTCAAACTCCAAATGAGTGTATAGTCCCTGTCAGCGCGCGTGTGCACACACACACGTTCCCAGAGCACTGAGAGGAAAGGCCCTTAGATTGCAGTTGAAAAGGGCAAAGGGACCACACAGCAAGTGAGGGACGTAGGATGAGAACAGAGCGTTTCCTGTCCCCCTTGGAAATACTATCCCACTTCCCACAGCAGTATCTACTCATGTGCCCCGAAACGGAACAAAATTATGGATCATATGTGACTAGGATATGAATGAATAAGGCAGAAATTTTGATCTTGTGCTCAGGGGGTCAGAGTGGACCCTGGCTTGGGGTCAGGGTAGCCCTGCCTTCACAGCGCATGGAGATTTCCATCCCCACCCCCCACCCCCATATTCCCTTTCTAAAGCAGGTTTCCATTTCGAGAAACTCTGTGTTTCCTTGTTCTTTGTACAGGGAAAGATTATTTTGTGATGATGTATGTTTATCAAATTTGAATTTATAATAAATTGGATTTTCCTATAGATGGGGCACAGCTGCCATTGAAACATGTGGGAACGGTAGGCTGGTGAGGACGCTCTTCCTCCGTGAGCCACTGATGTGACCTCAGAATCTCTGGGTCACATCTGGACCCTGGTCTTTCTTTGCCATCTTGTATTTATTTGCAAGCATCTTACTTTTGCACCTTCTATTTAATAAGTTGTGATGATGTTGATGATAATAAATCAGTTACAGCTAAGCAAGCACTGCCCCTCACATGACTATGTCATTTGGTTATGACATTCAGTTCATTTCAGGATAAAGGAACCACAACTCAAGAGAGGTGAAGTGGCCAACCCCAGGCTCAAATTCCAGACCCCTGAGTCAGTATCACACCTGCCCACCATGGGGGGAACACAGATCACTTGCATACAGAGCCCAGCTGTGGGCAGGCTGCAGGTTTCCCCCATGGATGACCCCTCCAGGCCCAGTGATGGCCTTGATCAGAACAGCGCAGCTTGGGGGCTGCATGGTGGCTCTGATGAAAGGTGTTGAGGATAACGTCACTGTTTCTCATAGGAGTTAAATAAATCTCCTAGGTGAGAGAGGAACAGTGACAAAAAGGGTAAAGTCTTCTCTGGTTCTCTCTGGTTCGTGGTGGGCTTCAGGTTAAGAAAAGACATGGGGCATCTCTGTTTATAATGATGAGCGTGGAGGGGACCATTACTCACTTTGATAGAGTCCACTCTGAAGCAAGGCCAGATTTTCAGAGTAGAAACTCTGCACAGCGAGGCCAGTCCCTTAAACATGACTCACATCACTGGCCTGGGGTGGACAGAGCTTTTGGGACCATTTCAGTCCATGAGAGGCAGAGTGTTTTGTGGGACATCATTTTGTTCACTTAGATCCCGCTACCCTTTCAGGGATCGAGCCCCTGCTTCCCTGTCTGAATGACAGGAGGCCACATGCAAACAGAAACCAGAATTTTCATCGGAAGGTTTCAAGTAGAAAAGGCAGGCGGCTGCCGTTCCTCATGGGGCGGCTCAGGGGTCTCGTTCTAGAAAGCAGGCAGGTGCTGGGAATGAATGCCCTTTGCAGTGTTGGGAGCTTCGGGAGCTGGTGCTCGCGGCCGCCACTGCCCCGAAGTCCTGCGTTCAGGATTTCTGAATCCTCTTTCCCCGACGGCCCCGCTCCACATTCGGAGGGGCAGGCACCAAGATGTCTGCCCTAAATGATGCTTCTCTCCACGCGAAGGGGCGGCGAATCTAGATGGG
The DNA here is from genome assembly GCF_002288905.1 of Enhydra lutris kenyoni. Taxonomy (NCBI): domain Eukaryota; kingdom Metazoa; phylum Chordata; class Mammalia; order Carnivora; family Mustelidae; genus Enhydra; species Enhydra lutris. The sequence goes on from NW_019154095.1 coordinate 40,236,095, forward strand.
GAGGGGCGGTGCGGCTGGCTTCAGCGCTGTGCTCTCTCCCGACAGGCGGCTTCGATTTGGACATCAAGGGCTGGGGCGGAGAGGACGTGCACCTTTACCGCAAGTACCTCCACAGCAACCTCATCGTGGTGCGGACGCCGGTGCGCGGGCTCTTCCACCTGTGGCACGAGAAGCACTGTGCGGACGAGCTGACCCCCGAGCAGTACAAGATGTGCATGCAGTCCAAGGCCATGAACGAGGCGTCCCACGGGCAGCTGGGCATGCTGGTGTTCAGGCACGAGATCGAGGCTCACCTTCGCAAGCAGAAACAGAAGACGAGCAGCAAAAAAACATGAACTCCCAGGCCTAGACCTGGGGAGATGCTTTCGTTTTTCCCTTTCATGATTACCAAACATGGGGCTGTGACAAGGAAGAGGTTTCCCTAAAGGTGAAAAAAAAAAAAAAAAAAAAAAAGAATTTGACTCATTAGTAAAACAGAGGAGGGGAGAGAGCGTCTGATTTCTCTCTGCTTATTTGGCTGGACTTAACAGGAATTAAAATCTCCCACTTTGCCTGCAAAAGTGGCCCAAAAGCACCCCCGTTCCGGTGTCAGACAAAGCCAGAATGATTGTGAGGTTATGAGCCCAAAGACGTGGAGATTTTGATTGTGTTCACAACAGTGAGAGATGTTGTCTTTTGTGCTCATTGAAATAGTTATGAATTAAGACCAGTTTTATAAAAAAAGTGTTCTCTGGAATGAGAGGCAAGCACGTGTCTCCCCATAGAATTGAGGACAGGGGTAGGGCTCTAGGGCCCGGGAGTGCTGGTGAGATTCAGAGATACACTCATGGCTGTCCTTGTGAGTGTATTAAGCAAAACCAAATGGACTCAAAAAGAAGAAAAAAAGAAACTATTGCATCATTTCCATCCAAGATTAACCAAAAATAATCTGCTCATCCTTTTTATTATAGTTTTAACCATCCCCATTTCTTAATTTTATTTAAAAAATGCACTTTTTTTGGCTTATGAGTTATATTCTGCTTATTTAATTAGCAATTTTCAAGCCTTACTAAGAGAGCACAAGTTAGCATACAATTTTATATCTTTTAAGAAGATACTCGTAGGTGTATTATGAGAACTTCTAGTTCAGATCGAGCCCCAGATCCAAGGACACGCCGAATGCTGATCCCGTCAGACACTGAATGTCAGACCTCGGTCGTGTGGAAGTCACGGTGTGGGGCTACTGGTACATTGAGACAGAGATACGTTATCCGAAGACTGTTTCCCAAGAGGAGCAACTGAACACTGGAGGGAATGAAAGATATACTTCTTCCTTAACAGAAAAGGAAACTCATTCAGACTGGTAATATCTTGATTTATTCAAAAGTCAGAAAACACATTTTCTCCTCAGGAGAACTGGGGACCACTTTCTTACCTGTTTAAATAAACCAAAGTATACTGTGTGAGCCAAACTATCTTTTTTCAAAGCAGGGTGCTCTTCCTGGCGGCTGGCTTTTATGAAAAGAAGTGCAGAAAAACGTATTTTGTGAAAGATCACTCCATCTGCCAGAGTCAAGTGGAATGGAAGATTTTGCTACAAGTTCACCCACCCCAGTCTAGGGGAAAGTAACTTAACTATTTTTTAAATGAAACAGTTCTATTTAGTTGCCAAGATGCTTCTGAAAATGGCATTTTATTACAGTTTCCAACTATTAAAAAAATACAGTTAATAACATTGAGTGGTTTCTATGTTCATGTGAAAATTATTTATTTATTAGCCAGCACCAGATGCATGAGCTAATTATCTGTGATTCCTTGCCTTCTGTTTGCCCACAGTCAACTCATTGTTTAAAAGCTTCAAGAACATTCAAGCTGTTGGTGTGTAAAAAAAAAAAAAAAATGCATTGTATTGATTTGCACTGGTAGTTCATAAAATTTAATTAAAACACAGGACATGAATGGAAGGTGGCATTGGACAGCTAATAAAATATGATTTGTGGATATGATTCCTTCTTGGAGCAAGAATGCCATGGCTTTAGTTTGGGGGAAACCTTTTTTAATGTGCAGAGACCAGGGTTTCTGCTACATACATTTTGGGCTAGATCATTCTTCGTTGGGGACGGGGGCTGTCCTGTGCACTGTAGGATATTTAGGGACACCTTTGGCCTTCACTCACTGGGACCAGGGTGTCTGCTACAGACATTTTGGGCTAGAACATTCTTTGTTGTTGGGTGTGGGGGGCGGGGTAGGCTGTCCTGTGCACGGTAGGATGTTTAACGACACCTTTGGCTTTCACCCACTGGATCCCAGGAGCATCTCTCACCTCCGCTGACAACCGAAATGTCTCCAGTCATTGCCAAATGTCCCCTGGAGGGAGGGTACTAAACCACCCCCCTGCTGAGGACCACTGGTCTAGGAGGACAGAACCAGGAGGAAAAACCTGGCTCTTAATATATTTTGCTTGTCTTTTCTGGTAAGAAGAAATTGAGAAATGATTTTTTTTTTAAGATTTTATTTATTTATTTGACACAGAGAGAGAGATCACAAGTAGAGAGGCAGACAGAGAGAGAGAGGAAGGGAAGCAGGCTCCCCGCTGAGCAGAGAGCCCGATGCGGGACTCGATCCCAGGACCCTGGGACCAGGGCCTGAGCCGAAGGCAGAGGCCTTAACCCACTGAGCCACCCAGGCGCCCCTGAGAAATGATTTCTAACTGGGTCTCATATTTTCCCAGGCAGTGGCGGTACTAGACATCTGGGGCCCGTGCGGCCTCTCTTGCCAGCGGTTCTGATGGCTGTGAGGGTCTGACCGTGCCCTCCTGCCCGTCTTCTCCTGGGTAGGAGGATGCACCTGCAGTGAGGCTGGCAACAGGGAGCAAGTGTTGTGACCATAGAGATTGGCAGGTCTAAGCGTCCTACAGACTGTAGGGTCCCCGCTGCACCCTGTGGGCTAACCAGCCATCTGCGTGTGTTTCAGCGGCAAATCCCAGATGCCTGAGGCCGTGATGAAGACGGGAGTTTGAGCAGTTGAAGAGCTGCTGTGGGTAGCTGAAGAGGAACAGAAACAGCATCAGGTTAAACTATCTCTCTTTTTGGAACTTAGGTAAAGCAGTTTTATCAAAAAGGAGGAGACCTCTTCAAGCGCACATAAGAGGGGACTCTGTCTTCGTTTGGGGTGCTGGGTGGCTTAAAAAGCGAGGGGATGATTCAGGTCAGGAAGGCTGAGGATTCCAGGATCAAGGCGTGGGCAGATGCAGTGTCTGGTGAGGACCCATCTGCTGGTATCGTCACGGGCTGGAGACCAGGCAGGGGCTGGCGCTCTTCCTGTCTCACAAGGACGCTAATCTTGTCATGGAGGCTCCCCACCTCAGAGCCTAATTACCTCCCAAAGGCCTTACTTCCAGACACCACCGCGGGAGGGTTTCAACATGGGAATTTTGTGGGGACACAAACATTCAGTCCGAAGCGGGACCTATCCTATCCTATACACAGAAGAAGGGTTGGTAAAGGCCCCACCGAAACAGGACACCGAGGGGCTTGGAATTCAACCTCAGACAGCAAAGGGAGGCTGTAATGAACTCTGGCTCCAAGGACCCTGTCCCATGATGTCTTCTAAAGGAAGGATCCTGTCAAGAAAGCACCGAGTCTTGGTCTCATCTGAGGTCCCTTCCCACTCTCTGCAACCCCCTCTATTCTTACGGAATGTAAGTCCCCTAGCAGCCAGCCCAGCCATCTCCCTGGAGCTGTGGTCTCTGACACAGACCTGGGTCTTCTCTGAGCCGCGGTGAGCCGACGCAGCCCGGGGGAGCTGCTCGTTTGCACCTCTTGCCCTCCTCGCTCAGTAACGGCAGGATAGTAGCTTGAAGTCCATCAGGACGGCAGTATTTACTCCAGGGAGATGAGCAATTGCCTGAGGCTACCAAACAGGACTCCTTTTCCCCTCCTGCTCTGCCACCATACCCCCTCCCAGCTCGTAGTTAATTAGGGACCAGCACAGCTGTGCCCCCAAGTGACACACCTGTTCTCGTCACCTGCTTTGTAGCCTTTTGTAGTCATCAGTGTGACCAACTGGCTTCTCTCCACACATCACTGAGGAATCAGGCCTAGGAATTTGCAACAGGTAAACAGAACTTCACATGGCCCTTCTCTGAAGATTCCGTCCGACTCAAGTAGGCACTGTTAGGGTCCGTGATCAAAGGAGCGAGACTGATACAAAGCGAAGGTCAAGCAAAGCTTTATTTCGTGCCAAGCATCGAGAATCAAACCGACCATTCGGGGCCACCTCTTACAGAGAGAGCGACGACCCCCAGCCTCACAGACTAACTTTTATAGGGGAAAGGCCATGTGGTTGAGCCTGGCCACACGTAGGTGGCCAATGAGATTGCAACACACAGAGAAAGCTGCACAGTCATGCTAGGTCACACACGGGTGGCCAATTGAATTACAATTCACCCCATAGTAGCTATTTGAACTAGCCTATCTCCTTGGTCAGAATTGGCGCCCAAAAGGCAGGACCCACACTCCTTGGTATCTAGGGAGACAGTATGCGCGCCCCACTGATTGGATGTCTCCACTTGGCCCGACTCATCCCTGCATTCGGGCTCTGTTATCTCCACCTGACCTGACCCGCCCTTGTATTTGGGCTCTGTTATCAGGGACTCGTCGACCACATTTTACTGGTTTCCCAGACTTGCTTTTAAGTAAGTTCCCCTGGCGGGGGTGGGGGGGGGCGGTGTGTGCAGGGACAGTTTAAATGTTACTGCATAAACAACAAAATGGCTGTTCAACCGAGATGGAGCCACT
>NW_019154095.1:40240972-40530971 GCF_002288905.1 Enhydra lutris kenyoni
GGGGGGGGGGGGGGGGGGGGGCAGGGTCAGTTTAAGTTTTACTGTGTAAACAACAAAATCACTGTTTAACCGAGATGAAATCGCTCTGGCTCAATAGGCCCTGACAGGTACCATACGCCATTCTGAAAATTAAGAAAACGGCTTCCCAGAACCTAATTTTTAAAGATTTATTTATTTATTTATTTGACAGAGATCACAAGTAGGCAGAGAGGCAGGCAGAGAGAGAGAGGAAGGGAAGCAGGTGCCCTGCTGAGCAGAGATCCCGATGCGGGGTTCAAACCCAGGACCCTGGGATCATGACCTGAGCTGAAGGCAGAGGCTTTAACCCACTGAGTCACCTAGGGGCCCCAGAACCTAATTTTAATACCTTTTGTTTCAGGGGAAAATCTTCTAATGTCATCTAATTGTATCTAATCTTATCAGTGGTCAGTGTGGTGTGGTAGTTAATCGCAAGACTCCCCCAGCCAGAGGGCCGGGGCTGAAATTCCAGCTCTTTCACTGGCATCTATACGATCTTAAGCCAGGCACTCGGCATCTCCGTATCCGTTTCCTTGTTCAGGGTATGAATGCAGTCATATCTACCATGTCCTAGGCATGTCGTTTTGGAATGTCGGTGAGGTCCAGAGCTGACAGCCAAGCCATCTTTGGTGCTAAAAAAGGTGGTTTTATTAAAGCACGGGGACAGGACCCATGGGCAGAAAGAGCTGCTGCCCCTGGATTGTGAGGGGCAACTGATTATATACTTTGGGGTTGGGGGAAGTAAAGATTAGGGAATTCCAATGAAACCTAGTGATGTACTGTATGTTGGTTAATTGAATTTAAATTAAAAAAAAAAAGGCTCACAGGATCCCAGAGGACTTGCTATTGTCAAGCCAAGGCTGTTTTTCCCTCTAGCAAGGCATTACCATTAAAGACAGCTGGGAGCTTCCTGGGGGACTGTTACACTCTGCGTGCCCCAAGGGTTTGTCAATGGGCTGCAGGTTATAAAGACATTTAATCTGCATTTCCTTCCGTCTCTGTATGCACATCCCACAGTTAGGATTCACCACCAGGTCCACACTCACAGCTGTCTGTAATGCTTCCCAGCACACCCAAACCTCCTGGGCCGAAGTGGGCTGCATATTAGAGATCATGAACCCATCACATGGGCATGGCTGTCCTTTATTTCTATCATTCTGAAAACAAGTTAAGTCTATCTGAATGAGGGTAACTAGGAATGTAAAATATAATGGATTATTTCTTCCTTAAATTCTGTGCTCAGGAATTTGATGTCAGTGACCTCCTAGGCAGCTGAGGAGCATTAGAGGTTTCTGAGGTCAGGGGCAGAGCCGGGCACCTTCTGTATGGAACGCCACTCTGCTGAAGCAGATGATGTCTTCCCAGGTGCGGAAACTGTTGAGGGGCTTGCTCAGAGGGCGGGGACAGAGAGTGGCTGGCTTCTGGCTCTCCGGTTCTCACCGCCAGCTCCGGAGGGCTTGAAGGTCCTGGGGTGGGGGTAGAGAAGGGAGTTTGGCCTCCAGCAAGTCCAGAGTCTTCTCTTGTGCCTCGATTTCCCACCGTTGTTCTGCCCTTCAGCCCACCTGAGAGTCCCCTGGTGGTGAATGAAAACACCGTGATCCAGGAACCGGGAAAGCACAGAGCAGCCTCCCTCTAGCTGCTCTGTGAGTCCCTGAGGGTGTTCCGGGGCTCTGCAGCCTCGGACGCAGCCCTCCAGCCCTCTGTTTGCCCTCTGTTTGCCCTCTGTTTGCCCTCTGTATGCCCCAGGCCTTGGACTGAAAGGCTGCCTTGAATGGGACAGGAGAGCAGGTGGGAATACTTGCCTTTTGAAAAAGATTTGACATTGTTTCCGAGAATTGCAGATCAGAGATAATGCCCTTGGGCGGTCCCTGAAAGGGTGGGTGTGTTTTACTCCCAACACCCATCAAAGAGCCGGCAACTTCGGGTGATGCATATTCCGATTAGCCTTCTATTTGAATTCAAATCTGTTTCTCCTGGCAGGACCCAGTCAGCGCTGCCAGAAACTGTGGCGACTGTGCCCGCTGCCGGGGGCAGGAAGGGGTGGGGGTAGTTTTTCAACACACAGAAAATGTCCTCTCAGCAGAGGTGCCTTTCAGAATGCCTCTGGGATACTGATCCTGTGTGTGCCCTCTGCAGTGGTCACGGTCACTCCCTGTGCCCTGTGGCTGTGTCTGCCTTGACTGCTCTTCCAAAGGAGGGCACAAGTGACAGCCTGGGGACAGAAGCAGGCATGGCCTCTGGGCTGTCTCTGCCCATCACCCAGTCACCCAGAGGCTCAGGGAGGGCCAGGCCACCTTCAGTGACCTATGCCCAAGACTCTCCAAATGTCCTTTGGTGGCTGACGGCGCGGCTAGCCTGCCCGCTACATGCAGCACCCAAGCGGGACCGGACGGGGCTTACTCCTCATGGACCTGAGCGGCAAGACCTCAGCTGGCTCCTCCCTCCTCCCCAGCTGTTAATCCCCCGCCTCCGTTTCGAACCCCACCCCAATCTGCTCCCAGACAACCCCCCTCCAACCCCAGTGTAGAAAGAACCGCAACATTCACCATCGCCTGGACAGCTACGTTGCGAAACCTCGTTTGAAACAGTTAAGAAAAATAAATAAATAAAATGGAAAACAAACAGCAAAACCCTCAAGTTACATTCAAAGGAAGGCTGAAGGGAAAATGTTTTTAAGTACTTGGTCTTTCTTCCGGTCATTAGTTCAAAGAGAGCCGGGTAGAAGTCACCCCTACAGTGTGGGGGGCTGTCCCGAACAGCAGAGTGATGGGTTTGGGAAGCCCTGTCCAGAGCTCCACCACACCACCCAGAGCTCCTGCACGAGATAAGGTACAGCACGTGCTGTTCGGTGTGGTTGTTGAGGGGCCTTGTGGTGTTGCCTACCAGCATCTTGACCCAGCTGGAAGGAACATCCTTTTAGCTGAAGGAAAAGAAAAGCTGATTTAGACTGACCGGAGAGCAGGGGCTAAACGCCCCCTCCCCCACATAAGTCTGGGTTAGCACTGGCAGGAGCTAACCTATTTGGGAGACAATGCATTTAATCCCAGAGGGATTTGGGTTTGTGGTAAATCCTCTGGTCAAAAAGGCAGGTGAATACTTGGGGATTTGTGATCAGGAATTCCTGAACAACTGAATCAATTTGTCAATGACCAATTTTGGGTAAAGACGGGTCACTGCTAACTTTGGGGTTGTCAAAATTCGACATTAAGAGAATGCCCTCTCTCTGCCATTTCTAATCCAGACTAAGGTAGCCGTCTCTCTGCAAGCCATTCCAACTGGCTAATCTACTGTGTGATTCCCTAGTATAACCCTTACTCAACAAGCTTCCCTTCCCCCCTGAAGATTTCATCCCAGAAGCTCTAGCAAATGGGCCATTGGCATGCACAGCCCATGGGTTATACAAGCTGAGCTCATGATGGGAGCACAGAGTGCACGAATCCTGGCTTTGTTGGACCCAAGAGACTTTATGTGTTTCTTTTCTAAGCCTTGGAATCCAATGGGTGACTTGAGTCTCTCCTGTTTGAGAGCTGAAGCTCAGACAAGCTTAGTATTGTTCTTTTAAGATTCCACACAGCTAGAGGGCACCTGGGTGGCTCAGTCAGTTAAACGTCTGCCTTCAGCTCCAGTCATGATCCTGGGGTCCTGGGATGGAACCCTGCGTGGATAACCTTGCTCAGCGGGGAATCTGCTTCTCCGTCTCCCTCTGACTCGTGCTCTCTCTCTCTCTCTCTCAAATGAATAAATAAATAACCTTTTTAAAAAAATAACTACACTGCTGGTTAGTGATATAGCCAGGATCCAACCCCAGACCTGCTAGACTTTCTACTATGCTGAGCTCACTCGTGACCCAACAGTGTGTTTTTACCACACAATAAAAAGCACTATTGTCCTGTCAGGCTCCGGAGCATTTTCAATCTGGGGCAGCGGTAGGAAGCGTGAGGATGAGGCAGAGGACAGAAGGAAGCATGGCAAGTGCACTGGAAATAGAACGCTCACGTCCACAGTGGGGGCAGTGAGAGAAGAAATAACACGGCAGGATGTCGAGTCTGTGATGCGGAAGGGAAGGCGATGAGAAGCTCTCAGAGAATGCGGCAGAAAGGGAGGGAGAGAGGAAAAGGATGGGGAGGAGATCACACAAATGGAAAGCAGAGGGGAGATGTGCAACTCGGATTTGTGGCCACTCCTGAGGAAGGGAAAGCGCAAGTTGTCGTGATGAAGTTCTAGAACCTAGGTGAGGTTCGGTGGGGTGAGGTCCCGAGCCGATGACCAAGAGAGAATTCTTGAGACATCTTTGGAGCAAAAATGGTGGTTTATTAAAGTACGGGGACAGGACCCGTGGGCAGGAAGAGCTGCTGCCCCGGGTTGTGAGAGGTGGCAGGTTATGTACCACGCAGTTGGGGGAAGGTGAGGGAAAGGGAGGTTTCAACGGAGCTTTCGTATGCTAAAGAGGGCCTACAAGGTGCCAGGATATGGGAGGTCTTGCGGTTTGATCAAGGTTGTCTTTCCTTTTCAGCAAGCCATTAATATCAAGATAGTTGGGAGATTCCTAAAGAATGTCACATTTGTCCCACCCAGGAGTGGTGGGGGTGAGGGGGAGATTGTGAGGTGTCAGCCTTTTGCTTTGTCCTCAGCCAGCCTTCTGCTCCCTCATCAGTGGGACAGGTGTCTTCTTTAAAGACGCAATTGTAGAGACTTGCCTTCTGAAAGAGAGACCCCCAGGGTGCAGTGTGAACATTCTTACCACACTCTGGGCAAGAAGGAAAGCCCAGAGGCTGTATCTAATAGTTGAGCTAGGATGAGAATTCAGGCTTCCTCAACCCCATTTGCTTTTAATCACTTTCTGAATTCTGTACCCTTTTCCCTCCCTAAGAATTTCAGGTAGCACTGCTGGCCGTCGTATCATCAAACAGTACAGAACTCAGATCTGCTCCCCCTTGTTAATTCAGTCAGGTCTTTTCCCGCTTACTAAGTCATCCCACAGTAGGATGTTACTTAGTGTCATTACGTCTGGATAGGACTGTACTTACTTCCTCCAAAATCGTCTTAGGCAGAGGGAATCATAAGTCTTCATAACGATGAGTGACTATAGGGTACTTTTCTATTTATTTCAGAACTTAAGATTTCAGAACTGGATGAAATTAATAAAAATCAGCTAGTAAAAGCACCTTCTTTTAATTAAAATAGAACTACCATGTGACCCAGCAACTCTTCTTTCCAAAGAAAACGGAAATACCAATTCAAAGAGATACATGCACCCCTAGGTCCACTGCAGCATTTCTTACAGTAGCCAAGATGACAGAAGCCACCTCAGTGTCCATCAGTAGATGAGCGGATAGAAAGAGGCGGTGTGTGTACACGATAGAATATTACTCGGCCATAGAAAAGAATGAGGTCTTGCCATTTGCAACACAGATGGACCTTGATGGCGTTATGCTAAGTGAGATAAGTCAAAGAGAGGCAAATACCCTATGGTTTCACTTACATGTGCAATCAGAACAATAAATGGATGCGGAGAATGGATTGGTGATTGCCAGAGGGAAGGAGGGTTGGGGTGGGGGGCTACGTGGGTGACGGGAGTGAAGAGGTACAGACTTACAGTTACAAAATCAATAAGTCATGGGTATGTACAGCGTGATAACTACGGTGGATAACGCTAGAATGCATATTCGAAAGTTGCTAAGAGAGTAGAGCTTAAAAGTTATCACAAGAAAAAAAATCTCGTGACTTTGTAAGGTGGTGCGTGATCATTTGACTTAAAATGGTGATCATTTGACAGTCAGTTCACACGTCAAGTCGTTATGTTGTACCTGAAACTAAGGTTAAATGTCAAGGACATCTCAATTAGAGGAAAATACCTTTTTTATTAGAAGTGAAAACCTCAGCTCAGAGAGGGAATGGTGGGAAGATGTGGGTCCTGTTGGGTCTCTGCAATTCTAAAATGTCATGGCTGTTGAATCACAGTTAGAAATGACAGCTGAACACAGGTCCTCTTGGACAAATGTCTCATTGACAGGTGTCTTTCAGACTACAGAAACACAAGGGGTATTTCAGGAATCACTTCACCATGATGGGTGTTTAAAAACTTTCTCATGAAAGCACACACGCGCACCCATACACACTCCCACATACATACGTACACCGCCCTCTTCTCCTGTTACGTTTTACACAGCCTGCGAGGGCTACACAACCAGCAACCTCGTGAACAAACTGCCACAATGTCTGCTTCCTTTGAAAAACAGCTGTGGCAGGGAGTAGGCCGGGGTACAAGAGAGCCTCCACCTTCCCAGAAGACGATTCTGGGGTTCACAGCACCCTGGGTCACTGCCCACAGGCGACCCCCTGGCTGGGCCGGCCCGAGAGCTGCTGGGGGTTGGCGGTGCAGACGCAGAGGGCATAGGATTCCTGACCGAGCAAACCTGCATCCCAGAGCGGAACAGAGCCGGTGGGAGCTTACTCTTCTCTCCCCTCTTCCTTTATTCTCAGGAGGGCCGGCTGTGCAGCCACAAACGGTATGTAGCACCCATCAGGTTCTGTAAGGATCCTCTGTGTGAGTTTCTGAGGGTCGCTGTAACAAATTACCATAAACTCAGTGGCTTAAGACAACAGTCATTTATTCTCTTACAGATCTGGAGGCTCGAGGTCTGAAACCAAGGTGTCAGCAAGGCCACATGCCCCTCTAAGACTCCAGGGAGGATCCTGGCTTGTGAGGGAGGCCTGCACGCCTTGGCTTTCCCTGGCTTGAAGCCGCATCACCTGTCTCTGCCTCTGTGGTCCCAAGGCCGCCTCGCCCCTGTGGGTCTCTGGCTCCCAATCCCGCTCTCCTCGTTAAGGAGGCCAGATGCTGGAGGAGCTCATCTTCACTTGATCACATCGGCAAAGACCCTATTCCCAGCTAAGGTCACATTCGCAGGTACCAGGGTTGGGGACTTCAGCCTGTCTTCCCGGGGACACCATCCATCCCAGAACAAGGTGGGCATAGGTGGGAACCTATGGGGGTTAGATGGCTTCTGAGTCCGGTAGGACCCTTTACAGGTGTCCTGTGCTGGGGCGTGAGCACTGATGGAGAGCACCTCGGGTGTGCGCGGCTTCACCTCGTGGTGCGCTCCCGGACCGAGCCAGAGTACACAAGGCGAGCACTGTCCCGCTCTCCAGAACGAGGAAACTCGAAAACGTGCTCACTCCCCTAGAGTCCGCAGTATTTCCTGATGCGTGAAGCCTCTCCTCCTACAGTTTTAACTCCTCATTCAATTTGCATTCCCAACTTTTGTTTTTCTATGTCTCTTCCTTACATCCTGGCTCCAACATGCATGATAAATGAAGTGTGTTTGCAGACCACCCGTGAAGGCTCTTCTGCCAGCTCCCCAAAGCCAACATGGAACTTAATATAAACACAGTCCTGAGACATTTCGAAATGATGCAAAGAGGGAACGTAGAGGTCATAAAACAGTTCACGGGAGGTATTGGTTTTTGAAGTATGTCTTAATTCCTAAGAGGTTTCAATTTCTCCTTTGTTCATTTTATATACATCATTAAGGTTGTATCCTTCACGTTAGGTAGTTGCTGAAATTGGGGATCGTCTCCCTTTACTTTCGGAGCGAATATGATGCAGAGGTAATTTTCTCTTAACGTTAAACTCCAGCATCTGCACAGGAGAGAGATTTCCACGGGGCTCCAAGGACACTTGCCCGTTGGTCAGTGCTGGCTCTGCTGCAGGCTGACTTTGGCCTCACACGCACAGGTCTGAGCAGTATTAACCCAGAGGAAAGCCCAGCTGGAGGGCGCAGGACACCACGGGGGACGCTGTCACTCGAAGAGCTCCAGGTAATCCGGCGGCTCGCCCTGCTGACCACAGGGGTAGAGGAGGAGCTCCTTCCCCAGGGAGGTTATGGGCTCCACCTGTGAATCAGAAGGCAGAGATCAGGCTGTGCTGTGGTGGGCAGGTTGTCGAGACAGTAGAAATAAGAAGGTCATGCCCTTCCCTGCCTCCTCGGAGCACACAACTTCCTATTTGCCCTTGATTTACATGAAGCTTTATCAGTTTATGGCAATCTTAGAAGAGATTTTCTCATCTGCAAATTGCCACGTACCCTCTTTCCCTCCCAGGCTTGAGTTCTCACTAAGTGTGGCCTCAGTTGCGATCAGCGTGTGCACAGGCTTTTAGCATCTCCTCCATTCTCGGCCCCAGTGCATTCTCCCTGAGTATCCGAGGAAGAACTAGGTTCAACGATAAAGGAATTGTAATTAAGAGTCCTGATTATCCGGAAGAATTATCAGACACTAATCCCCCATTACTCGTCTCAATCTCTTTTCTTATAGTTGCCTTTCACTGCTAGAGCTGCTGTGGGACAACAATTCACAGAGCAAGTCAAGCCTGTACACCGGGTCACCTTGTGGTAGTCCACCAGCGCGGCCAGGGTGGCGTGCTGTAGCCGGTCCACGCCCAGGAAGCTGTAGGAGTCCGTGGAGGCGTCTATGAGGAAATGCTTACAGCCATCCTCGGACAGATAGGACAGGGCGTAGCCTTTGATCCTTTCACTGATGCGGACCAGAAAACTGCCCGGCATGCAAGCGCTCAGAAGCTCATTCGCTCTCTTTAATGTCAGGATCCCTGCAGGACAGAAAAGCAGGTATTTTAGCCAAATCATTTCCAGAACTGTCTTCAGTTAATATAGCTGCATGCATAAAGTTTAGGAAAAAGTAAGAGCAACTTCAAGTCCATTTTGGACTTCTTAAGAATATACTACAGTATCACTCATCTCCTGGCATTCAGTAACTGGGCGAGCAGGGCGGCTGACAGCGGCCAATGGGTAACATAAATGAGAGCGTCAAGATTTAGCCTTCGGAATACGTTCCCGCCTACGCCCCCCGTTATACCACCGCGGGTGTTAGGCGGCTTCTGGGTCTGGCAGGACCCTTTATAGGTGTCCTGGAAGCATTCCATCTGGAAGGGGACGGGAAGGCGTCTTCCTCAGTTTATTTCTGGGGACTCTGTGGCCTGGAGCATCTTCCTATATGGTCTTAGACGGTGGTTCTCCACCAGGACAACGTATGGAAATATCTGAGAGACATTTTTGGTTGTCACGGGCAGAGGCGGCGACGGGCTCCCAGAGAGGCCAGGGATGCTGCTAAACATCCGACAGCGCACGGGCAGCTTCACCTATGAAGAATCCTCTGACCCAAACATCAGTTGTGCTGAGCCGAGGGGCCTGGTCTAGGAGTCAGCAAGTTAATAACAGAACCGGGAGGGACCCAGGTCTACAAGTCTTTCTACTTGGGTTACTCTCTACTGGGTTATACTCCTAAGTGATGCTTCAGTGGCATTTAAAGGAATAAAAATATGTACACGTATGTATATATGGATATACATGTGCTCATATATTTATGTCTTCATATATGTTTGTCTTCATATATATTCAAGATGAAACTCTTCATTTACATGAAGTTTTGTGTATGTGTGTGTGTGTGTGTGTGTGTGGATACACACTTTAGAAGCCTCATGAATTCACACTAATTCAGACCAGCCTTTCCCCCCAACTAGTCCAAACTCATGAGGTTTCACTCCTATTCCCAATTTCCCTTCTTAGTCCTGTTGCAGTTCATCAGATGAATCAGTGACATGGTGAGACCTGCAGAGAGTGCGCCAACACATCTCGGAGAGATGGTGAAGTCATTCACTTAATCAGCGGGTTCGGATCTGGGAGGAGGAGCAGAATTCTCCCCGTGATCCCTTTCACCACGGCAGATAGAAGCTCTTACTTCTGTTTCAGGGTTAGCTCCATGCTGATACTCTGTATCTTAGTAAAAGAACCTCATGGTGAAAAGGCAATGGATGGACCATTATAGCCCTTTAGTCTTGTTATTAGTAAAGTTAATTGAGAATTGAACCCTAATTATCCAGAGTATGACATCAGATGAAAGCATCGCTGCTTTCTGGGGCACCTGGGTAATGTAGTCAGTTGAGCATCTGATTCTTGATCTCGGCTCAGGTCGTGATTTCAGGATCACGAGATCAAGCCCCACATTGGGCTCTGTGTTTAGTGTGGAGTTTGCTTAAGATTCTCTCTCCCTCTCCCCTTCCCCCCTGCTCTCATACCTGCTCTCCCTCTCTCTCTCAATACATTTTTTAAAAAAAATCTCTATTTTCTTTTTTCTAAGTAGACCTTTAATAAAGAGGGGATTAAAAAAATCACCCACTCTCTCCTAGCCAAGACCTACCAACCAGCTCCTCTGTCTTCTCTTCTCCCATGTACATTTCAGGAGGCCCCAGGGCTGGCACCTCAAACCCAACTCTGTGTAGCTCAATTCCAGTGAAACACAGGGATGAGAACTGGGGGTGTTGCACAGATAGGGAATGCCCCTGAAACAAAAGAGCCATGGCCTCTCTTCTAGGGCCTCCAGGTCTACCGATCCAAGCCCAGCAAGGTTACCATGATGCTCATGCATTAGCTCCATCACCACCTGCTACCTTTCTGCCCTTTCCCTGATGAGACTCGAGCCAGTGGAAACTGCAGGCACCGCTGGCAGTGAGTGAGCCTCGTGGGTCAGCTGCTGTACCGTCCACTTCAGGTGCTCAAATGATGCCCATCTAAGATCCAACAGATACGGACCGCTGCTTCTGTTGGCCCATTTTACCTTTCTAATCACACCTGACCCTATTGATAAATGACAGATGACAACCATAATCTGAAGCAAGGCAGCAGGTAAGCAGCCTACCCAGGGACTAAACGTGACTGAAGTTTCAAGACTCTGCATTTGTCTATAAAGACAGGGATATTTTTCACTGACACTGAAAACTGCCCTTCAGAGGTGAGTGAAGGAGCAGCAGCATTCTGGAAGAAAGATTTCTCTCTTCTTCCAGACTTACCGACAGCCTAACTCTGAAATTCCAAGTTACTTCAACAGATGGGGTAGATATTATAACCTTAGCATGTTATCCAGATGGATTTAGATTCCCAAAACGAAAGCTATTCTGGAAAATTATAACCGAACCTGGGTTGTTAGGTTAAATTCTTCCTAAAATCAGATCAGACAGTAGCTGTAAATCAAACTTCCCGAAAGCATCTCAAACTGTAATATTACCCATTCCCCATAGATCTGGGCACTGTGTAATTTCCAGAGACACCAGAACACAATAAAATGATTTTGTGGCAAATCATAAGTCCTAATGGAGGCTCGAATACCGTGGTTCTGAGGTTCAGAGGTGAAGTGCTGTGGAAACCACGCTTCGCTCTTTCTGCTTTACAACAGGATTATCATTCCTGAAGAGAACGTCGTCTGGCTCATCTGATACTTGTCCACGCACAACCGTGATTCCACGAAGGCAGGGAGGCTACGATTGGTGCCAAGCAGGGAGCTTTGTCCGCCTGCGAAGAGAGTTCTCGACCGCAAAGCCAAAATCTAGTGTCAAGTACTAATGGCTGCGGACTTGAGCAGTCTCCTTAGCCGGGTGCGTGACTCTAGAATTCTGAAGCAGTGGCCTTCATCCTCCCCCTAAAGGCAGTGACGCCTCCAGGCAACTTCCCTCTGACCAGCTCTCTTCACGCATATTGTAAGAACCAAGCCTCTGTGAGTTCACAGGAGGATTTCCGTGCCAGCGATGAAGGGTAAATAAAAAGTTTCCTTTGACTTCATTTCATTTCAATTACTTTGAAAAGACAGATCTTCCCCCAGCACTGCTCCGTTTGAATCTGGGCAGGGGGTGCCAGAACCATCCCAGTCCAGAAGAAAGCAGGTGTCGCTGCACGAGTTCTTACCGGGCAGCTTCTGACTCTTGAAGAGCCTGGACAGAGCTGCCTACCACCCCTGAGAGCCTGAGCACCCAGCCTGGAGGTTCCCAACAGCAGGAGCTGGGAGGGAGCAGACAGAAATGTCCCATTCCTTTCTCTGTGTGATGCCAGGGCACACTCGAGGACTGTGCTATTCAACACACTTCTGTGGCAATGCAATGCCTGAGCTGGCCCTCCGGTACTGAGGACCTGAAATGTAGCTAGTATGATAGAGGGACTCAACCCTTAATTTCATTTAATTTTAATTAATTTTGGTGTAAAGAGCCACATATGTGGCGTGGCTGCCGTGTTGGACAGCAGAGCTTTAAACCCCACTGCAGTGAAGGGAGAGCTGCATGATAGGCTCTATGTTTTCCACAAAAGAGGGTGTATAGATCCCGAGACTTGAAATAACTCAGAAACCCTACCATGGCCCTTGTTGGAGATCCACCTGGCAGCAACCACCTTACAGAAGGAGGACAGGTCAGTGGGATGCCCTTCCCCACAGCCTCCTTCTGGAAAATGCCTACACATTCTGTAAGATGCAACTTAATAGCATGAAGCTTTCTGACTTCTCCCTGAGCAGCAAGTCAAGGTTTCTCTGCACCTGCTGAGCACCTGTTCCCACCTCCACCTGAGACTCCCCTGGTCTATCCAGGGTCCCCCCCGGTTCTCCCTCCCTCCTACCATGTACTATCCACAGCTCCATTGGAGTACTCACAGCACATTCTACTGTCTCTCCCTGCCCCACATCCTTGTGATCTCCTAGAGGCCAACCACCACATCTTATTTTCACTCTCAGCACCTACCACTTACAAGATGCCCAGAAAAGGTCTAATGAGTAATTCTGTCTTATAATCAGGCCAGAAACTTTCTTCTCTGGGATGCTTCTATGCAGCCATTGCCTCGAGTCTGATCACTTATGGACAGGGACAAGGGATGCATTTCAGGTTTTTCTGAAGCACTACTAATTTTGTTCATACATATGTAGGGCCTGTGTCCAGAGTCTGGAAAATGTGTTTAAAAACCAAATGGAAGGTAACCAAATAATAGTAGCATACAGAGTCCTTCATGTCTGCCTGGCACTCCTCAAATGGCACCTTAATCCTCAAAGCAGCCTGACAAACAGGCACTGTTCCTTCTCTCAAATCTCAGATGAGCAAAACCTGCATCAGAGAGAGTTCCTAATGTGCTGCAGGTCATGTGGTTAGGCCAGGGGACGCACTGGTCTTGCACCCGGGCAGTCTGACTACAGAGTCCAGGCTCTCACCCAACGAGAATATTCCCCTGAGCTAGCAGTTCACATCACTCAACGTGCCTTCATGGGTTCTTTCACTTAATTCCCAAACAACTCAAAACAAACAGAACTGGTATTATTACCATCACCATACAAATGGGAAAATGGAAGGAGAATAGGTATATGCCCAGGGTTATAGGATTATTTAGTGATGGTTTCAGGTCTCTTGTCTCTCTCTCAAGTATTTTGCTTTTTAACCCCCACCCGAGCTCATGAAATTTTCCTGAAATTGGCTGAAAAAAACTATGAATATTTATTTCACGAAGAGGTGTTCATTTCTAAGCTGGGCAACATAGAGTCGGGGGGCCCTGGGGGAGAAAGAGAATCCTCAAGCATACTCCCAGTTGAGTGTAGAGCCTGATGTAGGGCTCAATTCTAGGACCCCAAGATCATGACATGAGCTGAGATCATGACCTGAGATGAAATCAAGAGTTGGATGCTCGACCAGCTGAGCCACCCAGGTGCCCCTGGACCCAAGCAACGTAAGAAGATGCATTTGTCGTGAAGACTTACGTACAGTCACTTGGATATAGAATTGAGGCATTAGTGACTTCTGCCACCTTCCCTAAGCTCAGGATTCCTGTTGCCAGGGACTGAAAAGCCCCAGAACATGGCAGGCTTCAGCATTCCCCTTGACCCACGTCGGGTCTGCTGAGAGCTGCCTCGGGGGTACCCTTCCAGAGCTCTGCCAAGAAGCTCTCATTCCTTCTTTTGTCACCTGTCCTGATTCTCTGCTTCTTGGGCTGCCCAGAATACCCTGCAGGGAGGAGATGGCACGAAGATAACTTTCATGAAGGAACTCATCTCTGCTGTTAAGGTGACCTCAAAGTCCCACACTGCAAAGTGCCTAGATTAGGGGTGAATAAAAGAAAAAACTGAGTTTTAGAAGAACTTCTTCCCAAGGAGCAACCGTGCCAAATGCAAACTGCACACGTTATCCGCAGGAGGTCTTCATCTTGGATGAGAGCTCTATATTTTCCCACTGTAGCGCCCTTCTACTTTATGCTTTCTTTAACCCGGTCAGTATTTAAAGGAAGTACTTTTGAAGGGGCTCTGGGACCGGCTCTAGATCCTCTATCTAGAGGGAGATACACTGTGATACCAAGCTCTCACCCTTCAGGTCTCGGGCCCCTTGGGATAAGGAAGACTAGGGCTCTCAAAATATTATTCTGAATGTTTCCATAGTAATTCAAGAATTAAAATCACATCATTTGTTCTTTTTTCATTACCATAATGGCTAATACTGATTAATTAGGGCTTCCTTTGTGTCACATTTAGTGCTAAGTACTTCACATATAGTAACTCGTGAGTCTTTCAAATGACTCTGTGAGACAGGTAATGTCGGTGTCTGCATTATGCCGATGAGAGACAGAAGTTCCAAACTCATGTGACCTGCCTAAGGCCACACAGCTTGTTGGTGGAGGCTGGGAGTTGGTCCCAGAGACGTGCTCTTAACCACTACACTCTACAGCCTCCTTTGCCAACATAAAGGAGTGTCCAAATTTTACACTCAGACCATGCAAGGACAAAGAAAACTCTGGTGATGAAAGCACAGATTAAAAGTTCTTCTCTAAATATCAAAATCCCTCTTTCCATAAAAAATCTGAAGTCGAACCCCCAAAGCAGGTCACTCTCTTTTGTCCCTCACCCACCCAGGCTCCCTTTCCCTTGCCTGCAAGGTCCTTTTAGGTCTTGCAGGTCATGTGGTTAGGCCAGGGGACGCAGCATAAACTACAAGACTCGAGCCCGGGGCACCAGTAATGGCAATCATGGGGCTCCCAGGCACATGTGGGCCATGACACTCAGTGACTGGCAGCATTAGGGGGAAGACCCAAGTGCATCCACTGAAAAACTCAAGTAAGCAAGGCCTTTGGGGTTAATGGACTATTCCCAACATTAGTGCAAATACATACATTTTTGCAGCCAGTTTGCTGCACTGGGTAGTTTATTGGAAAAGTCAGAGTCCTCCCAAAACCCCCCCACAATAATGCACAGTATGTGCTGCAGAAAAGCTAGCTCTTTTCAAGATTGAACAGACGGACGCAGCTTTACCCTCTTCATGTTTCCTCTTCAGTTACTCTGGCCATCTGAACTAATACCAGGCAGTCAGATGGGAGAACCCCAGAGAATAATTCAAAGTGCTTTGATGCTTAGCATCAATGAAGGCTTCATGCCAAAATGCAGGTGAAGTCCCAGGGCTTGGGTCTAATGCTGGGCCGGTCCCTCTTCAGGGTGGGACAGTGACTGCCAGGGGAGGCACTTGTGGTGGTCCTTCCCTGCCACACGCAGATATGACAGATTCTTGCTGCTGGCCACAGCCTACCCCACTCCACCAAGTATATGAATCATATATGTCAATGAGACAGGATGTGCTTAGTAAAGACGGAAGCTTGAAAGTGTCTCTGGGAGAGGGGAGCGGAAGTCTGATGGCCCCACAATGAAGAAATCACCGCTTCTCAGCAAAATAGTTGAAGGGCACATTGTCACTTATGAGTGCTGATTCCCAGGTTCATTAAGGTTTTAGCCTGAAAGAAATCTTGGGCGGGCTCCGTGAGACTATCTGTGGGATCCCTCCCATTGTGGGCACGCAGACCCAGGGACTGTGGGGCAGGGGCTGTGGGCTGGCACGTGCCTGAGGAGTGGGACGCAGGACTCTACCTGGATGCTTGGCTCTGGGGACCTGGAGTCCCAGGGAGCAGATGCAGTCAGAGAAACGGATGGGACTTGCTCTCCAAGCAGAAGGGAACTTTGGAGGCATGTGTCAAAAATGGAAGCAATCAAAATAGCTGCAGTGTGAATTGTACTGAAATCCCACAGATGTGAAAGGGATTTGCTTTTTAAGTAGCTTAAAATATTGGGACTAAAGCACTGAGAGGCAGGTTCAATTATAAACCATGACAGCAAAAGACATCCATCCACAAGAAACTGATCAGGATGGAAACATCTCACCAGCAGGCTAATTATATCCATATTTGAATAAGGACGTGTGCGTTGCATTTCAGAGGCATAATGATCAGCTCTTGATGCATAAGCAAATATATGAATTCTCTAACAGAAGCAGTCAGAAAATTCCTAAATCAGAAATTTGTTTATACACTTATTGTTAGCCTTCCCCCACCTTCCTACTCCCAGTCCCTGCTGAATTCTGAGCTCCTGAACACTGTCGCATATTAACAGGAGACGGGATATGCCAATGGAGAGAATGAAGAGAGGAGTCTGGGGGTTTCTGAACAGACTTTCAAACTTCAGTTTTATTTATTTGTTGACCCTCTCCTTGAAGAGGAGTTAGTCAGTGAGTATAGCTAATTATATATCTACACACTTTGGATACTCAGAATCAGGAACCAGAATAAATAAAATGACTTTGCAGGATGTTACATTTACTCAGGAGGGCTCTCCAACACTAATCTCCAACTTTATAAACATTCTAGACCATAGTGTGTGTCTTAAAGACTGCTATAATGTGGTGACCAGATGCAAGAAGAAAATGAATAAAAGCAAGGACAGTATTTCAGGGTCAAGACAGTCCAACAGGATGAGAGGAGGGTGATAAAGAGGAAACAAAACCAAACAGAGCTGATTACAGTATTCAGAAGATTTTAAATCTAGAAAATAAAATATTATTTTAGCAAATCTAGGAGTCATTCCCATCTTGCCACACCTTTCCTCCCAACCCCACGCTCAACCTCAACTGGCAATATTCTGCTCAACTTTTCCAAGCAACTTTACTCCCTGTTTTGCCAGTTTTCCTTCTGTCCTTCCAAATTCCTGTTGCCTTCTGGGGTGACCTCCTGGGTTCTGGGATTTTTAAGGACAGACCCTAAATAAATACTTATCAAATAGCATAGGACAGGTTAGTAGTAATTAAGATCTATTTTACTGAAATCCTGCTTATCCCTCATATATGATGCTGTTACAGCAATATTTTGTGGCAAGATTAGGATTATAATGAAGAGAAAGGCAGAGAGAACAGGAATGGCACATTCACTTTTAAGCTCTTCAGTTCTGGTTAGCCATGATAACAGAAACACTACGTGTCAGGCACTGTTCTAAGTATGTTACATATATTAGATGATACACTTTAAAAAAAAAACTACTCTCCAGTGTAGATATTATTAAGCCCATTTTAAAGAGGAGAAGAACATAACTCAAACCTAGGTGATCTGGTCTTGGAGTGTTGTGCCAAGCCTGCACTATACAGTTGACCCTCAAACAACACAGGTTTGAACTGCATACGTCCACTTATATGTGGATTTTTTTCGATAAATGTGGTACTATAAATGTATTTTCTCTCTCTTATGACTTTTTAAATAATGCTTTCTTTTCTCTATTAAAAGATTACAGTACATGATAGATATAACATACAAGATATGCGTTAATCAACTGTTTATATGATCAGTAAGTCTTTGGTCAACAGTAGTCAGTTCATAGCTAAGTTTCTGGGAAGTCCAGATTTATCTGTGGATTTTCAACTGTACAAGGGGCTGGCACCCCAATCCCTGCATTGTTCAAGGGCCAACTGCACTATCTTTCCATGCTAAGAGCTAAGAAAACTCTGTGCTTCTTGGACTTCGCATTTTTTAAAACTCAGCTTGAGATATAATTTATATACAATAAAATTCACCAATTTTAAGTATGCAAATGATTGATTTTGACAAATGTATATAGTTAGGTAACCATTACCACAAAATATATAGATTCCATTTCTATTACTCTAAACTCTTGCAGCCTTGGGGCATTGTATGGGGATGGGGCAAAACTTATGCTGAATGAAGTTTCCTTGACACTTTTACTTCACCACTGACTGTGAGATTTAGTGAACTCATTCATGTATTGGAGAAACAAATCTCTGTGGTATTACTGTTGACTGATTTAAATTTCCAACTTATATAAAAAGCATGGGTGTTCCCACTTGTATTAGTGCTCAGATATGCTGTGACTTAGAAGTTAAGTAGATCTGGCTCTGAAAATTGCCACTGATGGTAGAAGCCTGAAAAGAACTTAACATCTTAGTTCCTAGGTTCTTACTCTATAAAGTGGGAATAAAATTTACTTCCTTTAAAGTGCTCAGTGTAATGCTTGGAACATATTAGACCCTCAAAAAATTACAGCTCCAACAGAATATAATCTGTATCTTATAACATACTGCATCACAGGTAAAACGAATGAGCCAAAGAAAAATCTAGATGATATAATGTTGGGAGAAAACTCAAGCTGCAGAAAAATACCTATAACATGATACCATGTAAATATTAAACACAATATTGCATGTTTTACAGAAGCATATATATGTGTATAAATATATGTTTTATATATATCTTAATATAGTTTATAAAAATGCACGCACATATACATATATAATGAAAGTATAAAAATATGGATGAAAAGGATAACTTCAAAGAGTGATTTACCTATGGGAGAGAAGTAAATAAATAGAGTCAGTAAGGGAGTAAAAGAGAGGGCCTTAATTCTTTCAGGCTTTATTTCTTAATAAGAGAAACAGATATGAGGTAAATATGGCTTCTAACATTCATTGTATCCTAGAAAGTAGATACAACATTTATTACATCATTGGTGTTACTTACAGTTTTCTTTGTTTGTTTGAAATATTTCCTAATAAAAAAAAAGTAATTTTTGAATGAGGGAAGGGAGAAAAATCCTCCGTAATATGGGTGGGCCTCATCCAATCAGTTGAAGACATCAAAAGAGCAAAGACCTTCCCTGAGGAAGAAGGGATTCTGCCAGTGGACTTTGGACTTAAGCTGCCAGTCTTCCCTGAGTCTCCAGCCTGTTAGTCTACCCAGCAGATTTGGGGGGCCCATCAAGCCTCCAATCAGGTGAGCCAGCTCCTTAAGACGTTGGCCATAGAGGGATCTTCAGGAAGAACAACTGCAAAGGCCCTAAGAAAGGGGTGAGTGTGGTGTGTTAGGGACAGACGGGAAACATGTGGTGGAAAGTCATGATCAAGGCAGGGTTCTGTGAGGAACATGGTTTGAGATGGAGCTGGAGTGATATTCAGATCAAGCGTGAAAGTTGAGACCCCATGGCCTCTGTGGGAAAAGCTAGAAGAGCAGGAGCAGAAGTGGGGAGACTACATATCTACATGTGCTTGAGATCATCAAAAGATGCTCACAAAGTAGAGTTCAGTACTGCATTTCCGGATCTCTCTTGCACTTGGGATTTTCCAAATTCTTACATCTAGGAGATCAGAGGCAATACCCTACTTTACTGCCATGGCCAGATATCTGCCTCATCATGACGCTGAGTGGGAAAGGAAACCTGAGACAAAGATGTGGGGCCTCTGCTCCTCTTTGCCATAGCACTGAGTATTAGTGCTTCCTGGGGTCTTGTCCTTGGTCTTCTCTTACCTTTCTTCTCAATTCACTCCTGGAAAATGTCATCTCCCCTCCCCTGCTTTTCATTGTGTGCTGAGGACTCCGATCCATTATCGTTAGTGCTGATCTGTCAATCCAATTACCAAATGGATGTTTTCACATGACTGCCCCAAAGACATTTCAAGCTCATCATATCCCAAATAAATTCATTTTCACCCCTCTTTTTAATTCTGGTAATCTCCGGATCCTCCTGTATTCCTTCTCCCAACTGAGAGCATGAGTTTCCAAGCAGCTCCACAAGCCAGAGATCCACTGGTCTTCATTTCCCTGCCCTCTCCTACCCACTTCCATCCTGTCTAAAGCTAACAAAAAGGAAAGGGTGGAAGTGTGAACTTCTATGGGGAAAAATTAGCTGACCAAAACAGTAATATAAGAAAGGCAATTCATGGAGTGTATGATAACAAAAGGATGATGGTAAACCAATACAGGAGAGCTACCATCCCATTATTTCAAACAGGGCTCATGATCAATAAACAATTATATTTTAAAAGTATAAGATATGATCCACCTTCTCTTTATCATAGAAATATGAATTTTTTTTCTTCTTAAAACAGAAGAAAATAGCTTACATTGAGGACATGACTGTGTATTATTTCATTATATTTTATCATATTATTTATTTTGCTTATGACTATGATAAATATCTATATAAGTGAAATTAAATGCATAACAATAGCAACTAATAAGTTATTTATACAAAACTCAAAACCTTTTTTTTTTTAACCAAAGCTCCAACTGGATTTTTAGTCCCACTTTATCTTCCTAGCTTTTAGCAACTGTTTCAAGTGGAATTGCCTGTTAAAGTACTACGATTTTTAAACATTAACCAACACTTTCAATTTCTTATTTCCTATTATTAAAATGAACTACCACCCTTGTAATCAGGAATGACACCATCTGCCCAATGACACAGAAACTATAAAGTACTGATTTCGTCAGTGCTTATCTTAAAAAGAAAAAAAAAAGGCAACATGAAACATTCATCTTTTGATACTGATGTCACTATTTCTTCCAGTATCTTCTGAACAGAATGGAAAGGAAGTAGGCTTATGACCCAGTCCTAAGAGGGAGAGGAGCTCCTCAGGGAATGGACAATTACTAAAGCCTGAATCACCAAAGAATATGTATTTTCCAAGGAAAGCTAGATGGTTCCATAATGGTCTGACTGTGAAAGCAGCCCTTTAGCAGAGGCCTACAAAAAATTATTTTTTTATTTATTTATATTTTTTATTTTTAAAAATTTTTTAAAAGATTTTATTTATTTGATAGCGATCACAAGTAGGCAGAGAGGCAGGCAGAGAGAGAGGGAGAAGCAGACTCCCTGCTGAGCAGAGAGCCCGATGTGGGGCTTGATCCCAGGACCCTGGGATCATGAGCCAAGCCGAAGGCAGAGGCTTTAACCCACTGAGCCACCCAGGCACCCCTAATTTTTTTCTTTTTAGAAGTTCACCATGTTATTTGTTTGGGACCCTATTTTTGTGGATATATGTGTGTGTGACAGGTTACTAATTAAAAGAGAGAAGCCTTCGGGGCACCTGGGTGGCTCAGTTGGTTAAGCATCTGCCTTCAGCTCCGGTCATGATCCCAGGGCCCTGGGATTCAGACTGGCTTTGAGCCTTGCACTGAGCCTTGCACTGGGCTCCCTGCTCAGCAGGGAGTCTGCTCCTCCCTCTGCCCCTCCCCCCTGCTCGTGCTCGTGCACGCTCGCTCTCTCTCTCTTAAATGAAATCTTTAAAAAATTTTTAAAAATAAAAGACTTCAACATGATTCAAACCGAGGTTTTGTCCTTTAGGACAAGCGTGCTCTGTGAGAGAACCTTATTTTTTTAAGCACTTCTGTTGTACATAGAGCCAATTAATCCAGGTCCACCACTGACCCTAAAGAAGCCAACTGAGGCAAGAAACCACTTCTTTTCCTGAAGTCCAAGAAACTGAGAGGACAGTGAAATATGGGCTGGCTAGACAGAAGGCTTGAATTAATTAAGTTTCTAGGGTCAAGAAATGATTTATTAGGTAATATCTGCTTTGGTCTAATAAACCCACCTGGCAGCTTCAACTACTTAATGGAAACACAGATCAAAGTAACAGAATTTTCAGGTTAAAGATCATAAAGTTCAACTCCTTCATTAAATAGGTGAGGAAAATGAGGCTCAGATAACTTGACTTGTTACAGAGAAAGATGGTTTGCTCAGTCACTCAGCTGTTAATGGAGAGCTGACCATCTGACTGCTACACCAGTGCCCTGCCCACCACACCCAAGGGCATACTGGACTCTCCCCACTGTGCACGGTGGATGAAAGGCATTGCCATTTGAAGGAAATCACAATCGAGTGCCCTGGGGTAGGCGAGCAGGAGCCATCGCTTTCCCCACCCACCCAGCGGTGTTTTATTTGTGGTGACAAATGAACGCGCACAGCACCTGCAGAGACCCCAACTGCTGACTGTTTTCTAAATCTGTCATGAGCTTGCAGCTCTCCGAGAAACCTTTGAAAAACTGCTGTGTGAAAATAATTTCAAAGACTCTTCTTGGACAGCACAAATAAAAGGAAGCCTTTATTCTTTCTGCCCTCCTGGTGGATTAACAGATGAACACAGCCTCATCTGTCGTCCGATGAGGCTTCGTCGAGGGCAGCTGTGTACTCACCGTGGAACCAGGGAGCTATGGTGTCTGAGGTTGTCTGGTAGCCTGCTCGCAGTGGTAGCTGCTCCTCTTTAAACCACCGAATGATGTCCTCCTGGGCAGAGTTGGACGCTGTCCTCGTCACTCCCTGGTTTCTGAGATTTAGAGAATAGTTCTTCAAGTTAGATTTAACTAACTTGAAAACAATGCCTTCGAAAATCATATATATCCTGTATATATAAATCATGTATAAAGGCAGAGAGAATTATATATATTTGGAGATCTAATTACATGGGCTGAGCTAATGGGAAGTTGGACCCCTAATTACTGCCATTATATACCTAACTCCTCAAGGGTTAGTCAAAAAAATAGGAAGGAACATAAATCTGTCACTTGTCCTTCCAGTCCTATAGGGCTAGTCATGGATATGAGCTACTGCTGTGTTAATACAAAGATTTAATTCATTTTTAATGAACAAAAGCTCCATTAACTTCCAATTAAAATTTGAGAAAATAAGCATTAAAAAGTGAAATACACCCCCAACACTATTTTACTTGGGTGCATGTTTTTGCAAACAAAACAAATGCAATAAAAAAAAAAATCTCTTTCCTAACATTTTCAGTATTAAATTTTCTCTTCTTTTTGTTTCCAACATCCCTGACTTGCTTTCTTCTCTCCCATACTTTGAAGAGGTTTGGTTCTGCTAAAGACAGTCTCAGAAATATGAAGTCAAAGAAAGAAGAGTGTTTGAAGATTGAAAAGAAAAAGATACAAGCAGTAGAATCATTTTGAAATACATTCAGTCACAGAACTAAAGTTCTGGGATGTAAGTTGATTTCCACTACAAAAAGTAACACGGCAATGTAATAAACATATTTCCAAGTCTCACACAATAACCCACTAATTTTGAGCAGAACTCAGTGTAAAGACAAGGATGAGTTTGGATGAACTGCCAGGACGCCTGTCATGTAAATTAACTTATGACCCTGTGTTCTATGGTAACACGTCCCCACGAGTTACATGTGACATGTATGCCAGATGTACACGTAAGTATGTACGTATTCATGTGCATGCATACATAGAATTTTGGAGAAGATTGACTATAATATTTGACTTTCTTGGGAATCAGATCCTACACACACACGAGATTCTATGACGAGTGCTCTTACTAGCTTTCAAATTAGGTTCTTTTTCTTTGGAAAGTCTTTGGAGGTTAAGCAAAAACTCTAAGGACAGCCAATCTCTGTCTTTTCTTGGGCTGGCTCCTAGCTGACCTTGGTCATACATTGTTGTCCCAGCCCAAAAACCATCCAGTCTGGTTGCCTCACAAGAAGCATTTCATGCAAGTGTGTTAAGTTGGAAAAACTTAGCTCAACTGAGCACAGCTCGAAACAAGAATTGCCCTTATCAAGGCCACCTCCATGTCAATCACATACACTGTGCACTAAAAATAGTGTGGGACAGGGCATGTTACACGTCACAGTCACCCCCTTGGAAGAGCCTGGAGAACAGGGGCAGGTGCACAAACAGCCCTGCTGGGGATCTGGGGCCAATGCACAGACCAGCTCAGGCACTGAAGAGGACCCTGGGCAGGAGCTCACACCTTTGTGACGTGTTCACAAAACTGCGAGGATACCTGTTTCTGATTACTTTTCTTAGGTTTTTGTCCGTAAGAAAAAAAATCATTCCCCAAACTGTCACTTTATAGAGCATGATCTTTTAGTTCTGGCCCCCACATCCCAAAATGGAACCTTTCAGTTGAGTAAGTAGAAATAATTATAGTAAAGGAAAAGGTCCACCTTCTGTTTCCTCTGAGGTCATAATCCCCATTAGGAAAGGCCTTGAAGATCAGTACTGACTCCAAGCAAAGAAAGATTGGTTTGGGGCACCTGGGTGGCTCAGTGGGTTAAGCCGCTGCCTTCGGCTCAGGTTATGATCTCGGGGTCCTGGGATCGAGTCCTGCATCGGGCTCTCTGCTCAGCAGGGAGCCTGCTTCTCTCTCTCTCTCTGCCTGCCTCTCTGTCTACTTGTGATCTCTCTCTGTCAAATGAATAAATAAAAAATCTTTAAAAAAAAAAAAAGAAAGATTGGTTTGCTTTCTATTTCTCTGTACTTGTAACAGAGAAGTATTGGTTTTCATTTCAGAAGGCAAGGCTTCTGTTTCGTTTAATGACTATTTGATTCTTCTGGTATATTTTACATAATGTCTTTCTACATATTAGAATATGAAAAAAATCCCAATATCCAGGAGAAAATAATTTTATGAACAGTTAACTAACATAAGGGAAAGGGGGTTTCTGCTACGATACCATCATATTTCTCTTCAGGGAGTTTACAAAAACTGTTCTACCTAAGTTCCTATAGCTGACAAGGCAAAGGCACCATCATGACCAAAAAAGTGTTCATTCAAAGAAGGAACAGTTCCAGACTCAACGTATGAACTTGGCTCTGTGTCCCAGAATGAGGATTACTGTCAAATCTTCAATCCTGAGCAATGAAAACTCAACTCTCTGATGCTGTCAAAGTCAGCAAGCCCTTAGGTTCCTCCTTTGATATCGTTTCCGACTAACAGCGATACTGAGCGCTGATGAGACCCCCCCTCTTTGCTCCTCCCCTCGCCGGCCTGCTTACCTCCACGAGGTGGGGTCGGGGTGGGGTGCGCTAGTGGCGCAGGAAGGCACTGAACTCGATGCACACCCTCTCTAAGTTACTGGGAATCTTATTATAACAAACTGTGGATATTTTATAGTTAAGAAGAGGATGAATCCAGACCAGGTGTCTCGGGAAGACAGGCTTAGAGGTGAGGCAGGAACTGAATTACACAAGCAGCCAGCCGCTCTTCCCCTCCCAACCGCCCTCACTCTATTTGTCTTTAATCAGCCAGTTTCAACCGTTATGCTTAAAGCCATCTGTGTGGCTTCTTACCCAAGAGGCTTTGGAGGGTATCCCGCCGGGTTTAGGAAGTGAGGCTTGGGTGGAAGGGGGGGTCTTTTTGGTTTCTGTAGAACTCCTGGGGGACTTTGTGGTCCCTCACCGCTTCCTTTTTCGGCCGCAAGCGATAACCTCTTATAGTCTTCCCGCGCTTGTTTAGCCAAAGAGCGTCTCTTCTCATCAGCGGCTTTGGATTTTCGCACTAGAAAAACAAGGGGGTTTGAGAAAGGCCCTGGTCAGCCCACAGAGATGGTGAGAGGAGTCAGCTGGTGATGAGCGCAGTCTCTCAGGAGATTCTGTCATCTTCTGATAATAACGAACAATCGGTATCAGCGCCTAGGACTCACAGAGCTCAGGCCTGCACATTCACAGCTGCCCAGCGCTCCCCGCAGAGTTCCTGCCTTTCTAAGTGGGTTTTAGGACATCCTAAGAGGGAGGAGGAGGAGGAGAAAGAGGAAGGAAGGAGACAGAAATGGAGAACCATGTGTTCGAGAATTTCCTGCATTTGGCAAGACTAAGTGATGAGTCGCAGCCTGAGTTCGAATTCCACCTGGCCGGGAGTCTCTGAATAAGAAGAGGTGTTATCATCCCTCCCGTGCTCAGCTCAGGACATCACTAGCAAAGATCAGGCTCTCAGGAGCTCCTCAGTGCAGCGGCTGGGGATGGGGCGAGAAGTCGACGAGGCTGGCCGCAGGTCACACTCAGAGCCTCCGGAGAGCTGAACCAAGTTGTGAATGGGCCTGCTAGACCAAAAACACAAAATGATTCTCTCCACAATCAGAGAATGTGCTGGTACACATAAAAAGTACCTCAAGGCCACCTTTTAATGTTGCTTTGTAAAATAGAGTGTTTTTTTGTTTTGTTTTGTTTTTGTTTTAGCAACACAGCAGTAAAGGGCTCTAATGCAGGATGCTAAGACTAATTTTCCTTGAGTGTGTTTGCACTTCAGGTGTTCTCCGTCAAGCCCCATTATATCTGACTTCAAAGAGAAGCCAAAAATGTTCCATTACACTAGAACGTTACTGTCACCGCACGGAAGTGACTGGGTCTTGCAAATATTTTCCCTTCACAAAACTGTCATGTTAATAGTGTTCATTGTTATGGAACTGAAGACCAGATTCTCTGCACCCTGCAAACACTGTCACTCCCATTCTCCTGCTTCTCCCTCAAGTGGCCTCAAGGGATAACCTGGCTTGTAAACCTCTTTCTGAGTCAGCTGGAAACCCTCATCCTGTTTCAAACCTGCATTTTCCCCTGGCCTTGCTGAGCACGCTTGGCTCTGGCTTAGCCTGCACTGACCTCTTCCTGAGAGGGTTTATCTCTGGCGCTGCTAACTCAAGAAGGAGTCAGGGTCAGGTCATAGGTATGGGAGGGTGCTGATATATCCAATCGGTTATTCCTGGGTTCTTCTATCAAAAAGTTAAGGTGAGTTCACTGTTGAAAATTTAGAAAAGTACAGAATAACAAGAAGAAGAATTCAAATAAAGCTCAAATCCCAACCCTCCAAATTAAAAAAAAAATGTTAACATGTTAATAACCTTCCAGTTTTTTTACTTCATATACTAAGGCATTTTAAAATAGGAATATTTTTCATACTATTTTATAATTTTTCTTCTTCCAGTGAAAAAAAGATATAAACACATCTCAATGTCATTAAACTCTCTTCTAAAACGTGTTTTTTCAGAGCTATCTACCATTCCATCAAACAGCTATATCACAACTGTGATGGTACAAAGATGAGTGGAGAACCTTTCTATTCTTCTGCTATTCAAGAAGTGACTCCTAAGCCTCTCAACAACCATTTTAAGTGCTTTTTTGATTGACTAAGAGTAGGAACTGGCCTGGAGAGTCTAAGGTGTTACGGAGGCCTTTGGGTACTCACGAGATGCCTGCCACTCTGAATCTTCTTTCCAGCTTTTATAAATCTGCTTGGCTTTCTCCTCATCTATTTGCTTTAGTTCTTCATCTTGTGTTTTCTTCACAGGCTCTTTCTTCTGTTAAAAAAAAAAAATACCCACACACAAAACCAGAAACAAACACTAGTGAGTAACTCTGGCAATTTTCTGCCAAGAGGAAGAAGAGGAGTGGGGAGGGGAGGAGTCAGGGGCACTGAAGAGCGGGTTTCTATGTAACTCCCTCTGGCCCCCAGGCTAGGGAATTTGTTGTTATGGGAAAAGCTTGGAGTGGGTGAGACCTGAAGCTAACTCTATCATGGCTTAGCTGTGCAACCACGTGGCCCGTTACCAAACCTCTCTTAGGCTGTCTTTGCTTAAGTAGAATTAGAAAACTACAAATATTTCATCGGGTTAGAGTCAGGGTTAACCCATATTTAAAAAGTGTCTCCCATAGTCTGTAACACATAGTAAAACTCAATAAATATCCATTTCCCTCAAACATCACTTAACTGTTTTAAATTGAAATCCCTCAAATAGTGTGTAAACACGGCTTCAAGGCACCAGTGTAAACACTGCAGTATCCGACAGGCTCCGTAAAAATAACAGCACATTTCTAGAGCAATCTCAGCCGTACCTCCATGTGCCCTCAAACCAGTGTCTAAAAATGTGGCACTGGGAGCACCTGGGTGGCTCAGTTGGTTAAGGGTCTACCTTTGGCTCATGTCATGATCCCGGGTCCTGGGATCGAGCCCCCACATCGGGCTCCACGCTAATCGGGGAGTCTGCTTCTCCCTCTGCCTTTGCCCCTCCCCACTGCTCATACTCCTGCTCTCTCTCTCTCAAATAAATAAAATCTTTAAAAGAATTATTTAAAAATGTGGTACTTACACATTTTAGGTGACCCAAAAAGGAATATTTTTTGTTTTTTTTGTTTTGTTTTGTTTTTTAAATTTTTACAAAGCATCCTCTTAGAGAAAATATAAAATAAGAAACACAAGTCTTCCTTAAAAAGGGAATTTGTTTTTCAAGTTGTAAATATACAGAACACGAAATTATCATTTTAACCTTTTTAAACATTGTGGAAGAATACACATAACATAAAAACCATGTTAGCCATTTTGAAGTGAACAGCTCTGTGGCATTAAGTACACTGAAGGGAATTAGCTTTTAACTAAAGAAAAACTCACACCAAATCACTTAGACCTAAAAAAGTACTTTATTTGGGTATTGCCTTCTGAGGCCTTACTAGAAAACTGAATTTAGTACTTGGTGAACCAAATAAAAGCCGCGGTCACCTATAATAACGAAGGAAGCTGAGAGAGTCAGAAAAGACTGACCATGCTTCGTTTTGCATCTCAGAATCGACAGGTATTTTTTTGTGTGTGTGTGTTTTCCTATAGAAAGATAAAGACATTCTGTTAAATTATCTCACCCCAACTAAAATATAAACCTTGATGTTGTGAAACCCATTTTTGATCACTGTGGGAAGTCATAAATCACAATTAATATAGGAGGTGATCATTCATTCACTCTTTCATTTCAGACGTAACTAAACTTTCATGTATTTATTATCTTCATTTTTTTTCTTACTTTCTTTTCCTGCCTAGAGCTAAGCCCCCTTTGTTTCCTCTTATTATAAAAAACAAACAAAAAACCCCACAAAAAACCCACCAGCTTTTGGTGTTTTAAATGACTGTTAAAATTTGTTATCACTTTACTGAAGCCATGTATAAACCTGAAATACATAAAAAGTACTGCTAGCAATTTCTAAACTTAAACAGAAAAAAAACCCTTGAAAGTGGAGCTTTGTTCATCTTCCACATGCATATTTTAAAATGATTTAAAATGATTAGAAAAGAGCTACAACATTAAACCATGATAGTGTATATGGTTGCTTAGGAAAAGCAAAAAGTTTACAAAGTAAGTCTACTTAAGGAGAAATATTCACTAATAATGCAGGTGGTATGTGGTTGATGACAATCAAATGTTGGGGAGTGCTGTAGCTAGTAAATCATATTTCTCTTTAACGTGTAGCATCACTATGTTTGGGGCACAGAGGGAAAGGAGACAAATTAACAAGTTTCACAGAGTAATGGATGAGATGAGCCCCGACCTCTCTATTCATTCCAAAGCAGCTAGAAAACTTAAGGACTTGTCCGGATTCTCTAAGAATTCCTTCAGAAAATTTACTTTTAGCAAAATCTTTACAGGTTGGTCTTTATGTCCTCTACTTAGGAAACCAAACCATTATTCCATTTTTAGAAGTTTTTGCAAGAAGCATGTAGGTCCAGGATGGGGATGGTGAGCCAAGCATGGGAAAGTCAGGTAGAGGCTGAGGGGTGAAGGGGCAACAGCGGTGAGGCTGGACACTGGTCCAAACACCCACAGGCTGAGGTTTATATACATGAGGATGGGCAGTTCAATGTCAAAATATCTCCCATGGAAAGCCTCTTATTATCCCAGCTTGTTAATGGAAATACTTACCACCAGTTTCCTCATTAGACCCTCTCCATTGCCTCCTAAGTCAAAAAGCTCTGTTTTACTATCTTTGTTCTCCAGAGAAGCTGGGTAAGTGATCTATCTGCTCACTCATTCTCTTGAGTTCCCATATAACTTCTTAAGTTAGAGAAGGAATGCATTGGCCCATGGCTTCGCGCATTCTCATGAGAGGGTTTGAAGACTGAAAATCTGGCTATCTCACATCTAAAAATGCTTGAGAACCTTCTAGTCTATCCTCCTTATTTTGCAGCCAAGAAAGCTTAGCTCTCTCTTTTCCATCTAGACTCACCCTCTGGATGGTCTCATCTTTCATCATGGCTTGATATAACACCAAGATATCAGATTCCTTACAAGGGTCTACATGTTTCTCAACCCTAATCTCCCTTCTCATTCACTGACCTTTCTGCTGTTGTTGACTATGTCAAGTGTGCTCTTGCCTTTGTGCCTTCATACTCGGTGTTGCCTCTGCCTGGGACATAATGTCGCCCGGTCTCCACATGGCTCCCTCCCTCATTACGTCAGGTCTCTCTTCCAGTAGTGCCTTCTCAGAGTAGCCTTCTCTGACCATCTCTATAAAAAGTCTGTCCCCACCCTCCCAGTATTCCTCAGCTTCCTTATCCTGCATTATTTTTCTCCACAGAACTTATGACTTCATAGATGTGTTTGTTGTCTGTCTCCCTCACCCAGAATATAAGCTTCCTGAGGGCAGGGATTTTATCTGTTTTGCTTATAGTGCTTTCAATGCCTATAACAGAGCCTAGCACACAGAGAAACTCCATGGACATTGGTTAAATAAATACAAAGATCCTTTGTTTTTCTATCATTTAAAATGAAACAGTGTAATCCAGGGAGTGTTACCGAAATTTTCCTTTAGATGCTCTATTGCTACTGTTTTAGAAAGGTACATATTATACCAACAAGATGCACACCGGGACTACACTGCAAAAATTCATCACAGTTTCTTGAAGGGTAAATGCGAGCTATCCCAGTTCACACATGTCCCTGCAGATTGCACTGTCCACTGGAACGAGGGCCTCCACTGTGGCCATGCCTCAGGCCTGTGGTCACACAGAACCTTATCTTTACAGCTTCACATCTTACATTACTTTTTCAAACTTTCTGCAGGTCAGATCTACTATGGTTTCCAACTGCCCATCTATGCTCCATTTTTTGTGAGGAATGTATGATGGGATACAGTCTAGCACAATGGAGGAAAGAGGCTCTGCCTGTAGGGAGAATCACATCTGGATGGGCGTGTGAGTGATATGAGTGCCCAAAGGAGCTCCTGGCACAGTGGGCATGGATGGTTCATTGAACAGGATCCAGCTCACAGAAACAAGGAACACATAAGGAACCTAATCTGAATTCATGATTTCTGCCAAGTTAAATGCTTCATTTATAGCTCCCTGAGATCAATCTTTCCTCAGTGTTTGCTGCAGCCCAGGATATTGTCTCTGCGTTAGATATTCCGTGAGGAGTTTAGCAGATATGTCTTGGCATCTATTCTTTCCACGATACTCAAGACTTTCCCAAGTCCGGATAAACAGGTAAAAATGAAGAGCTATGTTCACAAGCTTTTAAAGACAGATTTCACATCTGCCGCTTTCATTTCTGCATGAGACTAATATACCAATTTGTGAAACATTAGTGGCAATGGCTATGCATCTAGCCCCCTGAAGACAGAACGTTAAGTCTTTACCTGGTGAAATCCATATGCCTTCATACGATTGATAGAATCTGCCAACATTTGTTGAATATTTCTTGAGGAACTGGAGAGTGACTAAAAATTAAATGAAACACGTTTTTATACCATTTAGAACTACAATGCAATTTCAGCAGGTAATCTGTTTATGCTTCCCTTGTTTCAATGTCCCCTGCACCCCCATAGGTGGATGCACCAAAGCTTCCCACCAGCACCTGAGTTCCTGAGCCATTAATGACTGAGGCAGCAGGTGTGCAAAGCTTTAGCCTCCCCACTCAGTAGGGTATAGAAATGAATTATGGCTCAAGATCCTGGAGCTGGTGGTTTACTCATGACAAGTGAGTTTCTGTATTTTGTTCCCAGCTGGCCCCAGGGCCCCTGAATGGCTTCTAGACATCACCATTATTCCTTAATTTAAATTCTCTTCTTCTCTTAATCCCTGCTCTACCTCATCCCCTGTTTTTGGTTAGACCAGAAAAATGCTTAGTCTCTGCCATTTAACTGCATGTGCCTTGCTCTCTCTCTAGGTAGGAGCAGAAGCAGGAATGGAGTATCAGTTCCATGCCTGGGAGCCCTGCCCACTTTCCCTGCCTGATTGCATTCCCTTCCCACTTCTCCCACCCCTGTTACCCAGCCCAGTGTCTGGGTTTATGCCATTCCAGACAGATTTCCCAGGAGGCAACTCCTGCCAGTGGGGTTCCCGGATCCATTGCCTGGATTCCCTGGTGTCACTCCTGCCTGCCACATGTCAACTGCTCAGGCATCGTGACTGAGCTGGCATATCACACTGAGTGCCTCTTTAGACCAGGTCAGTTACACAGGCCCCTGTCACCGGGTCCCTGGCCTGAATGCAGAGTCTGGAACAAGTCCCAACATGAAAAGCCACACATCCTTTACAGCTTAATAGAGCCAACCTGCAGCCCATATTACCAGGATTTATGTGTCTTGTGCCTGAGGATTCACTCCTGAATTTTGATATTGATCAGAAATTGTCAGTAAATTTTCAGAAAAATGTTGGTACCAAAATTCAGTGTGGAGCACAGGGGATACTTTGGGGTCATCACTAAGCCATGTAATAAACCAGTGTGGCTACTCAATTTTGCCCCCTTCTTAACATTAGCTACACTGCATTTCCCAGCTGCCCTAGCAGTCAGGTGCGCCTGTGGGAATAAGCCATCTCCACTATAATGCAGGTGATAACTGGTATCTGCCACTTCTATTCTAGTCCTTAAAGTCTCCTTCCCACATGCCTCTAGGCCACTTCCCCCTTCCTATGCTTACTGCTAAAAACTGGAGAACCATCAAAAGCCTGAGTCCCTAACTGACTGGGCAGACCTGGGCCCTCCTGAATCAGAACCCATCCTGGATGTTTTAAGAGAGAAAGATGAAACTTCTGTTATGTTTTGACCATTGAATTTTGGTCTGTTTGTTACAAAAGTTTCATCTATGTCAGTTGATAAAACTGGCCATGGCAGTTGCTGGTGGCACTCTTCAAGACTTCTGCTGGGATTTTTTTTTACTAATCATGGGGAGTGTTATTTGGGCTAATTCCACTAGTGGCTAGTCATGGAAGGACCATTACGACCAGGCACGGGGACTTAGTCTTATTTTTATTACTCACAACACCTCTAATGGATGGGCAACACAATGCCCAATTATCAGAGGAAGAAATGGAGTCGCAGAGGAGTTGTGTATCTTGCTGGCATCACACAGCTGACTTGTGCCAGAGTTTATAGTTTTTCCACTATGTTGACACTGTAACGATAGGAAATAACTCTAGGTCAAAAGTTTCTTTATGCCTATTACTTGGCAAAAAATGAATCCTATAGGTTTCAAAATTACTACCTACCTACAATATTCTGTCTTATTTTTTTATTTTAATATTACAAAAGAATACATAACTTCTTTGCATCCAAAATAGCACAGTAACCAGTTCTTATTTATGAACAGGTTAGGACTGTTCCAGCAGGTTTTGTATATGTCTGCTCAAAAGTCCATGGCAATTTTGAAGGGTTTGGGCTTGCAGTCTCTAAATAAATGTCTACCATAAGGAATGTGAGTTTTAAAAACAGGCTCACTCTCCCTTTCTTCAATGCGGTAAGATCTGTGGGGCATCATTTTGCAAAAAGGATCAGTTTCTCTATGTTGAAAATTAGGAGGCAGGTAACCACCCTCCCTTGCCTCCTCATGCGCAGTAGATAAGGTTCCAGCTTCGGGATCTACACCCCTGGTCTCCCCACTGGTTTGTCACAGGACCTGGACCAATGCAGCCAGCACAGCTTTGGACCCAGGATTTGTCAGTGGCACCTCCACCATGCTCAGCCTTTAAGCTCTCCAACAAACTCTCAATTGTTTCCTGAATTAGCATCAGGCTAACAGGCATCTGACATGTCTCTTTTAATATATATTCTACTTTGTCAAATATTTTTCGCCCCATCACTTGCCAATTACTGTTACGGGTATAATACCCTTAAGCATACTGTGTGAGTTATTCTTTGTCCCTTAGAATTATTTGTTCAACTGAATGATTCATATTATATACACATACAACACTGTTTTTTCAACACTTGCTTTTTGCTTTATTATCTTAATTTTTTTCCATCATCCATCTATCACCAAAGGCAAACTACCCCAAGATGGACCACTTCGGCATGCACATTGTTTTTTAACTAAAAGCAATCAAAACACAGCACATTCAGGAAAATCTCTTTACCTCCCGACCTCAACTGCCTAAAAGAATTTAGATAAAGGACCTGCTCCAGGAAGAGAACTATGCTATAGATAACTACATTAGACTACGAGCCAGATATGGCAAGGCCTGTCTGATCAAAGTCCTCTATGTCCCATTCTTTCTGAGTGACCAGGCAAACATTTGTTCACCAAACATTTACTCCTCTTCATCTTCCTGTGAATTACATTCATTCCCTTTAAGTCCCAGGCCCTTAGCCTCTTTCTCCTTAGTTCAGGATGATATATATACCTCCTTTTGCTTGACTCTCTTTGGAATTTCCAGGTCTGTGTGGCGTTCCCATACAAATGAAATTAAATTTGATTTTCTCCTGTTAATCTGTCTCAGGTCAATCTGATTCTTAGTCTGGCCAGAAGGACCTTGAAAGGCAGAGGAAATTCTTCCTCCCTGACACCAGCATTTCGACACTCTCACTGCTTTTGCGCTTATCAGAAATGATGAGGTTATTCATATTCTTAAGATAATTCAAAACTAAGCACAGACACACGAACCAGACAATGGAACGTTTTGTGATGCTGGGGATTGAAGGGACGAGTGTGACCAGCAGCACCACCTGCTGGGGCCAGTCAGAGTTGCGGGCCTTTCTTTGTCGGGAGGTTTAGGTTGAGTCTTTAGTGTACCAAAGCTCAAAGTTGGTTCTTGAGTATAAGAGTCTGAGCATAAATAATTTTCATTACTTTAACAACCACCCAGTTAACAACGACACGATACTTCTACTGAAGTACTTCTATATGCCTAAAATATACTGTAAACTCCAAAATTATTCACATATACTAAGAACCACATGTATAAAAATTCTAATTTTTTTTTAAAGATTTTATTTATTTATTTGACAGAGAGAGATCACAAGTAGGCAGAGAGGCAGGCAAAGAGAGAGGAAGGGAAGCAGGCTTCCTGCCGAGCAGAGAGCCTGATGTGGGACTCGATCCCAGGACCCTGGGATCATGACCTGAGCCGAAGGCAGCGGCCTAACCCACTGAGCCACCCAGGCGCCCTAAAAATTCTAATTTTCAGTGTGAACCAAGATTTGCCACTATTCCAACGTGCTAAAATAATATGAAGAACTAATCAAGACTTGTGTACAGCACATTCGTTCAGATACACTTACATGTTCTACAAATCCATGGAATACAAGTTCAAGGTAATAGACT
The DNA here is from genome assembly GCF_002288905.1 of Enhydra lutris kenyoni. Taxonomy (NCBI): domain Eukaryota; kingdom Metazoa; phylum Chordata; class Mammalia; order Carnivora; family Mustelidae; genus Enhydra; species Enhydra lutris. Next base: position 40,275,994 of record NW_019154095.1, read on the forward strand.
AAAAATAGTATGATCCAAAAGAGATTTCCTTTATTAAAAAACAAAACCAGATTACTGGCTCAAAGGTGATGATTAATGATGCTAACACCAGATGGACACAATCTGAGGAATACCGCTACCGCTCTGAGCATTCTCAGAGTGAAGATAAAGGGGCTTCTTAGAGAGGGAACCACCCCTCTGAAGCTTCCATATGATGCTGTGTTCCAGGGAATATACTCTTTAGTTATTCCTATTTGTAACACAAGAAAGAGATGAAAGCTACCACCTACCTGCATAATTTTTCTTTCAAAGCACTTTCAAGTCCAATACATCATTTGACCTTCATTATCAACCCCAAAAGGGTGTCAAAGCAGGTACTGTCTCTTTACCAAAGAGGTAAACTGACCTGTTACTAGGTAGGAAAGCAGAGACAGAAGCCCATGTCCTCTCGATGACTACAGCTTGCTCCTTCCATGGGGTGTCCCAGAAAGAACATATGTTTGTTCTCATGCATGCAAGGAAGCCTCTGCAGCCCCCTCCCATTTGCTGCATTAAAGATGTGTCTGCAGCTGCTGAAACTATGGGCAGAGTTAAAGCAATCTTCATATTTCCTTTATTTAAAAAAAAAACAAAACACTGCCACCGAATATTTATGCAAAACTCCACAAAATAAAGTGAAAACTTGAAAGCTAGTGACATCAGAAGCTAGACCGAGTCAGAATGGTCCTCTCTAGTCAGTGTAGGCCCGATTAGATCTGGGAGTGGAGCCCATCTGTACTGACCAAAGGGTGGCATGAATGTGTATGTATATGTATATCTTGACTACCATTAAACTTAAAAGCATGGGAATTCAAATCTAAATAATTTGAATTATAGCAATTGGATTATCAATTGCTATATTATCAAAAGATGCTATAGCAACATCAATATTACATGGTTACAAATTATACTTCCCCCAAAGATTATGTGTCTTATGAGGATTATTCTAATTATATTCACTTTTAAAATGTGATCTGAAAAATAGTTCATTCTGGTTTTTAACCTAACATTCACTCTGTTTTAAGTAGGGTTATGCAATTTATTAACTCCACATAAACCAGAAAGCTCCAATAAACAGAAAATTTTTAGCATTCAACTTTCATGGTGAAGATGAAAATGATGAGTTAACAGGCTAAAACCAAGAGTTTACTTTTGAAAACAAACTACTCATTTAAATATTTAGCTATCTTGTTCTTACACCTCTTGAATCCATGGTATTCCTCAAGGACCACAGGTTAGAATAATAACCTCCATGAAGGCAAAAGACCATATCTGCTTAATTCACTGTCATCTGGGGGCCCAGCAAACCGAACAGTGACTGGCACTTAGTAAAGGCCTCAGTAAGTATTTGGTGCATGAATGAATTCACCATAAACTCTGAAATACTTTCTTAATCATTAAAGAATATTCAGTCTAGTTTTAGTATTAATCAAAAGAGACAACTAAAATTCTCTGAAAATTGATGGCCTGTAACTCACCTAGTTTGCTAACCAGGTTACTGGAATAATCAGATCATCCTATTACCAGCCATTTTGAATAAAACTTCCCAATGATGACTGTAACAGGAAGCATTTGAGCATACTGGGATTTAGCTTTTTTCTTTCTAAAATAATAAGAGAGGCAGAATAATGAAACTGCCTTGATAAAGTTACAAAGGAGAATAATGTAGGGTGGAGATACCTTCCAAAGGCCAACTAGACTAACAAGATGAAAAATGGGACAATCAATTTTACTCGTGAAAATATGGTACATGGTGCCTATGGGATGATTTTTCTGAAACATGAATTAGGACAACAGAGACCCTAGGGAATCTTTCTCCTACTTTGCTAACATTGTACCTAATAAAATCTATGCAGGGGGACTACTGGATGGCTTTACTTAAAAGTACAGCAGACTCTACTATGGCGTGTAGTTTTATGGCGCATCTTTAAATGACACACTGAGTTTATTTTGCACATATTAGAGCATCAGACTGTCACAGTGGATGAACATCTGTCCATTTCCATGTCCACCCTCCTCCTACAACCCTCAAAGCAATGTGCAAACAGCAGAACTGGGCAGGGATATGTTCAGAAAATACAATAATGCAGAACTGGTAAGGGCTGTTAGGGCAAAGCATTTCAGATATGAAAGAGTTCCAAATGCCACTCTCACCGTCCCACCAAGCACACACATGATATATGTTCCATGAAAAATGAAAAGAAGACAAGCAAGGGAAATAAAGTAATTATTAAATATAAAGTATAAGGATAAAGTAATAAAGGATAGTTAAGAGAATAGACAGAGTCTTAAAAGCATGATGGCTATGGGAAGTCTTGACACAGTGGAATATAGGAACTGAACTATAAATGATAGAAAATAATATTTATGTCATACATAATACTATAAAAAACATTTCAGTATAAAGGACCTCACGTTTCCAGACTCAGTATTCCATAATTTCTTCCTGGCACACTACTTTTAGTGAGTTGGATAAGCGAATTACTGTAAATATCATGCAAAATAAAGTTGTGTTACCGACTTCATAATGTGCAATTCTCAAGACTAGAAATGTTTTTCTCTTTTGTCATTTACTTTATAGTAAGCATTTTTTACAACAAACTGTTTTTAAAAACACAGCAGCTTAAATGGTTTCTAAGGCCCTAGGATTTTGTAGTTCTACTTTATATAAAATGTTATTCTACAGACTACCATGAAATTCTATTACAGTTACATGGAAACTACCTGGGTAATTGTGTAACTTTCTGATTATGGCTCTACTTTTTAATTAATAAAATGAGAACAAATCCCTTGTCTGTTTTTGCCTAGTTCACCCAACACTTTATCTCTCACAAAAACAATACTGAAATGCTTCCTGCAAGTGTACTAGAGGGGAATATATATCAAGGCAAACAGTTACTGTTTGGGGATTATCCCTCTTTTTTCTTCACATCTGTTGAAAAGAAATCTACAGGCCCCAAATGGTGGCATTTAGGCTGAAGCTCCAAATCAGTAAACCAAGAATTAATACCGAACCTAACTGCAGTTTCAACCCCCCAGAAACTGACCTTTCAGCAGTCAACACGGGAATTTCCTGGTCAGCACTAGGAATTTTACTGATAGACCCCTTCCGTTCCCTTAGGAGGGTGACCTTGCCTAAAACAATGGATTCTTTGCTAATAATTTCCTTTTCTCCACTCCTGCTCTACTTTTCCTTCTCTGTAGCCCTTTGGAGCTCCCCTTTATTTGCTAGACAGATGCTGCCCAATTAATGAGCTGATTATAAGCCAGTTAGATCTTTAAAATTTGCTCAATTTAACTTTTGTTATTTAACACACTCAATTCAGTCCTCAAAATTCTAGCCTGCATTTCAGGAATACATTTTCCCATTCTGTTGACATTGGGGTTCCTTATTATAAATGTGAACCCAACTCCCTTCAGGGCTTGATGATATAACTGTGTGCAAATAAGAGTCAGGCACTGCCAGCGTGGTTCCACCATGCCCAGGTACAAGGGTATCTACACCCGATGGGGTGCACTTCACCCTGCCTACTCACCAAGCTTTAGCACTCCTCTCCAAGGTACCATAATCTAATTCTACTTTACACTCTTTACAAAAAGCACAAGCCACATATAACCCAAAACTTTGGTTGCTCTACAAGTAGCACCTGGAGAAAAATAAGGTTCCAAAAACCCCAGTTCTTTTCTATTCTTTCAAAGAAGTAGTCCTCATCTTAGTATCTTGCTTTGGAATCTCTCCTTTATAAAGGCAAACAACCAAAATGCAGATTTAGACAACAGCTGGTTTCTGAGCAGAGCGCAAGCTTAACTTTTGGTTCGGAAGGGATGTATGGAAGAAGGAAAACCCAAGTGGAAGTCCTTCATCATGTCTGAAAATAGTTTCACAGGGTGCTCCTTCACTGCTCTCTACTGATGGGAACACAAAGCTATGAGTTAGAATAGCACTTAAAAATATAACTGAATACCACCATGGTGTCAAGGTCAAGGTTACAATAAAAATTTACAGTTTAGTAGCTTTTTTTTTTTTTTATCATTCTGTTATAGTAAAATGACAGATTTAAAAACATACCAGAGCCTTGGGACAGTGCATGCAAACACATGCATGTGCACAAAGTAGGGGTAGAGACGTGTCATCTCTAACTCTCCTTCTTTCAAGATATGAAGAGTAGGACTCTTGCTCAAGGTGTTTTAATCTATGAGCCTCAAGCCTCAAGGTTTTTTTGTTTGTTTGTTTGTTTGTTTGTTTTGTTTTTTTTTAAGAATGCTTTGAATCCTGGATGTTTGTGTTCTAATTTTTTTAGTCTTCTGTTTTACAGTATGGTCTATTCTGAAGGCCATTTGTACAAAAATAACAAGTAATTCTCTGGAGATAAAATCTAAAAGTGGACAGATCTAGTTTTATTCAAGGTCCCCTTTGGGGCAAGGACAATCAGTCTACTGATTAATGAGTTCCCAGCCTACAGATTACATATAAACAGAGAAACACAAAGGGGCTTAGCTTTGAATTAGCATGCTCTGCTGGTCTCCCAAGCACACTGAGAACTGTTCTGTTCTCCCCCAAATTCTCTGGCACAAGAGTGGGGAAAACACTGACAGCATCCAGAGGACTGTCCACACCCAGGTCCCTAAGATCTCCACTTAGCTGTGGAGGATACCCAAACACCCAAACTCCCCAGGAGGGGATGCTTCACACAGGGCATCTGTCATTTTCTCTGGCTCCTATTAACTCCCCCTTGCATATGCCTTTGCCTGGGAATGGCGTCTGCTTCCCGACCTGCAGGTCTCAGAACCTGGCTGGGTGACAGCTAAATCCTGGTATTTACTATCACCTCTGGTTCAGTAATAGCACCCAGGATCACTAAGTGTTCAACTGTGATCCACTGAGAACCACAACACTCACACTAAATGTTAAGCTGAGCATCATTTCTGAGTTCTCCATGTACTATCATCACTGCCAAAAACAAGGACAGGGCAGGTATTTTGCAGAGGGCAATAGCTATTCAGAATAAGAACCATACCCTCAGCTCTAATCCAGGGCATCACTTCAGCCTCCTACTCAGACTGCACAAACCATGGAGCCTACGGGCCCCCTCCAGCTCTTCATCTGAACAGTGAAAAGGACCACGGTTGGGCTCGTGATAAAAACAGCATCTTATAACTGAAGAACTTCAGGGAATAATTCTTGTGGTTTCTATCAGATGATACTGGGCAAGCACCTTCATGTTTATAAATTTTCTCAGCTTCTTTTGTAAAGAAACAGTGTTGCTAATTTAATCCCTGTATTATAGAAGGAATGGATTCCTTACAGGATACTGCCTGGAGTCACAGAGCTGCCTGGGAGGATCGAAGCCTCCATTCCCAGACAAGAGGTCTTGCCCTGTGTCAATGGTACGGTTTTACAGTATCTGGTACTTAATCGGGGAGTCTTACCTTTGGCTATCTATTTGTTAAAATGAAAATTTTAAATCACTGTAAGTATATTCTTTAAAAAAAATTTTCATAAAGATTATCTTTGTGAAGAAAATTGTTCTGAGACTGGATCCCAAGTTTTCCAAACCCTGAAGTGGGGATCCAACAACTCTTCTCAAAACTCCTCAATTTGCTTCTTATGGCTCTAAGGGTGAAACAGAAATTCTTCAACCTTGGACTTGGGGCAAATCTTTCATTATTCTACAACAGATCTCCTTGGATAATTTCATCTGCTAATGAAGATACAAAATAAATCATTATTATATCGGTATAAAATAATCCAAAGGCAAACCTATAGATTGGGCCATTTAGTGTTCTGGTTCTGTTAGGTGTTAGACATTTTGGTAGTCAGGGCTGGGGTCCCCAACAAGAAGATATGGAGTCAGGACAGCTAACACAAAACACCACTGACATCCCATTTTGCAGCTTAGACAGGACCACACTAGTGTTCTGCTTTGAAGTCTTTGCAAAAGTGACTTTTGTAAAATATCCTAAAGTAAAAGAATTAACCACAAAGCATTTGTCACCATCATGGGCAAGGGGCAGTTAAGACACAAGCCCCCAGATGTCAGCAAAATAGACCACCCACACATGGACATTAACTGAAATACATAGACAGATACGTGACCAGAGCCCTGATTGGCAGGACTCTGCACACCCTGATTGCTAAGATGGTTCTGCAAAACAGCTCACAAAAATCCCTAAACTTAGAAACTCCAAGGGCAACTCTCTTGGGCCGCCTCCCTCTCTGGGAGCTTTATACTCTTGCTCAATAAACTGCTTTGTTGCCCACCACCGTTTGGTCTACCTCTTCATTCTTCAAAGAGGCCAAAGTGACCAAAACCTGCAGGCACTAAAGACAGAAAATCCTGCAATAGTTCTGTGGAGGGAAGGGTACAACTCTCTACATTTTTTATATGTGAGAAGAATAGCTTTTTCCCATGTGGGCCAAACGATACAGTTTGAGTCTGGGGTGGAAGGCTGTGGAAAAAAGCTCAGAATAAGATTAGGAATAGGAAGCCGATTAACTAAGAAAGACAATGTGTACTTTATTTCCAGAAATGAGACTGGGGTCACCTCAGTCTTGTACTACTGGCCTCAAACCTCACATCTTTGCCTAAATTCTGCTTGAAGATGAAAGTGCAGACCTCACAGTGAGGCCTATCCATTGAAACTCTACAGAAACTCTCCTTTACAGTTATAGTGATGTGAAAAATATTTGACTTCAGGTCACACCTATGGATGTTGTTTTAGGGTCATGAATGTTTAGAGCTGGCAAAACATATGAAGAATCATCCCAGCAAACATCCCATCTCACCAGCTAACTGACGGTCAACAATCTGAATAACTGTGAACAGGATTCTTTCCAAAGCTTGCAGGTAAGAACCCGCCTCAGCCAGAACCTTGATTTCTGCCTCCTGAGACCTCAAACAGAGGACCCAGCCAAGCCTTGTCAGAATTCTGACCAAAGGAGCTGTCATTATTTGGTCCATTTGGTTTACAATAATTTGCTGTGGCGACAATAGAAAACATACATGAGACAAGGCCAGCTCTTTGGGTCATGTGGCCTCTCAGCTCCTCAAATGTGCCTTCCAGGTCCCAACCAAAGTACTTTCTCCAGTCAGGCTGCTCTCCGCCCTGCACCCGCACACATGACGCTTTCCTTTTCCTCACAGACATTCTGTGCTTTTTCTCACAGACATTCTGCAGTTCTCTCTGGCCTCGGGCCTTCCCCCGTCCCTTTCTTCCACAAACTGGGTGAGCCCTGGCCACTCTCCAGCTGGAACTCCTGCCTTACTTAGTACTAAGTGCCTCTCATCTTCTAACTCCTGATGGGTGAAGACCTTGTCCGGTGGCTCCGTTGTGGCTTCATAACGCCTCTCACTACACGTACTGGGACCCCGAGGAACACTTGCTCAGAAAAGCACTGATTCAGTCCATCCCGCCAAGCCCTGCAAGATCTTCACGCCTGCAGCCTGCACGCAGGACATGCTCATAGAGAGGAGGCAAGGCTTTAAGCATTTCTAGCTCAAACAACTCCTTGGATTTGTACTGGACTTTGGCTTTTCAAGCATTCTCAAATGTATTATCTCATGTGATTAAAAAAAAAACGCATGAGATAAACAAGGTGGGTATTTTTTAATTCCCAGTTTTTATAGTTGAGAAAACAAGAGGCTCCAAAAGGTTCAGAGATTTGCCTAGCTAGCAAATCTGCGTGAGGCGGACATGCCGCTCTGAAGATCTGGGGGAGATCTGGAAGAGAAACAGCATGGCAGAGCCGTGAGCTCTGGGAAGCACCACTGCTGTGAATCAGACTGTCGCCAGGTTCGATTTCAAGCAGTTCGATTTCACCGTGTCTGTTTCTCCACTGCTTCCCCAGTCCTCCTTCTTCCTCTCTCTCCCTGTTTTCTTACAGGAAAAGTTCTTCCGTTTAATTTTAAAGCATTCCTGCTTTAGGGAAAAAAAAACCCCAAACTCTCATTCCAACAGTAGGATCATTCAGATACTGATGTGAATACCTTCCCTGGGGCACAGTGAGATGGCCAGAGTGCTGGCCCTGAATTAGAGGACCAGGTTTATGGCACCAGCTCTGCCTCAGATCAGGCTTTGCAGAAACCACTGCCCTTGAGTAGTCCACTCAGAGAGCAAGAGCCTGTTTCACACCTGTTTATTGTGAGGATGAAGTGAAATGGCAAATCGAAGACTTTTGACAGCCCACAGGGCTACACACATTTTAAATGTCAAATTCCTCACCTCAACCATGATCACCCCAATTATTAGCACTAAGGCCAATCTCCCTGCTTCACTAAAGAATATCCTAGGCTCCTGGCTACGCTCTTAGGATGTACTATTCTCTTCCAGTGAAGCTGGCTACGGCATTCATTCAGGCTGATTTCATCTTATTCAAAATACTACTAGTAAACAGGGAGGACAGTGAAAGAGTAAGTGTTGAATTTAACCCAAGTCTTACACAGACCCAGAGGGGTCCCTGACTACATTTGCCTTGACCCTTTCATAAGATAATCAGAGCAGAACTGAGAAACGCTGGCTGACACAAATGCAGAAATACAGTCTATGCTGATGCTTCAGTGCAAATACAAGGGGTCACTATTCACCGGAAGAATGACTTCCCATGGCTAAATGACTCTGCACAAGAGCTTCTACAGTGCTGAATGCACATCAATATATGGGTTGAATTTAACTTTCCCCTACTATCCACAGCCCTTCAGAGAACTAAGGTAAGACCAGTAAGGGGTGCTTTCAGGTTCGGGTCTGGAGTTCTCTGATGATGATCTGTCAAGTGGAAACTTATTACAAATCTAGCAAGGCCATTGTACTTTAGTAAATCTATAGTGGGTTTTCCGTGAATATTGTTCATGATTCTGGAAGACTGATTACTCTTGAACCTGCCCATGGTTATTCAGATAAGCTTCATGATCACTAACTTCAATAAAAACTGCTTAACAATTTTTCTTTTTATAATAAATTTTAGGCCGTGTGCAGATAATGAACATTTAAAGAAATGACAATATCCTTCTAGATATTATACTTAAAATAGATTACAGATGAAATGTGGACCTCTTTACTGTGCAAGCCTGAACCGCATTTTGGAAACATAATCGGATGACTTCCAAAGCTCTAGTCTTGGTTTCTCACCAGAGTTCTCATCTGAAGGTACAGATAGGGGGAATATGATGAATTCTATTTTAAATACCCCAGGGCTATGATGAGAATGAAAGTAGATAAACAAAAAGGAGAGCTTTCTAACTGATTTTTGGGCAAACCACTTATCTCTTTGAGCATTAGTCTGCATCTGTATGAAAGAAATACTTGCATTTTCCATTTCACAGGAATATTATGAAATGAAATAACTATATGAGAAAAAGTTTTGCAAACTCTAAGTCAGCTTGTATATAATTTATTATCATGTGTAAAATCAACTTATATCTACCATCTAAAGTGGCATGCAGAATCCTTGGTATCTCTAAACTAGACTCTGCTCCTTTAAAACCAGCTTCTCCCCCCGAGGTTCCTGTCCATGCTCACAGCATCCACATCATCCCAGGCATCTCAGCTTAGAAACTTGGGTTGTGCTAGGAAGCTTGCCCTCCACCCACTCTGATCCATGAATAATCAGTTCAAATTTAAAAATTTCAAAAAATAAATCTGACCAGGTCAAACCTTTGTTCAAAAATCTTTGGCAATAACCAGTTGTTCTTGAAAAAAGAGGCCAAAACACAAAGTTGTCCCCAAGACCCTGTCCTGTCTGGCCTTGCCCACCCTCTCACTCAATCGTATGCTCTCCTCTGTCCCTTCTGCATTGCAGCCACACAGCCTACTTCGGGCCCTCCAAAGCCCCCTGTTCTTCTACTTACATAGCCTTTGTCCATGCTGTCCCTTTGCTGGAACCACTGGCCCCAGTAATCCTCTGTCATCATCTCCAGCTCCATGTCCTCTGCAAAGCCACCCTGCACTTCCTGCCATTGCTCAAATTCTAGTGTAATAGGGATGCATAGAAACATATCCTTTTCTTGAGATCACTCATTATCTTTTGAAATGACGGGTTATATGAAGTCTCTCTCTGCTTTCTAAACTATAAAGTTCATTCAGCAGTCCTTTCCTTCAATTTATTCTAAAGTTCAGCAGTGATTCTGTCCTTACTCCTCCCTATAATCTCAATGCCTAGCACATAATGGGTACTTTTTAAATGAATGAGTAAACAGCCAATCTTGAGATCTTCTCCTCTCACTGTGTTTATGTGTGTGTGTGTGTATTATATGTGTGTGTGTATAAAATATAATTCCTATAATATTTATGATATAGTAGAACAATAATAACCATGGTATTTAACTTCTATTTTAATCTTCTGTCCTGCTTTTGGAAAAAAACTTTTTTCTATGAAACTATTGTAATTCAGGCACATAGATAAGCATGCATACATAACGCTTTGAAGAAGGATTTTTTTGTTCTTGCTGTTGTTATTCTTCATTTTAGGGGTGCTAGAAAAGGAGTCTGCTATTTGGAGGGAGTTTGGTATTAAATGTGGAATACAAAGCAGCCCTGGGAGGGACTGAATGCTTTACTGCACATGTGAGGAAAGGACCCAGGTCTGACCCTGGTATATAAACCAAATTTTAGAATTTTGTACCCGTAAATATTTTGAGCCTTATATTTGCAGCTCTTTATAAAGCTTCTTTGTATTCCTCATATTAATAAGACAATCAAATGCAATAGTTAAGGAATGACCCAGGGGTCCTACAGACCCCTGTTTCTGTTTGAATCCTGAGTCAGTCTTTTGTCAACTCTAAGTCCTTGGGCAGATCAAATATCCATATTGAACCTCAGTTTCCTTACTTGTAAAATGGACAAATACAGAAACAGTCCCTCGGTCATAAAGTCATTGTAAGAACGATAAGAGACATTCAGCAGTGTGCTTTGCCCCATCATAACGCCATGAAGGAAGCAGGATAGATAACCATAGCCCTGTGCGACTGCCTCAAATAGGTCAAGAGCACACACAACTAGTGTCACAAAGCTGGGGACCTGAGCCAAAGTCAAACAATTGCAAATCCCCTGTTAATTCTCAGTTTAATTAAATTCCTGGCAGAAGAAGGTACTTCATAATATAGTTTTATTGTTCTTCCAAACTATAATCTAAGCAGCAAATGATGTCTGAGCTCTTTAAACCAACTGAAACATGAGAGAGTGCATACCAATTCTGATTATAAAATTCTATTGTGTTGAGGAAATCATGGTCCCCGCAGGCACAGGCAGAATCTATGAAGCCAGAGAGGCATGGAGGTGTAGTCCTCAACAAAACAGGGAAGACTCCACAGAACATAATCTACTTCACAGATACACCAGCTTCTTAGGACTGGGGTCAGTCAGCGGCAGCCTCGGTGCCAAAGCAGGCTCTGACTTGGTAAGTAAGGTTTACGGCACTGGAGCCACACCTGTTCATTTGAGTACAGCTGGGATAGTGCGTGGTCCACGAAGCCTCAAGTACTTACCCTCAGGCCCCTCACAAAGACAGTTACCAACCTCTATTATGGAAGACATATAACGGGGGAAATAAACCCTGAAAATATCTTAAAATGCACAACTCTATTCCTAGTGCTTTCTTCACACCTTCGGTCCCATGAAAAAGGAGTGTTTTACCCTTTCTTGTGAAGTAGCAGGTGACCCAAATTCCCCAAAATGAAGTGAACACCAGCGCCTTCAAGGTCGGAGGGATTTTTCCCAGAGAAGTTTGTGATCCTGATGTTTGACTACATTCATCTCATTGTTCCCAATTCTTTAATTTCCCTGGCTATTAAATTCTGCGTATTTATACATATGAAAGACTCACTGGAATTTTCTCTTCTTCAAGGAGTGGTGCTGGTCTAGAGCCCTTCCCCAGTTCTTCCTCTTCTGTTGCTGCTTTCTTACAGATATTCTGAGTCTCCTGGGTATCTGGTGCTTGCAGATCACAATACTGTGATTTCATTTTCAAGTTATTGGCGAATTCTTTGGACTGAGTTTTTCTGAAGAGAAACAAATGTGGAATTATCAAAAACATTCTCCAACATGGATAGCTTTTCCAAAGCAGATGCCTATATTCAAATCATGTGAAAAACAGTAACAGATACCATTTACCGAGTTCTTACAATATGCTAAGCCCTGTGCGAGTATTTAAAGACATTAACTTAGGGGCACCTGGGTGGCTCAGTTGGCTAAGCATCTGTCTCTTGGTTTCGACTCCTCTTGTGAGATTGAGCCCAGCGCCGGGCTCTGTGTTCAGTGCGGAGTCTGCTTACCCCTCTGCTTGGGCACACTCTCTTTCTCTCGCTCTCAAATTAATAGCATCTTAAAAAAAGAAAAGACACTAACTTATTCCTCATCATAACCCCGTAAGAAGGGCTTGTTATCCTTGCTTACTTGCAAGAGGCTCAAAATAGTTATATTATTTATCCAAGGCCACACTGTGGCGCAGCTAGGATTTGAACCCGGGTCTGCCCGACTTCTGTTCAGAAGCTAAACTGCTGGGGCACACTGCCTTCCTAGGATGCGCAGCTCACACTTCCTTTATCTCTGTACGCCCTTTTATGGTTTGAGTTACCGGAGGGGGTCACAGGAGCGTCAGCAACCCTTGGGACCTGAACCCAGGTCCATATGTCTGCTGCTATCTCATCAGCTCAGAGAGGGCTGTCCCTACTCACGGGGTGACAGCCTTCACAGAAGTCACCCTGGGCCCCCAACAGAGGGGATCCATCCCCTGCCTCACTGAGACCAGCCAAATTACCTTCCTATTTTTGCAGGCGATCATGTCACTTCCTTATTCAAACCTCTAGTGTCCACAGATCAAGGTCCAAAGTCCTAAATCTGGCTTTCAAGGCACTTTAGAGCACGGCCCCCTCTCTCCTGCTACTTGCCCACGTACACCTCAAACATTCAGAAGTCATCATCACCCAAAGAACGAGACATATTCAGAACTAGGGGTTTTGATCATGCCCTTTGCTTGCAATTTCCTTCCTGATATTCTGCAGCTGGAAAACTCTGCTTATCTTTCAAGGTTCAATTCAGATTTTACCTCTTTTCTGGATCGGAATATTGGGCTCAGTTAATGCTCTGTTTGTAGCTGTAGCATGTATCACAGCCTGTATCAGCAGAAGTTAGTTGTGTAACTGCCTGTTTCTCCTCCTCCTCCTAGAAGCTTCTTGTTCATCCTTGAATTCCCACCACCTAGAGCGGTGGAAGCACCTGGAAGGCCTGCTCACTCAGCGGCCCCCTGTGAACAATCTTGCTGGAAGGCCCAAAGCTTAAACAGTCATTGCATTTCTCACTTACATTCCTGATGCTCAGCTGTGTCCGCTTCAGTGCTTTGGCACGACTCTAGGGGAGCCAGGGATCACCCAGGAAACCTCAGCCAGACCAAATCAGATGGCCAGTGAGGACGTCAAACCGCTGATCTGATCGCGTTGCGGGAAGGAAGGGAGCCCCAAAAGTGTAAAGAGACTTGCCGGAGAGATCTACAGTGACTTTTGTAACTCTCAGATCCACCCTACTCTCCCTCCAGATACTCTGAAAAAGAGGCATCTTTGCATCATTTTATAATCCGGCCAGCCTCTCGCTGGCTTGCAGATGGCGTACCTGCGCTCTTCCGCTTCCTGCTCGGCTTTCCGCTGGGCCCTCTCGGCAATAATCTCATTACAGAGCACGTCGTAGGGTTTATCAAGATGGTGTTCGCCCATCACCCAGACCCAGACTTCCTTATCGGCTCCCAGTTTCCAGTGAACAGATTTGCCATTCCCTGTAAGCGAAACAGAATTTGGATTGGACAAATATCTTCAGTCATGGGTTATGATGTTGGCCATCATTAAAGTATTTAGGGTCTTCAAGAAAAAAAGATTAGATGAGACAAAGCACTTCCAGTCTCCTCAGGAACAAGCAGCAGTCCCAGGGAGCAATGGAGGGGGTAGCAGAGGATGGTGGCTACAGCAATGTTTTTTTAAAATATAAATATGAGGGTGCCTGGGTGGCCGAGCGTCTGCCTTCAGCTTGGGTCATGATTCCAGGGTCCTGGGATTGAGCCCCTTGTTAGGTTCCCTGTTCAGCGGGGAGTCTGCTTCTCTCTCTCCCTCTCTCTTTGCCCCTCTCTCCGACCGTGCACTCTCTTCCGCTCTCGCTCATGCTCTCTTTCTCAAGTAAATAAAATCTTTAAAAAAATATGAACATGATTTTTTAATGTGTCCATTTTGTAATTAAAGTAGGAGAGATGGGGAGAAAGCATGCAGTTTGTGCTAACATCTGATATCAGAATCTCTAAGGTCTGAGAATCTTCTTGAACCCCTTAAGTACACAGCTTCTCCAGGGTTTGGTACTTCCATTTTAGAATTGGACTGGCTTTAGTTTAAATCCTAGTCCTACCACTTACTAGCTGTGTGACTTGGACAAATTAATTTTTCTGAGCCTCAGTTTCCTCATCTGCAAAATGGGAATATGACCGACCACCAACAATGCAGGACTGCCATCGGGAGCAGGCTATACCAGCTCTTCCCCTCAGTGCCTGCCACATAATAGGAGTTCATGAGAGGTTAAGTGCTACCATCATCCTATTTACTTCTAGGGCTCCTCAGAGATTCACACCAACTTGTGAGAAGATAATACTACTGGTAGTGTGATACTTAGTGAAGCTACTTAAATGGTCCTTGTTTACAATTGGTCACAGGGGTTGTATTACATTCTAGTTTCTGGACTCCAGAGACAGCCACACAGGTCATGCTCCCTGAACCCAGGGTTATGTGGAAACACACCCAGGAGAAGCCAAGTGGGGCAGTCCCTAAATCTAAAAGCCGCCAGGCAGATCTACCGAGGGCCAATATGGTCCATATTGTGGTCAAGATCCCTGGGCCCTAAGAACCCCAAACTGGCCAGTAGTGTTGAGTGTGGGTAAGAGGGCACCTGATGCAACACATGTGCTTAGAGGTTAGAAATCCACACTGGGATTGTGTCTCATCTTTGTACATTAAGTAGAAGGTTTCCAATTAAAGCATCTTCTGTCCAGTGAATTGTTAACCTACTTCCTACTGTCGCCCCAGGATACATTAAAAAAGCAGGCTGCTCAAACTCAGATGTGTTCTTTGGTTTGGCACCTTACACCCTTCTTGGAGCAATGAAGACTTCTTATAGCGTGAGAAAATGTTAAATAGGTACTGGGGCAGCGGGGAGTTGGGGGGACAGAATCTTCACTCTAAGAGGAGTCAAATGTATCATCCAGAAAGCAGCTGACCTCACACTGTTTTCCCAAACAGAGAAACAGTGAACGTGGCACCAGGTATGAAGAGAAGATCAATCCCAAGCATGCCCTAGTGGGGATGGGCCCTGGCCAGCTCTGGGTTGTGTGAGGAGATGCCAAATGGCTCATTAACTGTGGAAAGCTGTCATACCTCATCAAACTCCCTTTATTACACTCTCTCAGGGCAACTAATAGTATTTTTTACTATGTCCATCTCTCAACCTTCACCTAAGTAACTCTCTACCCATATTTTTGATAGCAGGAGACAGTCGCCCTGACAGGAGAGTGGCAGAGGGCCAGGGGAGGTGGAGAGGGAGGACCCAGGGAGCCTGCAGCATTGCTCAGTGTGGCAGGACACGTTCTCTGGGGAGCCCCGCGGGCTGCAGGCCGGGGTATCACTCTTAGGGGAAGAAGGTGCTGCCTTGAAGGGTGAGGTGGGGGAGAAACCCCAGGATCACCTGTGAACAGAGGAGGGTGCTATGAGTAGAAAAGACTGCCAAAGAAGAGGGCTAGAACCTTGATATTTTAGAAGCAAGGGAGTGGTGAGAATATGGTGGAGGTAAAGAAGCCATGGTTTGGAGGCAAGAAAAAAAAGAGAAGTGTCACATTCAGCCAGATGCCGAAAGAAGGGTTCTTGACAGAATGGCACTGACGATAACATCTGTGCTGAGCGCTTCTCACCTTCAGGAGCTCTTCAGTGTACCTGAGAGCAAAGAGGTTGGAGGGCCTTCAAGGGCTCCCCCACAATGCCCTAAAACCTTAGCGGAGGCTGCTGGAGAAGTTATTCTAGTAAGATGAGTGTTAGCTCCGACACCCTCAATTTTACACCAAGATGGGGGAAGACTATTCAGGCCTGTTTAGTTCACGCCACAAAAACGTACTGAGTTTCTAACTCTGAGCACAATGCGGATGAGCTAAATGCTGCAGGTGCTACAAAGCTCAAACAAATGTGGCCATTTTCCTACAAGTGACCTAGCATCTTCAAGAGAAAGAGCAAGGTATTAGGCTGCTTATTTAATGAATTTTATTGCATATCTACTATGTGTGAGGCACTGAGGTAGACGTGCATAAGCACTTATGAACAAGACAGACCAGCTCCTGCCCTCGGGGAACTTATATCTTAGCTGGTGATAGGAATCGAACACGTAATTAATTATAAAAGTAATACAACTTGGGGAAGGGGGTGTGAGAGGGTGCTAAGGGAATGCGTAAGAAGAACTAATCAATTTGAAGGACCAGGGGAACCTACACCAAAACCACAACAGATTTTAAATCCAGTGAAGATTTGCAGGATGGAGAAATCGTTTTGGAAGCACACAGAAGAAAAAGGAAGTTCTTTGTATTGAGTTTTGGAGGGTGTAAGTTTGGTGACCTGCACAAAGATGGTGTGATCGAAGATCAGAGAAGGAAATCAGGGAAGGGCTGTAGGGAATCAGGTTCTCGGTGAGAGCTGAAGAGAGCTTTGGATGTCGTCTGGCTGTGCACTGAGGATCATGCAGGGGGCGGAGCACACAGGGCACGAGGCACAATTCCCAGACACTTGGCTAAATGATTTAAACTTAGGTCCTGCACTGCATAAAGCCAGAAAGTGGTGTTAAAATCCCAGGGTTTCCACCAACTCTTTATGTAACCATGTATAGGATACCTTACCTCTCTGAGCCTGAGCTCCCTCTCTGATAAAACAGAGGTAGTGAGTCAGACCTCACAAGCCTGTCATGTGATAAATGCTCAAAAATATTAGTTCCATGTTTCTTGATTAAATGACCAGTGAAGAGTCCATGACTGTCGCTGTGCAGATGGTGCCAGGGTCAGAGAAGGGATTTAGGAAGTGCTCGGCCACATCAGCATGTGGGGTGGGTCAGGGAAGTAGGAGAGGCTGTCCAGTGGCTGAGTGAGGACAGAATTGGGGAGAGGTGAGGGTGAAAGACCAGGAGTGAGGTACCCGGGGCCCGAATGAGGGAAAGGTCAGTTAGATTCAGGTGGCTGGAAAGGAAGGACTCAAAGATGATGCCAATATTTTGAGTCTTACTAATGGAGAGGATGGCGGCATAATAAGCAGAGACAGTAATATCAAGAAAATAAATTTGTTTGAGCTGTTTTGGAAATGAAGAATAAATTTTTAATTCTACTAATAATCTACATGGAGAGCTTCCATAGATACCTGAACTACGGCACTGGAGTTCAGAAATGCTGTCGAGACGGACAGTGAATTTGGGAATTCCTTTATAGTTGCCATTGTTGAAGTCACTGGTGTAGAAAAATTGCAAAGGGAATGAAGCCTAGTGAGAACTTTGGAAAAGCATGTGCTCCATTTAGGAGGCAAAAGGGAAGAAAAAGAACATTTTGATTTAAATAGCCAAAAAAAAAAAAAAAAAGAATTTCTGATTCCTAAACATGACATAACATAGGCGCCTGGGGAGGATGCACTGCCATGTGGCCAAGAGAGAGGGTGCTTCCATGCCCTGGAGACACAGAAAGGGGGATGGGGAGCCTTGGGGGTGTCTCAGCAGTCTCTGACTTTGGAGAGTATTTTTAGGGAGACAGGTGGGGGACAGGCTACAAAAGGAGGACAGAAAGGATGGTAAAACATGGAGGCTGTAAGTAAGTATGTGCTCTGGGGAAGTTTATTAGCAAGGAAGTAAAAAAAGGATTCAGTTATTTGTTCAACAAATAAATTTACCGAGCATCTGCTATGTTCCAGGCACTGTATTATAGGCCTTTGAGACAGAAAGGGCAGCTTAGGAGTAAGGATGGTTGAAAGATTTCTTTAAATAGAAGAAACAGGGAAAAGTTTGACACTTAGGGTTTTGGGAGGGGAGAGCAGAAGGATACCAGGGACCAGGCCAGGGGAATGATGGCAGGGGGAGTGTGCAAAGAACAGGTAAGGAAGAAAATGTTGACAAGAAGAGAAGAAAAGCTCCTATCTGCCAAGAGTTGAAAACTGATAGACTTACCCACATTTCTGGCCCCAGTGTCCTTCCTCAAAGTAAATGTATACACTGAAGAGATCCTACTGGGCAGGCACTGCATCTTATTATAACTTAATGCTATCTACACATTCTGGACTTTTTTGTCTACTTCACCTTGACATTATATGCACTCTTTAGTCAGAGGACAGTGAGAAAGGGACCTTTTCATAGCACTTCCATTTAATTATAAGGTTTGCTCCCACAGTACTTGAATCATGTTTGTGTGCTGCAGCATTCTTCATATTTGCTAGCTTAGGGATTCTTGAGAACTCCTAAAACCAACTTTTCTAGGACAGTAGAGCAGTCCTGCTTCATACTACACCACAAAGCAGTTCTTAAGCAGGTATGGACTCTCATCCATACCTCTTTCACATATACAATCTCTAAAGAGGCAATGCCCTGACTTCTCCTCACATGGTGGGCCCAGCAGAGGACAAGACTAGAAGTGTCAGTGTGGATCATCTTGGGTTCAGGTCAGTGCAAACCCCAGGGCTCTCCCCAAACTAAGACTCATTCAGAGGGTTGGTAACTGGTCTCCACTCCAACTAGATCCAACTCAGAAGGACAGCCATAGTAACAGGCGAGGATGAGAAATGGAGAGAGAAGAAATATATACCATGTCCCTACAAAGAGAAGACCAAAAACTGAACAGAAGTCAGAGCATCTACACCAGGGGCCTCCTAACAAATTTACATATTAAACACATTGGGAGTATCATCAGGACTGACAGCAGCACCTACCAATACCCAGGTTGCTAAAATATGATATATTTGCCTAAACTCCCAACCTCTCAACTATTTCCCGCCACTCTGGCCTCTCCTCTAGGGACCCCCAACCCCACATCCAGAAACCAAAAGATCCAGGCTGGTGGCACCTCTAGGATGCAAGCGGTATAGCCATGTCCCTTCTAACTGATGGCCATGCCATGTCTGCCATTAAATATTTAGAGTATCACCCAAGGCCATTACTAACCCCATCTTACAATGAGGAAGCTGAGGTTCAGGGAGGGTACTTAACTTGCCCAAGATCACAGAGTTAGTGAAATTGGAACCAGAATTCAAAGCCAGTCCATGAGATTACAAAACCTGTGTTTAAGACAGCCTTATAATGCATCGTCCAAACCGAAACACTTCTGAGAGCAAAAGGGAAACCCACCTAAAGGTACGCCAGGACAATGAATGTAGATAGGGCTCTGACACACAAACTTGGGCGTGGGGACTTGATCACATTTCCTCCTGGCCCTGAAGAGCAGGACAGGCCAGGAGAAGGTGAGACTCAGCCCCAGGTGCTCGCAGAGTCCCATAGGGACTTCCTAAAATTGAAATTACAACTGTTGCTCTCCCCATCGTTTGCTAGACTTGTTAACCTGGGTTCATAATCTTATAGTTGCTAATATTAAAGTCCATCTTTCAAATTTTAAATAATTGTTATGCTTATTTTAGAGACAAAAGGACAGAAAGGAAGCTGGAGAACCTGCATGGTGCTTGGGCTATAGCCCAGGAAAGCAGGTGGTGCTACGGACAAGTGAGAACTTGAGTCAGGAGAGGAGGCCAGCTTACAGGGGCTCAGGAAGGTGAACAGAAGGAAGAGATCCATAATTATCCTGCAGGTGCTCACCAGGGAAGAAGATAAGCCCAGGTAAGCTATCAAGCTCAGAGTTAGGGGAGGGCAGGAGACAAGGCCAGAACCAGTGGTTCAGAACAGAGTTGGAGTAGTAGATCTGGACCTGGGTTCAAATAACAGTAACCATATAAATGACCTTCCCTGCTTGTTTCCTTATTTATAAGAAGAAAGGCGACAACACGTACCATCCCAGATTCTTGTGAGGTTTAAATGAAATAGCATAAATATAATGCTTATGTCTGGCACATCCTAACAGACCAGAACCTTGGTAAGGGAAAAGCTCTAGGCAAAGGAACAAATGACATAAAATCTATGGGTTCGGTGACTAGCTGTGTGGCTTCCAGGTTTCTGGCTGTAGTGACAAGGGGAAAAAAGCAGTGCCACTGATTATAACAGAGAATGAGAGGCAGGGTCAGGCGTGGGGGTGGTGAGGAGGACAGAGGTGACACTGACGAGCTTATGGGTCATATGAATGGGAACACTCATTAACGGAATGGACACTGAGGCCGAAGCAGGTGAGAGGCCTGGCTTGGCAGTATGGCTTTGAGCGTGGCTGGCATATAGGTGGTGTTTAACCCTAAAAAGTAGAAGCAGAAGCCTCCGGGCTGGCTCAGTTGGTTGGGCGTCTGACTCTTGATTTTGGCTTAGGTGGTGATCTCAGGGTCATGGTCATAGAATTGTGTCTGGGTCCACACTGAGCACAGAGCTTGCTTGGTATTCTCTCATCCTCTTCCTCTGTCCATTGCAACCCTCATCCCCTGCTGCCCACCACCACTCATGCTCTCTCTCTAAAAAACAAACAAACAAACAAACAAACAAAACCAAAACAAAAAAATGTAGAAGTGGTACCGCAGGGAGATAACACAGGGACCTTAACCTAGGATCTGTGAACCTGATCTGTGAACAAGATTTAGGGAGACTGTGAACATTGTGAAACTATGCACAAAATGTTGTCAGTGTAGCGTGCATTTTCCCTGATCCAAGCTGTCGCTAAATTTTCAAAGGAGTCTCTGAGCCTCTCAACCCCACCTCCAGGTTACAAACCACCAGTGCAGAGTGAGGCACCCTGGGGGGAATATGGACATTTGAGGGTCAGGCGGAGGTGAAAAAGAGACTCAGAGAGGCCACTCCAGAGTCCAATGATGCTGAGGAATTGACGAGATCAGAACCGAGACCTTCCATGGAGTCACTGCCCTGGCTTTAGCAGAGAAGGGAGGGGAGAAGTGCCACTGCTGGTGGAACACACCGGTGGTTTACGGCCATTTCACGAGAAGGGGAAGGCTCTGCATAAGGAAACGTGTTCACCTAGTAGCAACGAGAATGCAGCAAATGAAGTTTCATGAATCCAAGTCCGTTTCAAGGGCACACATAGCCCCTCCCGCACCATACACAGCGACCAGATCCCAGCCTCCTGCTTAGGTTTCTGTCGGCTTGGAGGCCCCATGAGACAAGTGCTGGGCAGTCCTCTACGGAGTGAAGGCCTCTACTGTTCGTGTTACCAGAAAGAAATCACACAGAATAAAGGCAGGGCCCTGACGCAAGCACACATCTTGGATGTGTGCAAGGCACTTGCAGACAAGAGCAGCGTCTTAAGCTCCAGGTAAGCTGGACATGTAGCAGATTTGTCAACAGTGCCCGCTTTGGGAGAGTCAGACTCAGGGTCTGTTGCAGCTCTGCACTTACTAGCTGTTGCCCTGTTGAGCTAGTTACTGTCCCAGCCTCACTTCCTTCCATCCGTAAAATGTGAATGGTAATTCAGCTTCAGGCGTGGCTGTGATGATTTAATGAGATAATAAATTTAAGACTGAGCTCAGGTCTGATACATCATCAGCTCAGTGGTGCTACTTTTACAGTCTAGAGCAGCACTGTCCAAATGTGAGCTCTGAGCCTCTCAACCCCACCTCCTCTGTAATTACACATTTTCTAGCAGCCCCATTACCAGAGTAAAAGAAATAGTACAAAATCATTAATGTGGTTATTTTTTTTAAAGATTTTATTTATTTTATTTGACAGAGATCACAAGTAGGCAGAGAGGCAGGCAGAGAGAGAGAGAAGAGGAAGCAGGCTCCCCGCCGAGCACAGAGCCCGATGCGGGGCTCGATCCCAGGACTCTGGGATCATGACCTGAGCCGAAGGCAGAGGCTTTAACCCACTGAGCCACCCAGGCGCCCCTAATGTGGTTATTTTATATCATTCTTCCAATCGAGTCTTTGAAATCTGGTAATTTACACTTTTACCAATCCAGACTACTCTCATTTCTCTGTGCTCAGTAGCCACACATGGCTAGGGGAATGCCCTCGGGGACACCAAGCTCTAGACCTCCAGGTATGTGTCCTCCAGCAGCCAGAGGAGATACAGAATTCTTCCCCTCTCTAAAAATCACATTTCCCCATTACATTTTGAAATTATTTTCTGCTCTATTACTAAGTTAAATCCACACTTCTAATTGCTTTTCAGACCTTTCTACTGTAGCTGTAAGACTGCTAAAAGGTTCCTGGTATACACAATATGCAAACATTTTAGTGATGCTCTTTGAAAACTCACCATAGTGGACGGTATAGAGAAGAAAGTGACCAGATGATAATGAAAGAATTGCCAAGTGATGAGCTAAAATGGCGCAAAGGAATGAGGGGGAGGGGAGGGCATAAGATATATTTAAAGAGCCAAGAAAAGGACAATCTCTAAAGCTTCGGCCTGGCTAAGAACTGCTATGAAGAAGCAGCACTAAAGTCAGCTGGGTACAAGCTGGGTGGGGTGGGAGAGGCCGGGAGCACAGGCCCGAAAGGAGCAGAAGCACACAGTAGGTCCGCAGTACAGATACACTCCTGGGGAGCACCAGCCATAACACTGCCTTGTACTATCTGTGGCTTTATCTTCAAAGGCAGAAGAAGATGAAAGATGGAAAAGTGCTGTGTTTTAGGGAAAGTTGGGAAGGAATCTCAAAACTTTTCTTTTTCTGTAGTCACAAGAGAGAACTAATCTAGTGTAAAATGTATTTTTCCAAGTGTTAAGTTTAAAGGAGTAATAAACTTTTGGCATGAAATTCAGATAGAATGTTCACTGCATATACTAACATAATTTTTAATTGATCATTTAATTAAATAAAGTAATACAGATTTTCTAAGAGGTAGAGTCAAAGTCTTCAAAAAGATAATTTAAGCAAAGAAATGAAATTGCTGTCTTAAGTAGTCACAAGGAGACCACTTCAGCAAATGTGAGAACCCCAAAGTCTTACAAAGTGTTTGGGCCACTGACATTAGGGGCAAGAACCCTTCAGCTCTCACAGCCCCAAAGTTACCCAACACATCAATGTATTCTCTTCACAATGAACAATGGTGCCCAGAGGGGTCCAGCTCTATCTGATAAACTCTGGCTCAACAATGCAGGGAGATGTATAAGCCAGTTAAGAAAGATAAAAGGGCCGTGCTTCCGTTTGGACATGTTACTTACTGAAGTAAAAAGTCTATTTCAGGTCTGTGAAATCCAGTAAATCTGGGTACCTACTGGTGGTGTGATTTTGCATATATTACTTAACTTCTCTAAGTTTCACCACCTATAAAACAGACAATACCAACTTTGCAGACGTTTTGAGAAGATAAGACCTACTGTATATAAAAGTGCTTTGTGTAGTGTCTGACAAAACACGTTTCTAATAAATAGCTATTATTGATAACAATAAATGCAACAGTCATATTTATTTCCATATCATTATAAAGGTTTAATTGGAAAGGTTTCAAATAAAGGGAGTATAAGGTAAAGGTCACTAAACTGACTTCCTTTTTGAGTCTGTGTATACCAGCATGCAAGTGAAATTCACTTTCTCCATCTCCGAAACCCTGAATGGTTTTATCACATTTTATGTTTCCTGGCTTAATGAAAAATGAGGAGAAATTAGTCTTGAATGCCTCTGCAAGTGACCCTGAAAAACTGTTTTTTTTTTTAAACAACTTAGGTATTCATCCATGACAGAATTTGTGCTAGGGGAGGGCGAAGAGCAGAGGTGGTTACTGTGTGCTTTTCTACGTCTGCGTGTGTATATGCTTCAAGTCTTGACGTACAAGAATTCCTTGCTCATGGTCTCAAAAGGATCTCTCAAGCTACCAGGGGTTCCTTGGGTCAGGAAGAAAGACAGCTGAAAAATTAACTCACATTAAAAAATGTGTAGTATGGAGGTGCCTGGCTGGCCCAGTCGGTGGAGCCCGTGACTCCTGACTCGGGGCCACAAGTTTGAGCCCCATGCTGGGCACAGAGATTACTTAAAAAAAAATGTGTAGTATGACTCCCCCTCCCCCACAGCAGTATTTACATTTTAAGAGGGAGTTTTCCTAAGAAATGATAACACAAAGAAAAATCTCTGAAAGTCTAAGAAATGTAAACATAATTGCTGTAAGAATCCTGATATAATGCCTTTGTATGCTGCTAATAGGATACAGACCCCAGTGACCATAAGTGGGAGAGAAGCCCTTCCTTAGGACCCCTCAGATCAAACCGTACAGGTGACTTTTTACTTCAGCTTAAGGTCAGTCTGGTTTCAAGTAGGAAATCTGCTTACAGCTACGCAGGTTCATGGCAAATGCTGTGCACGTGTGGGTATGTGCACGTAAGTATAAACTTCAAGCTGACAAATTACACTGTTAGAACCTCAACAACATTTAGGGTCCTTCTACCAAACTGGAACTTGCCCCTGACTTGTTTCTGACGAGTGAGAACTGTTAAAACAAGCCAGGAGCCACGTTACTAACACATTCACGGAAGAGACCCAGGTAAGTTTACCTTTCTTCGGCCTGGATGTCACTGGCAAGGATTCCTTTTTTTCCATTGCTGCTTCTCTTTCTTTCCATCGGCGGATCTGTTCCTCCCTCATCTTGAAGAACAGGATCTGTTTCTGTTCTTCGCTGAGCTCTGCCAGCAGATCGGGATCTATGTACATCTCTGATAGTATCTGTTTCAGCATCTTTGCAGGCCTGGAGTCTTTTACACCTGTGGCAAAAGTTCTTGAAAATGCCTTCCACGTGTGCCTCCCCTGGCCTGGCACCTGGACGCACCCACAGGCCTTCCCAGAGACTTGCAGCAATCCTAGTGACTAGAACGACAATTCCGAGAACTGGCTCTTGGTTCCTGGCACCAAAGATACTGTTCACAGTGCTGTTCGTGAACCTGCAAAGGGCAACCGGCAGAAAGCAGGCAGCCAGGCAGGGGCAGGCTCGTGAATTAAGTTTGGAGGAAATACAATATCACTTTTCATTTCAGGTGAAAGGAGAAGAAAGCTGAGGCAGGCTTTGTTAAGAGTTTGTGTAACCCCATCCCATAATTTCCAAACACTTTATCAACAAAACAAAACAAACCCTAACTTTTACAGGTCAGTCTCAGGGAAACAAAAAAAATTAACAGAGGTTTGGCCTTCTCCCAACTAAGCAAACATATTATTACCTCAGAGTCTAATCACCAACTGTATGGCTGAGAAAAGGATAAAAGAAAAAAGAGGCACAGGAAGAAATTAAAAGGTTCTCTCCAAACAACTTATTTCAAAAGAAAATACTGTTTTTGAGATTTCACAGAATTACCTACCTCAAACCAAAATGGGGCCATCCTCAAGGAAGGAAAAAGAAATAGAAATTAGACCACAAGGCAATCTTCCCATTTCCCCTCAAAAGCAGCACTAAATAAACACAATCATGTACTTCATCTTCACAGAAGGACAAGGAAATTTCCAGATGACCTACCAGAACCATGAGAACAGTGGAGGTGCAGGAGAAAACATCCGTGTACACTCTGGAAAGTCACCAGGTTTTAAATGTACCGTTCTATCTATCTAATTTAATAAAAACTAAATTTACATACCAGAAAAACTGGGGGAATAAAGAGGAAACTAGGTTAGTTACAAAGGATCCCTGCTTTACAAAGGAGTTCCTTAGAGGACCCCTTTAACAAGAAGCCACAGACTCATGCACTCACAAGTGGGTTCACAGTGGTTGGGGGAGGGGGACAATTCCACTGGGGTTTCCTCTAATTTGCGCATTTCTGTTTGGTTTGTTTTAAAACTTTTAATTTTTTTTCAATACACAAAAAAGCTTGCTTACTGAGACTTTTCAGGATCACCTATGTTTAAGAAGTTGACTAGTAAATTGGTGCTCACATGCTTCAAATAATCTCACCACCTGGCCATACCTCTCAAATACCTGTTTGGCCAAGCTCAATGCAAACACTCATAAACTTCAGACTATCACTTAGTCATACCATGGCTGCTTTTAGTTCCTTCACCCTGTCATTCCCATGGGTCAGATGGTAAAGTTCCCTGGGAGTCAGCTTCCCCTCTTCTTCTTCCCTGCAAAGCTGCTCCTTCATTTACACAAGCATGTTGAACAGTTGGGGTCCCCCAGAATGTCTGCATACACAGCACATAGTTAAACTCACTATCCATTGTGTAGCTGGGACCTTTATTGAGGCTACAACTATTCTTAGTAATTGCATCAATCTCCCGCAGCGTTCAAACTACTGGAACTCAAATGGAACACAGTATTTAGAGAAAAATTTTAGGGGCGCCTGGGTGGCTCTGTTGGTTAAGTGTTGGACTCTTGATTTCTGCTCAGGTCATGATCTCAGAGATCGAGCCCCACATAGGGCTCTGCACTGAGGATGGAACCTGCTTAATATTCTCTCTCTCCCTTTCCCTTTGCCCCTCCCCAATCTAAAACAATTAAAAGAAAAAAAAGAGAAAAGTTTTAAAAACAATTAAAAGCAGTATTTGACTCTCAGTCATGTCCCTCCTACACTCCCTTCCTACTTCTGTATTTGAAAGATGACCCTTGGCTTGGTATGCCAGCCAAAGAACTGATGTCCTGTAATGCTTTTTTTTGGACTCCTGGGTTCCAGCAAGCTTCTTGAGGGGCAGGGCCGACTAAATCTACACCAGAGGAGAGTCTGCCAGACTCTCGTCTTCACAGGAACCACAGCGAGGACGTGGTTCCTCTGCCCACTAGACTCCAGTGCTCTGAGATGAAGCGATAAAAAACCAAGGTGAATGACTCCTTGATGTTCCAGTAAATGTCCTTATGTTGGCACATTCCATGCCTCCAGTGATTGACTTGAACAAAAAATAAAACATGGTAGAAAAGGAGGAACTCAGTGAAGCCTGAGGCTTTGTGTTCTGTTCCCCATTTTGAGTGGGGTGAATCTTAGCAACAGTGATGGTGTGGCCTAAACACTGAAAGCCCGAGAGTGCCTAATTCCCATTGTTCCCCTTTTCTCCACCCCGAGTACTGACAATGAGAGCTTACACATGCTGCGCCAGCCGCTACCTTCAGCACCTTGTGTGTTTTAACTCATTTACTTTTCACAATCCCTCTTAGGATTCAGTTCCTCCCTACCCCCGTCTCACAGATGAAGAAGACAGAAAGTGGCTGAGCTGGGCAGTCTGGCTCTAAGTCGGCTCTCCCGTACTCTACTAGTATAGGGGGGTTTCTTTGTAAGTCTGGAATCAGCACATCGTCAGGATGTGGTACCACAGGTGAAATTTCAGAAAGAAGACCTGCACATTTTGGCAGCAACATCAATGCTGACTGGAAGGTGCGTGACATAATGCCTCTGAGCGGCAGAAGCCTCATCTAGGGAACTTCAGGAAAGCTGAGGGGAGGCCAGGTCATTGAAAAAACCTCGACAGGAAGGGCAGCAGGGAACTGTCATGGCGGCCCAGGCATGGATGTTGTTTGCCCACTTTATTCATCAGGACTTCGTGTTCTCAGTTTCCCTTCTCAGAGCTGCTAGGAGTTGCACGAATGGTACAGCCTCTCACAGGTGTGAAGGGTTCCATGGCACCTCTGTGATGAGATACTCAAGCTCGTTCACAATTTTAATTTGAGTTTGTTTTGCCTTTTCAACAAACATGGATTTTTAGCATTACATTAACTACTGGATCTTGAAGGAAAGACACTGGCTTCCCTGTGTCCTCAGAGAGTACCTGGGGGCTCAGCTGGCAACTACTTTGAGGTCAGGTGGCTGAATAGTGTGCATGCCATTCTAAGGCTGTTGATGCCCAGCGGGTATGAATTAACTCCTTCCTCAGGCTCTCAGACAGAAAACTCAAATAGCACAGAGTGCTGCTCACAGGACACCCAGCAAGGACCCCAGCGCGGGCTTCTCAAGAGCTGTATGATTTTCAGCTGTCATTTCACTACTCTGTTTTCTTGTCTATGAAATGAGGGACTGCACTGTACATCTCTGTAATTTGAAGACTATGTCATATAGCCTTAGTGAAGGTGCAGAGACCAGTGCAGCAAGGGTAGAGGAAATAGAAATAAGGAAACGAACTTGGGTTTTTCCTACTTTCACTCCCTGACAGGACAGCTGCTGACACTGACTCAGACTTGGAATGACTTTCCCCATCTAACAAACTGAGTGCAGCAAAATTCCAGTTATTCAAGATCCAAAAAAAAAAAAAAAAAAAAAAAGCTAAGCTAAGCTAACTCGGTTTTCTTGTTGTATACAGCACCTTACTCGAAAAAGAGAAATGACAAACAACAGGCCCACATCTGCTATTTATTCCAAAAATGAATTTCTAAAGGGTGATAGGATCAGTTGTTTTCCAGGATACCAAAGATTTGGCCTCTCACATCTTCCATAGCCCTATTCAACAAAATAAAAATTGTGCTTTTAATGATTCTGAGACCCTGAACAGGCGGAGCCAGAGATAAAGCCTAAATCATAGCAGTAACATGATATGGACGGTAAGACTTTAATGTTAAGAATATAGTTTGGGGATGCTTGGGTGCCTCAGTTGGTTAAGCATCCCACTCTTGGTTTGGCTCAGGTCAGGATCTCAAGGTGGTGGGATGGAGACCTGCCTCTGGCTCCTCACTGACCTTGGAGTCCGCTTGTCCCCCTCCATCTGCTCCTTACCCCCACTGGCTTGCTCTCTCCCAAATAAACAAATAAATAAATTAATTAATAAATTAATAATCTTAAAAAAAACCCGAATATAGTTTGAATCCTACTTCTTTTAAAATGGCCAGCTATTTTCAGACTTTCAGTTATCTCGTTCAACTTTACCTTATAAAGTTTATCTGCAAAAGGATTACTTTTGAGGATAAAATGAATTAACAGAAGTGACACAATTTGGTACTAAGTTTTGTACATATATACGATTCTTCAGAAATTTGAAGTTACTGCACATTCGGATTTATCTAGAAAACCCCACTCATGTGCCAAATCTATGCCCACATATGACTTTCACTGATTTAAATCCATTAAATGATTATTCACTTTTAAAAGCTCCAAGTCGCTTCTATTAAGCAGGCAATCAGAAGCCTTTTAGAGGGGTGCCTGGCCGGCCCAGTCCGGAGAGCGCTCAGCTCTTGATCTCTGTCCTGGGTTCGAGCGGACCTGGGGGTAGAGTTTTACTTTAAAAAACAAAACAGGGGCGCCTGGGTGGTTCAGTGGGTGAAGCAACTGCCTTCAGCTTAGGTCGTGATCCCGGACTCCTAGGATCGACTCCACGTCGGGCTCCCAGCGCCGTGGGGAGTCCGCTTCTCCCTCTGACCTTCTCCCCTCTCATGCTCTCTCTCTCTAAGAAATAAATAAAATATTTAAAACAAAACAAAAAACTTTTCAGGAGCCGAGGAGCCCAAGTTTAGAGAGAGGTGCCCCTGCTTCTGCCCTGTAACCCCTGAGGAGAGAATGAGAAGGAGAAGACCGACGGACGAACTGGCATCTCCACGCCCACCCCTCCAGGGGCCCGCTTGAACCCCGAGGGCAGGGGCGGGCAGAGACGCCCGCTTGGCTGAAGAAGACCGTCGCCGGGGGGACCTGGGGCTACCGTCGGTGTCCGCCGTCTAGCGCGCGGGCGGGTGGCGACGCGCGGCCCCGAAGCCGGCCCCGCCCGCGGCGCCCGAACCCACAGGGCAGCCCTGGCACCCGCGCGCTGGGAAACCGGCTCCCGGGCCTCCCCGGCAGGTCTGGCGCGAGGGAGGTCGGCACGGCCCTACCCCACGTGTGTGCGAGCGCCGGTCCGCGGCTGCCGTCGCTGCGGGGCGCAGGCCGGGGCGCCCGTAGCGGGCCGGCGGGGGACCGGCGTGCGGGCGCCGGAGGCCCCGACGGACGCGAGACCCGCGGGGCGCCGAGGCCGTCCTGCCGGAGCTCGGAAGTCCTGGGCCAGCCCCACCGCTCCACGCGGCCGCCTCCGGCCCGCCCCGGCTCAGCGACGCGAGCGCCCCTCAGGCACACGGGGGCCCGCCCGGCGCCCCACAATTGCCCCGGACCTCCCGAGTGCGTCGCGGCCCTCCCTCCGGGGACCCCCGCCGCTCACCCGCCGCGGCTCAGACACCGGACACCGACACCGGACACCGGTCGCCCGCCGGCCCGCGCGGAGGGGTCCCTGGGGGGCGCGTGCAGGCCAGGATGGGCTCGTGGCGGCCTCCCCCAGGCCCCCTCACCGCCGCGCCTTCGGCGCGCCCCCTCCAGCCCCCCCCCCGACACCCCGTGTTCTGCCCCCGCTCTCTGCCCCCCCCTCCCCTCCCCAGGCACCTACCCGTGCAGGGCCCTGCGCTCCCCTCGGAGGGGGACCGAAGCAACACCACGTCCACTTGGGCCGCCAGAAGCTGTCGGGGAAGGAGGGGCGAGCGGGCCAGGCAGAGGCGCCGGCGAGCGGCACGGGCCGGCGGACAAACACCCCGGCCGAGATGTTGGCCAACAGTGTCCCTCAGCCCCGGCCTGCCCGCGCCGCCCCGCCCGCGGCCCGCATGCCAGAGTGGCTGACTGGGCGCTCGCGGCCCCACCCGGGCACCTGGAGACGCTCCAGGGCCAGACGGCGGCGAGGCCGTGCGGCCTGCTGCGTCCCGCCGCGGCCCGGCCCGGCTGAGCCCCCGCCGCCCCGGGCCTCGGGTGGTCGGAGGCCGCAAGGCCACTGCCCCGTCTGCAGTTTGGGAAGGCTTGTCGCGCCATCTCGGGGCCTGCGGAGCTTATTAATGTCAGCGGCCCGGCCCCTTCACTTGAGAGCTCCAGGTATCCTGCAAGGGGGGCGCCTGCGCGGGCGGGGAGGGGGAGGCCCTTCTCGGTTACACGGAGTCCCCGCGCGCCCAGGCAGCTCACCTCTCGGGTATCTGGGGCTCACTTTATTCCTTCTTTTGTTGACATTAATTTAGCAGACACTCAGGCACTTGTCAGTACAGGTGTGGCTTTGTAGGACAGGGCCTAGGAGGCAACGGGCTGGAAAGATGGAGACTGAGAACAACAGAGACCGAGGGAAAAGTGAAAAGAAAGGAAGGTAAAGGGATCTTGTGACTTGCAGCAAGAACAGGTTGGGGTGGTGCCTGAGGGGAGGAGCTGACCAAGAAGCAGAGTAGAAACATTGGAGGGTGTTTTCCGTTGTGGAGGAACATTCAGAATGTGTGCAGAAAAACAGCCTGCTCTGGGGAACCCCCAGGTTGCACATGTTGGGGAGAAATGTAATAAAGAGTGAGCATTCGGTATCCCTGTCCACAGTATGCTTCATAAATTCGGGGGTCTGATTTGCTTCCTTCAAGAATGAAACTTTCTTATTCTTAACCTCTCCAGACTGCACAAGCAACTCAAAAGTTAGAAAGAGCCTTGGGGGCAGAGATGAGTCCCTGAGACCAAGCTATTTAGGAACAATTCTGGGGATCTTATCAGGGGAGAATTTCTGGTTTAGGTTGTTCCCAGTGCTTATTAAATGAATGGCCTGTGGTATGTTTGGCTGGATTGTCATTTCCCCTGAGTAGCTGCTGTGGCCCCCCATAATGCATCCTAACACTGCATGGATTGAGCTCATTGGAGAACTATAAAGGGTGGTTCATCAGTCAGTAAAATTTCCATATGACACTGGTCACAGCCAATTACCTTCTTCCACACTCAAATTCTGTTCATGTCTTGGTAATCCCTTCTTTATAGCAGTGTTCCTTTTGCTTTGCTTTGCTGCTAACCTCTGGTACTTCAGTTTTCCCTTCTGGATAATAACAATGAAGTTGTTTTGAGGATTAAATGAGATAATACATGTAAAGTGCTGAGAATAATTCCTGGATGTGGTGAGTGTTCAAACATATTAGCTTATATTATTTCACATCATATGCTGTGATTCCCAAGTTATAACTTCACACTCAGACCTTGGGGTTTGCTTTCTATGGCACCTAGACTCCAACTTAACCTCAGTGATTCATCCCTACCTCCTCATATGTCACTTCCAAGATTGGCTTATAAAAGACCTGTAAATTCCTGCCAGGCTGGGCCTCCAGCACAGGTCTTTGAGGCACTACTGGGCGACCACCAGCCTCAGACTTGCAGCACGTGTTGCCTGGGTGACGGCTAAATGTTCTCCAGGTAGGCAGTGGGCAGAGCTGTTGACCGTGTGAGCAAAATGGGAGATGCTGAAGCAGACAAAAAGATCTTTATTCAAAAATGTGCTCAGTGCCACACAGTGGAAAAAAGTGGAAAACACAGGACTGGTCCAAATCTCTGGGGTCTTTCTGGGTGAAAAATAGGTCAAACACCAGGATTTTCTTATCCTATGAAAACAAAAACAAAGGTGTTGTCTGGGGAGAGGAAACCAAAGAACTTCTTTTGGGAATTTCCAAAGTAACCAAAGAATTTCTCTCGGAGAACCCAAAGAAATATATTCCTGGTCTTTGCTGGCCTTAAAAAAAAAAAAAAAAAAAAAAAAGATTGAGAGAGGGATGCCTGGGTGGCATAGTCAGTTAATCAACTCCCTTCAGCTCAGGTCATGATCCCAGGTTCCTGGAATCCAGTCCCATCGAGTTCTGAATCTGGCTCCTTGCTCAGCAGGGAGTATGCAGCTCCCTCTACCTGTGTGTGACCTCTCTCTCTCTCTCTCTCTCAAATAAAAAAATCTTAAGGAAAAAAAGAGCAAGAGAGAAGATCTTACTCAATATTTGAAATGGTCAACATTTTCATGAAATGTTTTTGCAACTTAAAAAATACTAGTTTGGTTTTTTTTTTTAACTCTTTTTTTTTAAATTTCTTTTCAGCATAACAGTATTCATTGTTTTTGTACCACACCCAGTGCTCCATGCAATCCGTGCCCTCTCTAATACCCACCACCTGGTTCCCCCAACCTCCCACCAAAACGCTCAGATTGTTTTTCAGAGTCCATAGTCTCTCATGGTTCACCTCCTCTTCCAATTTCCCTCAACTCCCTTCTCCTCTCCATCTCCCCTTGTCCTCCAAGCTAAAAAAAATACTAGTTTTAAGCCAGAATTTTCTAATTTCAGAAATTGCATGGTTAAAGAAATAATACTTGATCTTTCTTGTTCAGTCTGTAGTTAGTTTAACATTTAAAAATAAAACTTGATTATGCACCACCACCAGGCTTACCCAACCCCCCACCTCCCTCCTCTCCAAAACCCTCAAGTTTGTTTCTCAGAGTCCACAGTCTCTCATGGTTCATCTCCCCCTCCAGTTTCCCCCAACTCACTTCTCTCCATCTCCCAATGTCCTCTGTGTTATTCCTTATGCTCCACAAGTGAGTGAAACCATATGATAACTGACTCTTTCTGCTTGACTTATTTCACTCAGCATAATCTCTTCCAGTCCTGTCCATGTTGATACAAAAGTTGGGTATTCATCCCTTTCTGATGGAGGCATAATACTCCATAGTGTATATGGAGCACATCTTACTTATCCATTCGTCCGTTGAAGGGCATCTTGGTTCTTTCCACAGTTTGGTGACTGTGGCCATTGCTGCTATGAACATTGGGGTACAGATGGCTCTTCTTTTCACTACATCAGTATCTTTGGGGTAAATACCCACTAGTGCAATTGCAGGGTCGTAGGGTAGCTCTATTTTTACTTTACTTTCTTTTTTTTTTAAGATTTTATTTATTTATTTGACAGACAGAGATCACAAGTAGGCAGAGAGGCAGGCAGAGAGAGAGGAATTAAGCTCCCCACTGAGCAGAGAGCCCGATGAGGGGCTTGATCCCAGGACCCCGAGATCATGACCTGAGCTGAAGGCAAAGGCTTTAACCCACTGAGCCACCCAGGTGCCCCTATTTTTACTTTCTTAAGGAATCTCCACACTGTTTTCCAAAGTGACTGCACCAACTTGATTCCCATCAACAGTGTAAGAGGATTTCCCTTTCTCCACACCCTCTCCAACACTTATTGTTTCTTGCCTTGTTGATTTTGGCCATTTTAACTGGTGTAAGGTGGTATCTCATTGTGATTTTGATTTGAATCTCTCCGATGGCTAATTATGATGAACATTTTCCCATGTGTCTGTTAGCCATTTGTATGTCTTCTTTGGAGATGTGTCTGTTCATGTCTTCTGTCCATTTTTTGGGGCGTGATTATCTTTTTTCTGAGGGTTGAGTTTGAGGAGTTCTTTATAGATCTTGGATATCAGGCCTTTGTCTGTACTTTCATTTGTGAATATCTTCTCCCATTCTGTGGGTTGCCTCTTTGTTTTGTTGACTGTTTCCTTTGCTGTGCAGAAGCTTTTGATCTTGATGAAGTCCCAAAAGTTCATTTTTGGTTTTGTTTCCTTTGCCTTTGGAGACATATCTTGAAAGAAGTTGCTGCGGCCAGTGTCGAAGAGATTACTGCCTATGTTCTCTTCTAGGATTTTGATAGATTCCTGCCTCACATTGAGGTCTTTTATCCATTTCAAATGCTGAAACACTGAAAAGAAATAAAATAAAATGGAAAAAAATTAAAGTTGAAATTTAAAAAATAAAATGAAATAATTTTTTAAAAGATTTTATAGCTTATTTTTGTTTGTCTGTCTTTCTCTCTCTCTCTCTCTCTCTCTCTCGGAACTTTCACTTTGAAGGAAGCCAACTGCTACATCATGAGCAAACCCTTGGGGAGGAGCTGAGGACTCCTGCCAATAGGCACAGAATGAATTTGGAAGTGAATCCTCCAGCCCTAGTCAAGCCTTTTGATGACTGCTGCATTGGCTTATAGCTTCAGTGCAAATTCATGCAACCACCTAATTAAGCTACTCTCCAATTTTTGACCTATAACATTTAGATACTAAATGTATGTTGCATTAAGCTACTAAATTTGAAGAAATCTGTTACATAGCAATGGATAACTAATATACCTCCTCATTGGTCTTGTCTCTAAGCCAGTTTTAGATAGCTTTTGTGTACAGAAAATTTCACGTACTGGATAATTTATTTCATGTTGCTCCAGGACCTCACCCCAGAGCTGGGGAATGTAATGTCCATGAGGCCCAGGCAGAAAACACTCCAAGTGATTAGATCAAAGATGGGGTTACAGATCATGCTTTCAGAAATTCTGCTCCAGGCTATCCAACTCAGACATTTCTGAATGCAGTTGCCAAATTCATCTTTTTTAAACATTAACTCTAATCCTTCATATTTGGTTGCTAAAAATTCTCCTTCTTGTCTCAAGTAAGACTAAACCTCTTGTCAACTCTCAAGGACCAGGACAATCTAGCATTAATCTTCCTCAGCTTTATCATCTTCCTAATACAAACCCTGCATTCAGATAATCTGGCATTTTCCAGGCTTTTAAAACTACATAGGCTCTGCAGCTTCACATTGTGGACTTTGTCTAAAATGTCTTGCCCCAGGGACACCAGAGTGGCTCAGTGGGTTAAGCATTCAACTCTTGATTTCAGCTTGGGTCTTCATCTCATGGTCATGAGTTCGAGCCTTGTATTGGGTTCCATTGTGTGTGGAGCCTATTTAAATTGATTAATTAAAATGTCTTGCCCTATAACGTGGCTTATAAAAAATCCTACCTATTCTTTGAGCATAAATCTTTAGGAATGCTTTCCTGTCTACTCTCTCCTCAGCCAGAAGCAATCCCTGCCTCTTCTATGTTTATAGCACTTGTATCACAAGTTAGCATTTAACACATCCAAGAACCAGGTAATGAACACTTGCTAAGTGCTGGGCCCTGTGGCAGGGGGTTGGGGGATGGCAGAGAGCAGACAGCCAGGCCTCCTGTTGCCATCCTTGGCATACATAGCTGTATGTATGTTTTATGCTTCTTTGAAATCATAAATGTCTTGATTGCAAGGAGTAATCCCATGCAGGTTTGAATCTGACCCAACACCCAGGCACATGATAGGTATTCAGTGCGTGTTAGTGCAAGGATGTTTTGACAGCCCAAATGAATGTTGACTGCACACAAATACTATAATTGTTCACTCAGTATGGGGCCTGGCATCTCTTCTTTTTTCTCTCCTTGTTTCCCTCCCCACCCCTCTTGTCCTGTGCCCCTTTCCTGTATTTGTAAATATCTCCCTTCCCCTTCTCTATTTCTGTAGTTCTTTTCCCATCTTTACTGTGTCCCCCTTATCCTTTAGCACCTTCCTTTTTGTTTCCTCTCTCCTATTTCCCAGTATTTTGTCTTTCAATTGGCATAATCTGAAGCAGAAAATATATTACTTCCCTTAATTTAAAAAAAATATATTTTATTTATTTGACAGAGCGAGCACACAAACAGGGGGAGCAGCAGGCTGAGGTAGAGGGAGAGGGAGAAACAGGTTCCCTGCTGAGCAGGTAGCCCACTGTGGGGCTCAGTTCCAGGACCCTGGTATCATGACCCAAGCCAAAGGCAGACACTTAACTGACTGAGCCAGCCAGGTGCCCCCCTCCTTAATTTCAAAAGTAGACAATTAAAAGGTTTCAGATTGCTCTAAAAAACATCATGTGGCTCTGTTATTTACTCATTAGGCCCTCAATTACTTTTACCCTTTTAGACGAGTGCTCTGAATAAAAACATTTCCCCCATTCTGTGACCTTGGATGCACTATGTGGAGGACTGCTACCTTCGTGTGCAGGCAACACTCCTGGTAGATGGGAGGTCTGGACGACCAGGCCTTGGCAGGGGATGGGTGCTGAGCATCTACTGCTGGCTGGCCATTGGCACGTCAGAGACATGCACTGTGCGTGTCCCCAGCACATGGTTCAGGAATGTCCCGAGGCCCATCCATGACCGGTGTTCCGAGAGACATGCTAAATATCTATTTATTATATGCTAAATTTTAAAATTTGTCATTTATTTGTAGTAATGGATACTATGGAACAAAGAGCCTACTTTATTTATTTATTTATTTATTTATTTATTTGACAGACAGAGATCACAAGTAGGCAGAGAAGCAGACAGATAGAGAGAGGTGGAAGCAGGCTCAAAGAGCCTACCTTTTAATAGCCATTAACTGGCATTCCTTTTAGAACATAGTTCATGAACCCTGCTACCCAGGCGTGGCACTGTACCCCTGGAGGGGTGTCAAGAGTGTCAAGGGGTGCCGAAGTGTGAGGCACCCCTTGGAGATATGCAACATAGCCTTCCTGGTGCTGCCAGAAAGACATTTCACTTTCCATAAGTAAGGGTCAATTTAGGTTCCACAGAAATGGAAGTTACCTTCAGATATTTTCTTTGTAAAAATAAAATTGGTTAAACACCAATAACAATTTTCCTGTCATATTTCATCATCAATATCAGAAACCCCAACCACATTTTTAAAAAGATATTTATTTATTTTTTATTTGACAGAGAAAGAGAGAGAGAGCGCGAGCAGGGGAAGAAGCAGGCAGAGGAAGAGGAAAAATTGATCACATCTCAAAATAAATCTTGGTTAAGTGATCAGTCATAAAGAAATGTATTGAAGGTATAGTGTGATTTCAGTTTTCTGCCAGAAGTTAGGTTTGGTTTTGAACTATTTTCATTTCTTTATGACTTTATGTGGATTTTTATTTTTTCATTCTCATAAATATCAAGATAAATTATTGGTTTTTACACTCATCTTTTTTTTTATTTTATTTGACACACAGAGAGAGAATCACAAGTAGGCAGAGAGAGAGGGGGAAGCAGGCTTACTTACTGCTGAGCAGAGAGCCTGATGCAGGGCTTGATCCCAGGACCCTGAGATCATGACCTGAGCTGAAGGCAAAGGCTTAACCCACTGAGCCACCCAGGCGTCCCTACATTCATCTTTGAAATATTCTAATTTTAGTGTTTTTCCCTGAATTACCTTTTATGAATGTGTTTCCTCAAAATCCATGTTCTGAGTTGATGATAAGACATTCTGTTTCTTATATTTCTGTAATGCTGTGGTAAGCAGCCTTACAGTGGCCCAGAGGAATGGCTGATCGGAGGCTTGTGGATGGAATTGAATAACTTCTACCCCAAGTAATATGGGACATCTGTGAACAGTCTATGTTAACCAGAGCTTCCCCCCGCCCCCCAGGCCCCCACAGCTTGAAGCTCTGAGAAAGGAGCAGAAACAAGCTTTTGCTAGTACTGTAGCATTCCTGGACCTTCCCAGGTAGCTCTGAGTAGGTCTCTTAATCCTAACAAAACCAAATTCCTCCTTGGAGATCTCCTCCTTGCACCAGATTCAGATCAGATTTTGATTTCCTAACATTTGTCTTCCTGCAATCTTTGCAAAAAGTATATAAATTTGCTTTAGTTTTATAGGGGTTCACTGCCAGTGAGCACAGAAGGAGTCTCAAACACATATGAAAATAACCTGGGGAGATTGACTATTTGTCCCTTTGCCGCCTCTCCCAAGTGGTTCTTAAGTGATTGGAATGGGATGGCACACAGACATCAACAGTTTTTTCAAAGCATCCCAGGGGACCCTAATGTGTGGCCAAGGTTGAGAACGACTAAAATATATGGAAACAAAATTAATTGGTTATGGATTTTGAAGGAGTAGGAATGGCAATCCCTAGACTTTCCTAAAGCAAACATGAAGATAGATATTCATCTGTCAGATTCTGATCCTAAAGTAAGCCCCACAACTTGTCCAAAAATGGATGGTCCACCAAACCCAGCTTGTTATTTAAATGCGATGCAACAGGTGTCAGAGTCTGGCTCCTTGTGGTTGCCTCAATATATCTAACTTTCACTTCTTTCCTTCCTTTCACTGCTTCCTGGTTATGAAACCCAGATGTTGCCTCCTGCCATCTTGTTGAGGAAAGCACTTCCCTCTCTAGTCCAAAGACTCCTACTCACATAGGGCTCCAGGTGTTCTCAGTCACTTCCTTATCTTTCCTGGAGGGAGCTTGAGTTCTGCCCCCTAGCAAGTCTTGGCCTCTCCACCTAACGATTTCCTCCATTATACTGTTTGCCTGAAGACTGTTCTCTAATTGGAAAGTGGAGCTCATTCTACCCTTGGGTAAGGGGACACACTTTGCCTTTTCCTAAAGGGTATGTTTAGATAAGAGCCAGCTTATGGCCACAGCAGTGAGTGCCATTGTTTAGTTTAGGACCGAAAGTTGGTTTTTATTGGCATCTTAGTATTTCAATGACAAGGAAATTTGTACAACATCTAGTATAGTAGAAAATTATGGCCAATAAATGACAGATCATGCTATACAAATAGAGATATGTGAAAGGGGTCAGACTTTCCCTTGTGGAGTCTATACCCATATAGAATGTGTATAACCACATTTGCCAACCCTCATTGGGATTAAACACTAAGTCTTTGTAAGTTCTCATTGAAAGACAATAAATAATACAGTGTCCAGAACTAGAAGGAATCTGGATAATATCTGGACCCCATTCTGCAGCTGAAAGAAATGAGGCAAAAATAAGGTTAAAAAACACAGAGCTAGCTAATCAGTGGCATATTCAGAATTTAAAAATACCATTTCTGACACATAATCTTCAGTTATTAAACCATGTTGAATTACCTAGCTCATTTTCCTAACTAAATTCAGGAAAGCATGAAGGGAGCCACCATCTGTGTTTCTCTCCTAACATAAAGCACCTTTGTGCCTTGATGAAGAGATGTATAGGAACTGCCTTCAAGGCTGTACTACCTTGGGGCCAGCTATTGGTGTAAAGGACACCACTCCAGTCTCTACAGCCCTGGGCTCACAGTATAAGATCTGCAGAAACCACATTAAACCTTCAAGCCCCCTCTGGAGGAAACAAAGCTGAGGTTGAGACCCTCTTAAGTATAATAAGGAGGTATTGATGAAACAACAAATCAATTCTGAGGGTTAGGTTCTGACCAAAGGAGGAGGTATAAGGAGAAGGAAGGGAAAAATGAGAAGGAATAAAGGAATCAGTACCAAAAGAATAAAGTGAATGTAGATGAATTTAAAAATGAGTACATAACTTAATTTCTTTCTTAAGTGAGCTTTCCTTTGGTGCTTTCCTGTGGAGCCTCAAATCCACACTCCTTTCTTGTAGGGGAGTGGTGCACACAAGAGTGGAAGGAAGAGTGCATCTGGCATCCAGACATGATTTTGAAGAATGTTTAATGA
Source organism: Enhydra lutris kenyoni (assembly GCF_002288905.1). Taxonomy (NCBI): domain Eukaryota; kingdom Metazoa; phylum Chordata; class Mammalia; order Carnivora; family Mustelidae; genus Enhydra; species Enhydra lutris. The sequence goes on from NW_019154095.1 coordinate 40,316,067, forward strand.
AGGAAGAAGAATTCCTGGCCAGTACTGGATGACGTGTGTGTGTGTGTGTGTGTGTGTGTGTGTGTGTGTGTGTGTGTGTATGTGTGTATTTATCTGGCATTTATTGAGTGCTTTTCATGGCCTGATTATTTTTTTAATTGAAGTATAATTGACGTGTAACATTATATTTGTTTCAGATACACAACATAATGATTCAACATATGTATACATTATAAAGTAATCCTCATAAATCTAGTTTCCATCCAGCCTTATATAGTTATACAAACTTTTTTTCTTATGATAAAAATGGTCAAGGTTACTCCTAGCAACCTTCAAATATGTGGTACAATATTATTGACTAGTTGTCACACTGTACATTCCACCTCCATGACTTTGTTTTATAATTGGAAGTTTGTACTCCTTGATCTCCTTCGGCCATTTTATCTACCTCCCCAAATCTCCTCCCCTCTGGCAACCACCAGTCTGTTCTCTGTATCTATGAGTTTTGTTTTAATAGATTCCACATATAAGTGAAATCATATGGTATTTAGCTATCTCTGTGTGACTTGTTTTGCTTAGCATAATACCCTCAAAGTCCTTCCATGTTTCAAAAGGCAAGATTTTAATCTTTTTCATGGCTGAGTAGTATTCCACTGTGGATAGACAGAGAGCTGAACAGACCAACCACAATTTCTTTATCCATTCATCCATTGGTGGACACTTACATTGTTTTTGTAACTTGGCTATTATAAATAATGCTGCAACAAACATGGAAGTGCAGATATCTTTTTGATCTAGTGTTTTTATTTTCTTTAGATAAATACCCAGAAGTGGAATTGCTGAATCATATGGCAGTCAATTTTTACTTTTTTGAGGAAGTTCCATATTGTTTTCCATAGTGATTTCACCAATTCACATTCCCACTGAGAGTACACAAGAGTACCCCCTTTCTCCATGTCCTTGATACTTGTTATTTCTTATCTTTTTGATAATAGGTATTATGACAGGTGTGAGATAGTCATGGTTTTAATTTACATTTCTCTGATAATTAGTGAAGTTGAGCATCTCTTCATGTGCCTGTTGGCCATTTGTATATCTTCTTTGGAAAATGTCTATTTGGATCCTCTGCTCATTTTTTAGTTGAAATGTTTTTGTTGTTGTTGTTATTGAGTTGTATTTGTTCTTATTATATTTTGGATTTTACCCCTTTGTCAGATACATAATTTACAAGATCTCCCACTCAGTAGATTGTCCTTTCATTTTGTCGATAATTTCTTTCACTGTGCAGAAGTTTTAAATTTGATGTAGTCCCACTTATTTATTTTTGTTTTTGTTACCATTGTCTTTGGAGTCAGATAAAAAAAAAATGTTGCCAAGAGTCATGTCAGAGAGCTTACTATTTGTTTTCTTCTAGGAGTTTTATGGTTTCTGGTCTTTTATTCAGATTTTTGATCTATATTGAGTGAATTTTTGTGTATGATATAAGAAAGTGATCAATTCTTTTGCATGTGGCTGTCCAGTTTTCCCAATACTATTTATTGAAGAGACTCTCCTTTCCCTCAGTGTGTATTCTTGGCCTCCTATGCATAATTTAATTGACCATATACGCATGGGCTCTCTATTTCATTGATCTGTGTGTCTGTTTTTATGCCAATACCATATTGTTTTCATTATTATAACTTTGTAATACAGTTTGAGATCCAGGAGTGTAATGTCTCATGCTTTGTTCTTCTTTCTCAAGATGACTTGGTTATTCAGGATCTTTTTTGTTCCATACAAATTTTAGAATTATTCTGTTTCTGTAAACAATGACATTGGAATTTTATTAGAATTTCCAACCAATTTGTAGATTGTTTTGCTTAATATGGAGATTTTAACAATATTGATTTAAACATTATTGATTCTTCTAATTCATGGAATATCTATTTATGTCTTCTTCAGTTTCTTTCATCAGTGTCTTACATTTTTCAGTGTACAGGTCTTTTGACTTCCTTGGCTAAATTTATCTGTAGTTATTTTATTCTTATGATATAATTGTTAATGAGATTGTTTTCTTAATTTCTCTTTCTGAGGGTTGCCTGGGTGGCTCAGTCTAAGTGTCTCCCTTCGTCTCAGGTTAGGATCCCAGGGTCCTGGGATAGAGTCCTGCATTGGGTTCCTTGCTCAGTGGGTAGGGATCCTGCTTCTCCCTTTGCCTGCCACTCCCCTTGCCTGTGCTCTCTTTCTCTTTCTCTCTGACACACAAATAAATAAAATCTAAAAAATTTTTTTTTCTCTTTCTGATAGTTCATCTTTAGTGTATAAAAACACAACAAATTTTCATATAAGCATACTTCACAGATATTACAGACCAGTTACAGACCACCACAATAAAATAAATATCAAATAAAGCAATCCAATTTTTTTTGTTTTCTAGTGCATATATAAAGTTCTATTTACACTATACTATACTCTATTAAGTTTGCAATAACATCATGCCTAAAAAAAAGCAATGTACACACCTTAATCAAAAATACTTTATTGATAAAATATGCTATCATTTGAACTTTCACTGAACTGAAATCTTTTTGATGATAGAAGGTTTTGCCTTGGTGTTGGTGGCTCCTGCATGATCAGGGTGGTCGTTGCTAAAGGTTGGGGTGGCGATGCCAATTGAAAATAAGACAACAATGTAGTTTGCCACATGTTTGATTCTTCCTTTCACTTGAACATTTAGAGGCCATTCTAGGGTTATTAATTGACCTAATTTCAGTGTTGTTGTGCCTCTGGGAATAGAGAGGCACAAGGAAATAGAGAGAGGCAGAACAGCCAGTTGATGAAGCAGTCAAAACACACATTTATTGATTAAGTTTGCTGTTTTATATAGGTGTGGTTCATAGTGCTCCTGAATAATTATAATAGTAACATCAAATATCACTGATCACAGATCACCACAACAAATATAATAAAAATGATGAAGTTTGGAATATTGTAAGAATTACCAAAGTGTGACAGAGATAGGAAATGAGCAAATGCTGTTAAAAGATGGTGCCAATAGACTTGCTTGATATAGGCCTGCCACAAAACTTAGGTTTGTACAAAACACGATGTATCTGTGAAGTACAATAAAGCAAGGTATGCCTGTATATTGATTTTATACTCTGCGAATTTACTGAATTTGTTTGTTAGTTCTAGGAGTGTTTTGGTAAATCTTTAGGATTTTCTCTATATAAAACCATATCCATGAATAGTGACAGTTTCACTTCTTTCTTCCCAATTTGGATAACTATTATTTCATTTTCCTGCCTAATTTCTCTGGCTTAGACTTCCAGTACTATGTTGAATAAAATTGGCTAGTGTGGGCATCCTTATCTTATTCCTGATCTTACAGAAACGCTTTCAGCTTTTTGCTATTGAATATGATGTTGACTGAAGGCTTCCCCATAGATGGCCTTTATTATGTTGAGGAACATTCTTTCTATACCCACTTTGCTGAGAGTTCTTACACGTGTATGTTGAATTTTGTCAAATGCTTTTTCTGCATATGCTGAGACGATTATATGATTTTGAATCTTCATTTCATTAATGTGGTATATCATGTTGATTGACATATAATGGTCTATTTTAAGTTGACAGCAAGTAAAATTTGTAAACATTCCAAAGCTTTGCTCTTTTTTTCTGGGGTGTTATCATGTTTTTTCACGTGGAACATATTCCTCTGTCTCCTTGTTTTGCTTGTTTCTATGTATTAAGTGAAACAGCTATCTCTGTTAGTCTTGAAGGAGTACCTCTGTGTAGGAGATGAACCTTATCTTAACCTTGCCCTAGCTCTTGATTGTCTCTCAAATGGTCTCTCTAATTGTTTCAGACCTGCTGAGTCTAGCAGCAGCTACAGGAGCAATAGGCTATGGCAGGGCACCAGCCCGTGGAGGAGCAGGACACTTGCTCAACAGGTCATACAGTGGGTTGGGGCCGGCTAGGTAGAGATAGAGTGTAAAGATGCTGCCTGCCTTTGTTGGCATAGAAGGTAGAAGGAGATCTACTAGTGCCTTTGTCCCCAGAGAGTCCCTACAGGCTTTTGGCCTGTTGGCAGATGTCTTAATGTTAGCAAATGAATCTTCCTCACATATGATCTAGGTGCTTTTCAATCTGCTACTTTTGTGCTGGGTCCTGGATCAAAAGAGTCTGTGTATGAGCCCTCCAAGAACAGAATTTCCATCTCCTATAACCCTATGTTTCTCTTGGATGTAAGCTTTATTGGTTTTTGGAGCTAGATGTTCTGGGATCTTATCTCTCAGGTTAGGACCCAAGGACTGGGGTGCTGAGTGTGGGGCACAAACCCTGTGCTTCTCAGAGAGAAGCTCTGTGTGTAGGAGATCCCTCCCAACTCCTCCTGGTGTGGGTCACATGTTGTGGGTGGGGTTTTTGGAGAGACTGTGTCTCTGTTTTTCTTACTGATCTGGATGTGGCCTTTTAATTCCTGGTTATGGAAGACATGTTGACCTAGTTTTTAGGGGTTTTTTAGAGGAAACTGTTGTATATGTAGCTATATGCTTGTTTTATCCATGGGAGGAGGTAAGTTTAGGATTTTCCTAAGCTGCCATCTTGAAATGCCTCCTCTAAAAGCATAAAGGTTATTGTTTGTTTTGCTACATGGTGAGCAGCTCTCCTAAATTGACTGAATAAAAAGTCTAGTTAAATGCCCAGGAACAAAAGACTTAAATCATCTGTTTTTTAAAATAGTATTTCCTAGGTACACTTCAGGAGGTAACACATGCCACTAAAGAGATGACACTTAACAGATAGAAATAGTTTTTAGCCCTCTGTGTGTGCTGTAAATGGTAATGGCATCATAAATCTGTAGAGATTAACATGTCAGAACACTTTCAAACTATTTCATTCAGTTCTCACAACATGTTAGGTGAGATAGGCCTTTGATCTTAATTGACAAATGAAGACACTTAGTTACAGGCCAGTTCAATGACTTGCCTAGTTTACACAGTAAACACAGTTCACTGTACCATTATATAGTAAACTGGTAGTGGTGGGGCAAAGGCTGGGATTCAGGACTTCTAACATTCAGTCCAAGGCTCTTTCCCCTATGCTCTACTGTCTCTGTCATTTCCCCTGCGTGATGGTAAAGCTGGAACTTTGTCTTCTTATATTTGCATACCAAGAGTCTATCTAGCCCGGTACATGATATAGGGTAGGTCCTTAATACATGTTTGTTGAATAAATGAATGAATCTAAATTTGGGTTTGCCCAGGAAAAATCATACCCCCTGAATAGTCAGGGTAAGCTCAATTTAGGCTTTGTAGCCTAAGAAATTATCAACATATTTTATGGAATTATCTTAATCCCAAGACAGGCTCATTTAACTTGAATGTTTTGAGATGAGATGCTATTCTGTAGGAAAGGAGGGGATAATTTATGGGGATTATATTATATCCTGCCAGAGAATAATATACCTCTATATTTATTTTCCCTTGAATTTTTATTATTTTTCAAATGATCTTTCATTACATACAATGATATAAATCTTTTATCCTTAGGATATGAATGACACATATATGAGTAACTAGTGTTTTTAAATACATAGCATTTCTAGGACTCTGGCCCAGAAGGATTATTATTATGCTTGGTATTGCAATTTTAGTCGTGTACCATCTCAAATTATTATTCAATAGTTTTATTGTCCTTGGTTGTCCAACTAGATTATAAACTTCTGTGGATCAACTCATGCATTTTATTCATTTCATATCTCCCTCCTGCCTAATAAAAGAACTGAAGGCACAACAAAGTTGGATTTCTGAGCCAAATCAGGGCAAAGAATGGAGTACTCTCCTGAGAGAGCTCTTAGTGAGGTCTGAAAACGTTGTGAGAAAATACTTGTTTTTTTTTTTTTTTAAATTTTCATCTTGATCCAACTTAACAGATATTGTAGTTAGAATGGAATTCTGTTCTATTAAACTCCTCACAGTATTTCCTAAAAGTATATATTTTTTATAATGAAACTTTTTGTGAGTAGGGCAAAATATATAGACAGAATCGAGAAGGCTACTTCTAGGGTATTTGAAAGAAAAGAAGTCACACATAGCTCTCCTTTTCTTCTTTCTTTTCCTTCTCTTTCTGCTTTTCCTTCTTTTCCTACTCACTCAACATGTTTAAAATCTGCAGGTGTATACTTTCCATTGCTAGAGTGAAAGGGAAATGATTGATTTCTTCTGCTTATCTGTCAAACATGTAGTAAATGCCTATTATTGCTGGGGAGGGAGGTAACAAGAAACAGTCTCTGATGGCAATAAGCATGATATCTAAAAAGGAGAAATACTATAAATGAAAACAATTGTAGGGGCACCTGGGTGGCTCAGTGGGTTAAAGCCTCTGCCTTCGGCTCGGGTTGTGATCCCAGGGTCCTGGGATCAAGCCCCACATCGGGCTCTCTGATCAACGGGGAGCCTGCTTCCTCCTCTCTCTCTGCCTGCTTCTCTGTCTACTTGTGATCTCCATCTGTCAAATAAATAAATAAAATCTTTAAAAAAAATAAAAATAAAAACAATTGTAATAACTTTACTAGAGGGGTAGAAAGTATAAATACCACGAAGACCACAGAGACAAAGCCGTGAGCATTCAGAAGACAGATTACCTCAACCTGGAAGGATCTACATCTTGTGTATGGCAAACTGATGGTCATTGATGGGGTAGGGGTCCTCCAAATGTACAACTTTGGCATATTGACTTTTAAAAATTAAAGTTACTTAAGCAACAGGTACTGCAAAAAGACACTTATCCTCCTTTGTACTCCTGAAAGCAGAAAACAAATCTTGCATGTGAAAGGCACCCTTCCTGTACCAGGAAGTAAAGAGAGAATTTAGGGCTGAAAAGACTATCTAAACAAGTCTTGTTACTTCACTAATGTACTATCCTAAGCTCAAAATTCTCTATCCTGTCAATTCTTCACAAATTTATTGTTTCTAAAAGATAGAAAAGCTGCCTACTTTGGTCACTTCTTTGAATATTATGTTTTGATGAGCATATGAAATTAAATTTATTTTTCTCCTGTTAATCTATCTTACGTCAATTTAATTATTAGACCATCCAAGAAACCTGAAGTGAAGAAAAGTTATCCTTTACATTATCATAAAGTTTATCTTACATTCCCTCCCTCTTTTTTATAGCTTGTTGGTAACGGATTGGTAAGAATTCGTGGGGCAGTCACAGAGGCAGTTGGGGTTCTCAGTGAGGCTGAACACATAGTAGGATTTTAAGGCTTTAGGATTTTAAGAATGTTTTCTTAATTAGAAGACTTTAGTTCTCTGGTTTGATCTTTCCAGCTTGTATCAGTTATCTTTAATGACAGGCTGGAACCCCTGGACCTATCCCTGCCTGTAGCCTCTTACTTTCAAGGAGTCTTCACGTGGCAGTAGTAGCATTCCATGGGGCCAAGTCCCAGTGTGTTGGAGCACACGTGCAGACCACACTCTCCGCTGAGGAAAGCTACAGGGCCACATCCAGAGTCAACACTGGAGGAGCTATACAAGGGAAGGGACAATGGGAGGTGTGGCTCACTGGAACTGTTAGTGTAAGGATCAACCCTGCAGTCTAATACGGAACTCTCTGGAATATGAACAGTATGCCTGAAGAAGCTCAGAGTTGTATAGGAATTTATTCTATGGTGTTCTGGGTTGGTTTATTTCTGCAGATTTCTGATGTAGAATGACTAGACAACTCATAAATTATAATAAATCCCTGTGGTACTTCCTATAAGGGCCTTTCTTCCTTCTTCCCTCCCTCCTACCTCTCCCTCCCTCCCTCCCACTCTAGCTTTTATCCTTCCTCCCAGGAGGGAGATTACTTATGCTTATGCTAAATTAGGGAGCTAAAAACTAGATCTCAATCTAATGATCTTAGCACAACCTTCCTCCCCATCTGTCTGCTGTGGATATGTAGTCTTCAGTTTCATTTACTCTAATTATATGTTGGAGGACTTCTTGTCTAACATTTTATGTGATTTTCAAAGTTTATAATTAATGTATTTGGTATTTCTTTTACTTTTTAATGCCAAGAATGACCCTTATTTACTTCATAATTAATTTGTCATTAATTTTGTTTTTATGATGCTTAACATTAACTAGTAGAGCCAGTAAAAGAGGAGTGGCCCCAAACCAGATCTTATAGCACTGAACCCTATATTCCCCAACTATATTTCCTCCTGTTTATTATTAATGTTGATTTAGCTGGTAATCTGACTACGAGGCCATGGTCTGATATATGATAACTTGGGTTGATTTTCAGAAAAGAGGTGATCATTCCGCATCAAACAAACTGAGGTTTGTAACTCAGTGAATTCAAAGTATATCTATCTTAAAATAGATTTTAGTTTTCATTAAGCCTAAAGATATAATTTAACAAACAATAGAGTGCCAGATTGGAGCAGGATGTTGAGTACTCCTTTCTGTGGTGCCTCTTGTATAAGTCAGAATTTCCCAGTGTGTAAGGCCATTATGTGGGGGATAAGTGAGGCCCCTCTAGAAGCCACGTGACCACTCTGGGCTTGCACTACCTGATTTAAACCAGGAAGTAACCTGGGCATTAGAACTGCAGGTCCTTGAGCAACTCACATTCTTTGTCTTATATATAAGGTTCAGGTTAAACAAACAAACAAAACAAAACCCATTCATTGCCAACCTCATGAGTGCTAATGTGAGTTCTATGAGATCTCTATCACCCATGGATTGCCCTGAGTTTCATCATTTTATCATCATCATTATTATTCATATTGTTCTCCTTACTTGTCATCAATGAGCAAATTTTTGTTCAGGCATGTGTTCATTTGAAGGAAGTGAAGAAAGGAAGGGGAGCAAAAAAGAAAATGTCAGGGTCTTTCTTTGGCTCAGTGAAGCAATTTTAAGGTGTACGGAGAAAAGGTTAGTTTCACCCTATTCTCCTTTGTTTAGATTACCTTTAGAATATTTGTTTGGTATTGAGATAAAATCAATCACAACCAAGTGCAATTTTTCAGAGAAGAATGCATATGTTAAGTGAGGGATAGTTAAAGGAATTGGGGATAGTTAGTCTGAATAAAAGAAGACTTGGGGGTATATGGAAACATCTTCAAATATCCGAAGGAGTCCCCTGTGGTTTCAGTTGTGGCTTAGTTATTTCTAGTAATAGAAATGCTTTGGATGAAATCAGGGCATTTGAAATTTGAGATCAGCTATTGCTTGCCAGACATCTCATCTCTTCTGATAATCATCATTTATCAAATGAAGGCCAACCAGAACTTAACGCCATATTCAACCTCTCCTGGTCCATTTTCTTATGTATTGATACACTGGGTTTCATAATCCTTAGTTCTGGCTCTGACTTCTTTCTAAATATTTTCACCCTCCACTACTGTTTCTAGTTTATCACATTTCTTATATTAAAACTCATTCCACGGTTTAGAAAACCACAGGCCCAAAATGGCATCATTTAGATTAAGTCCCCAAATTAGTCAACCAAGACTTAATAACTAACTTAACTGCAGTTTCAACCCTGGGGAATATAAACTTGAAGCAGTCAACATATATTTCCTGGTGAAACCAAGGAAAATTACTGATAGACCCCTCCCATTCCCCTCAGGAGGGTAACCTTTCCTTAACAATCATTCCTTGTTAATGTCTTCTTTTCTTTTTCTCTTTAAGCTCTCTCTCTCTCTCTCTCTCTCTCTGTTATTTATTTATGTGAGACAGTGGGGTGGGGGGGGGCGCAGTGTAGGGGGAGTGGCAACTAGAGGGAGAGAGAATCCCAAGCTGGCTCCATACCCAGCACAGAGCCCTATGCAGGGCTCAATCTAATGACCCTGAGATCATGACTGGAGCTGAAATCAAGAGTTGGACACTTAATCTACTGAGCCACCACCATTAGAGTACCCCACTAATATATTCTTTTCTTCTTTTTTTTTAATTTCCCCTTTTGCTTTTGAAAACTTTTGCTTTGTTTAACTCAGTGGAGTTTCCCTCTACTTGACAGACAATATGCTGCTTGATTCACAAATCATTTGATAAAACCAATTAGATCTTCAAACTTACTTGGTTGCATTTTGTTTTTTTAACAGATTTGGAGACAGTGTTAGGATCCGAAATGAACTTCTGATGGCATTTGGGGAAAATGAGAAGCACAGGAATGATGTCCCATGAAGCCCTTTGAGCAGTTTCCTAGGGCTGTTGATAAGTTCCTCTAGTTTTGAGCTTTGCTCTTTTTGTGTTTGAGCTACTGACCTTAATTGGCTTTCTAGTCCAGGGTTAATGGGTCAGTCTAGACTAACAGGAGGCTCTAACAGAGTACCAGTTCTCAGTCCTTGGTTCAGTCTGTGATTTCACATGGGAGTCCTTTCCCAATTTCCGGTCCACAGTCCCTGTTTACTGTAGTTTGCTGGTTTGGTCCTTTACCCATTTCCCATCCCAGTCTCCATTTACTGGTTTAAATTGCTGAGGGTACACATGGCCTTTTCTTGGCCAGTCCACAGTAACTTCTTTTGTTTACTTCTGGTATGTTAAGGTGCACAAATTCATTTGTCTTATTTTGTGTAAATAAAACTTAGCTAATAGGATGCTTAAAATCCAAAGTAGAAAGAGCATCAACTTCTGGCACACCTGCTTATCTAAAGGCTAAAAACTATGGTGCTAGGAGCTGTGAGTATCTACAGAAATGGCAAAATTCTAGAATTCCAATGGCCATTGTAGGGAATGTTTCAATTAGATAAGATCATTTAAGAAGTGCATTTGACAGTAAGGATTCCCAAGTTAAACAGAATGGGAAACAGGCAATTAAAACAGGCAATCAGAAGACTCTGAAAAGATTTCAAAATCCCCAAATAATTTCACTGAAAGGTTCATTGCAAAAGCTAAAGAAAAATGGAAGATCTAAGAGGTATCTAAGACAAGAGCTTTAAGACTGATATTGAGCCAAGGAAATTAAAGGGATCCTATGAAAAAAAATGTTTTTTTTCCTTGCTCCTTCTGCTTCTCTTCTGCTATGATTTGCACCCCCACCTTACACATCCTTAACGTGTGTCCTCCTCATAAAGATCAAGGAGTTAATGATTTCTTTGGAGTCTTCCAGCTCACTAGATAATATCTAAAGAGTAACTACTGAAGTTGTCATATATGTTTTCCATGACCACTGACTCATCAACGCCCCTGGCTCTAGGGCATAAGCAATTTAGGCAGAACACCCTACACTTGCTCTTGTCCAACCAGCTCCTGGAGGCCTGCAAGGACATGTACACCAGACCACCATCCTCAGTAAAAACTACAGATCTCAAGCAAAGATGAGACTCATGCTCCTTTTCTTTTCTGAGTCTCCCAGACGCTCTGTCTGTAACTGCTCTCTTCATGTGTTCAATAAACTTTGCTCTTACTTCCTCTCAGCTCCTGTTTAATTTCCATCTTGTGCAAAGCCAAGTTCTCCCTTGTCTGGTCCTATAGGAACCACTCTGGGTCCTTGGACCCAGCCTGCCTGCATCAGTATCACTCCTACCGCTCCCTTTTATCCTCCTTTGAGTAATCATTCTATTAATGAAGGCCATCTGAATCATTTTTCCATTCTGAAAAGATGACACAACCAAAAACAAAAGTCCACCAAGTTAATGGCCTTATAGACACTCCCACATCTATCTTCAAAGGAGGGCTCCCAAATGGGCCCTTCCCAGAGTTGACAAAACTTAGGGATTTTCTGGTAAATTGCTACATTATTCACTTAAACAGCTAAGGGGAAACTCTGATAGCTACCAGATCTGCCAAGGGGATCCTATAAAAAATGGCAGAAGAAAGCAAAGGGTAAAAATTCTTACAAGAATAATTTCTTCTAAATCTCTGTCTGTAATGTTCACTTGAGATTGAAAAATAAAATTTCGGTGTGCCTGGGTGGCTCAGTGGGTTAAAGCCTCTGCCTTCGGCTCAGGTCATGATCCCAGGGTCTTGGGATCAAGCCCCTCATCGGGTTCTCTGCTCAGCAGGGAGCCTGCTTCCTCCTCTCTCTCTGCCTGCCTCTCTGCCTACTTGCAATCTCTGTCAAATAAATAAATAAAATCTTTAAAAAATAAAATAAAATAAAATTTCACCTTGCCATTTCCTTTACAAATCCAAACTCGTTGTTTATTGATCCTTCCTCTCCCAGAAATAACCATTTCCTTCTTACTCGTCTCATCTTGCATAACTGGGTTTGGCTTTCTGACTGTCTGGGACATTCAGGTTGTTGCCCCTTTCTTTTGGTTATTTTTGGGAGTGACTCTGGATTTGGGAAAGACAATATCCTTTTACCCTCTTTGGTAGCCCATCTTATACACAAGAGGGGTTATTCAATACTGCCAGAAATATTTAAGACTATGTACCTAGAGGGAAAGAAGAATATGTAGGATAATATAGTTTGATATATAGATCAGTCTATGAAGTCATTTAATTTACAGCCTAATTTTTTGAGGAATCGAGAACAACTGTCTGTCTTAAAAATCTTTTGGAAAGCAAAAGTCAGCTCTGGAGGCAATTCAAAGTTTACCCATTCCTTTATCAATCTGTTTATCTCAAAAGGCTTGTAAATTATTGGTTTTAGAAAACCGAAATCCTTCTTGAACAAATTTCTTTTCTTTCTCTGTTTCTTAAAGCTATATATATTAATTATCATGTCTTTGAAAGGTAAACACAGCTTACAGTGTACCTGAGACTAAAGGAAAAAAGAGAGGGGAAAAGAAGACTTATTAAAATAAAACTGCTAAAAAGACTCTGTGCCTCAAAAGATTAAATCCAGGGACAAATACGAATCTTAAAAAACCTCTCCACAAAGACCCCAAATAGCCAAAGCAATCTTGAGAATGATTGACAAAGCTAGAGGTATCACAATTCTGTGTTTCAAGATATATTATAAAGCTGTAATAATGAAAACAGAATAGCACAGGCACAAAAATAGACATAGAGACATAAAGACCAGTAAAAGAGAATAGAAAACCCAGAAACAAGCGCATGCTAATATGGTCAATTATATGTCATAGAGGAATATCTATGACAAGAAGGCAAAAATATGCAATGGAGAAGACAGTCTCTTACACAAATGGTGCTGGGAAAACTGGACAGCTACACGCAAAAGAATAAAACTGGAATACTTTCTTATACCATATAAACTCAAAATTGATTAAAGACTTAATGTGAGACTTGAAACCATTAAACTCCTAGAAAAAAAACATAGACAGTAATTTCTTTGACATTGGCCATAGAAATATTTTTTTAGATATGTCTTCTAAGGCAAGGGATACAAAAATAAAATTGAACTATTAGGACTACACTGAAATAAAAAAGTGTTTGCATAGTGAAGGAAACCATCAACAAAATGACAAGGCAATCTACTAAATAGGAGAAGTTATTTGTAAATGATATATCCATGAGGAGTTAATATCAAAAATATGTGAAGAACTTAGAACAAAATAATCCAATTAAAAAAATAGGCAGAGGACCTGAACAAATATTTTTCTAAAGAAGACATCCAGATGGCCAACAAATACGTGAAAGGATGCTCAACATTGCTCATTATCAGGAAAATGCAAATGAAAACCACAATGAGCTAATGTCTCACACCTGTCAGAACAGCTAGAATTGAAAGGACAAGAAATAATACATGTTGGTGAGGCTGTGGAGAAATAGGAAATTTTGTGCACTGTTGGTGGGAAAGCAAATCGGTGCAGCCACTGTGGAAAAGAGTGTGGAGGTTCCTCAAAAAATTAAAAATAAAATTACCATATGATCCAGTATTCCACTACTGGTTATCTACCCAAAGAAAATGAAAACACTAATTCGAAAAGATACATGTACCCCTATATTTGTTACAGCATTATTTACAACAGCCAAGATATGGAATTAACCCAAGTGTCCATCAATAGTTGAATAGATAAAGAAGATGTGTACATACATACAGTATATACAGACACACACACATCATATATGGTGGAATATTACTCAGCCATAAACAAGCATGAGCTTGCCATTTATGTCAACATGGGTGGACTAGAGGGTATAAAGCTAAGTGAAATAAGTCAGACAGAGAAAGACAAATACCATATAATTTCATTCATATGTGGAAGTGAAGAAACAAAAAAATGTACAAACAAAGAAAAGTTAAATAAACAAAAAACCAAACCCATATACAGAGAACAAACTGGTGGTTACCAGAAGGAAGGTGGGGGAAGGATGGGTGAGATAGATAAAGGGAACTAAGGACAAACTTATGATAAGCAATGAGTAATATATAGAATTGTTGAATCATTATATTATATACCTACAATTAATATAATATTGTATGTTAATTATGTTTCCATAAAAAATAAATGAAAGTGAAATAAAGTATTTTAAAAATCTGGATAAGAACTTGGAAACCTCAGTTACTAGTTTCACCATCCAAATACACCTGAAATCCCAGATTGAAGTCATTCTTATAAAAGAACTTTTATTCATTTTTCTGTTCTCATGATACCCTTCCTCCTTTGAAAAACAAAATAATTTCACCAATTTTTTTCAGCCAAAGAAATTTTGTAAGCATGTGCTCAGTTTCAGTTAACATGAAATATCTAATTTTTTAAAGAAAATCCTCTTCACAAATATTAGTAACTATAAGGTCTTTGCATCTATCTGTGTGTGTCACTATATATGTGGTACACATGATATATTTTTCTAACCTCTGGGTGGTATTGCTAAAGTAATTTGTAAAAGAGCTCAACTGGTTTAAAGGAAGTACTTTAAAGGACTGGGCATTCTACAGCTCTCAGAAAGATAGAAACTAACCCAAATGTTTTTCCAAGTCCATATGATCTGGGAAAATTTTGATATAAAAGTTAGTTTAAAGTTGTTGTTTTAATTAAAATAGACATATCTTAAGAGTTATCGGCAGTGAAATTGAAATTTTTTTTTCTGCGTGACTTTAAGTCAAATAAATGAATGTTATCAGTCATAAAAATGTTTTTAAGTAGCTTGGGAGATTGACTGACTTTGATGTCCCATTAAGTTTTTATGGGCAATCTCAGCATAATTGTTAACAGCAAATTCATTGAATAGATGTCAATAATTTTTTTAATTAGGTAGATTTTTAAAATAGAGTCCCAAAGGGCACCTGGATGACTCAGTCAGTTAGGTGTCCAACTTGATTTCAGCTCAGGTCATGATCTCAGAGTCGTGAGACTGATCCCCGGGCTGGGTTCCCCAATGAGTGTAGAACCTGCTTAGTAGTCTCCTTCTCTCTCTCTCTCTCTCTCTCCCTCTGCCCCTACCCCTCCACTCTCTCTCTTCAATTAAAATAATAATTTTAAATAAATAAATAAATAAGTAAATAAATAGTCTCCTAAATCTTTCTGATAACCTAAAAACTTAAAGTTTTGCTGAGTTAGGTGAAATGATGAATTCAGTTAAATTTATTTAAAATTCAGATCATTTCCATATAAGACAAAATATTAAAACATTACTAAACAGGTTCATCTACTTTCAGCTTCATATTACAGAAAAACTAAAAGATATTTAAGTGTGCTAATGCTACACTGGAAAATTTTAAAAGGCATATGTTTCTTAAAACTATGAAATGTATTCATAAATTTGCAAGTCTGAAGTATGCTGGGGCGCCTGCGTGGCTCAACCAGTTAATCATCTGACTCTTGATTTCAGCTCAGGTCATGATCTCAGACTTGTGAGAACAAGCCCCAAGTTGGGCTCGCACAGGTGTGCAACCTGCTTCAGATTCTTTCTCTTCCTCTCCCTCTGCCGATTTCTCACTCCTCTCTCTCCCTCTCTAAATGAAAAAACAAAACAAACAAACAAAAATAATGCTGGTGTAACAGTTTACAATTGCTTGCTATTTAATTTTACTTAGTTAAGGTTGCTAAAGATTAAACATTGTACTTAATATATGCAACTAAAGCTACTGGAAGTAGTAAGGGAAAACATATCCATAGGCCAGGAAAGTAGTATGTGTTTTCTATGACAGAAGGGTTAAGAAATGGAGATACATTTTTTGTTGAGGATAAAGAAAATAATTTTGTCCTAAAGTAAGGCTGGCTGTTTAAAGAAAAACAAACAAACAAACAAACAAACACCAGAATATAAAAAGGAAAGTTATAGAAGGTTTATGAAAAGGGAATCTTAAGCAGGCTCCATGCCCAGTGTGGAGCTTGACTTGGGCTCAATCTCACAACCCTGAGATCATGACCTTAGCTTAAATCAAGAGTTGGATACTGGGGTGCCTTGGTGGCTCAGTGGGTTAAGCCTCTGCCTTCGGCTCAGGTCATGATCTCAGGGTCCTGGGATTGAGTCCCACGTTGGGCTCTCTGCTCAGTGGGGAGCCTGCTTCCCCCTCTCTCTCTGCCTAATTGTGATCTCTCTCTCTGCCTACTTGTGATCTCTCTCTCTCTATCAAATAGATAAATAAAATCTTTTAAAAAAAAGAGAGAGAGAGTTGGATACTTTAACCAACTGAGCCACTCAGGTACCCTAAAAAGGGAATCTTTGAAAGCAAATTTTAATGGGTGGCCAAGTTGACTAAGATTAAAATTAATTTATTTAAAAATCAGTTTTAATATCAAAAGTAAGCTGGAGCAAAATTAGAATTTCGTTTTCTCTCAGTTAAAATGACTTTTTTTTTTTTGACTTTTGATCTGCTTAAGTCTTTTTAACTTGGAACATTCCAAAAGATTTGCTAAACTATTAGGCTTATTTGCTCTGTTAAATTATATGGGAAGCATTGTTAAATAAGAAGTAGTACTAAGCCTTCTTTATGTTGTAGTTGTAAGACTGTGGTACAGGTGGATAGAGTCCATTCTGTCTCCACAAAAATGGCCCCTCATTGCCAGACTTTTGCCATCCTGACGTCCTTGCAACATGGCCACAGTCTGCTCCTAAATAAAAACATTAACACTGACTGTAAATCAAGCAAATGGGGCTTTAGAAATCCCAAAACAGCTGCTTGGTTCTTCCATGCTTCCTGACAAGCCCCATTTTAAAAAAATTTCTGCATTCCTTCATTGACCATAGTGCATTTAAGATGACCCCTAATATTATATAGATATTAGTGAGAAAACTTCTATAAAATTACAAAAACAGTCTATCAGCAATGTCTGACTTGTCAGATCCATCTTTCTGGAAAAACAGTTTTAGCTGCCCAGAGGCCTCAGGGCTCTTCTCCCTACACCCTTTGAGTACTTGCTGATGGACTTCATTCACCTGCTGCTTAGTATGGATGACCAGTATGTTCCTGTAATTGTATGTATGTTAGAGGAGTTAAAGCCTTTCCTTGTTGCAAGACCAATGCCCTCAAAGTAGCAAAGAAACTGTTGGAAAGTGTGTTACCCATTTGAGGTATACCTTCCACAATCTTCAGTGATTAAAGCACCCACTTCTGGACCAATCACATGAGCCTTATACAAAAACCTTGCAAACTTCTTGGAATTCTGTTGCATACAATCTTCTGCCAATCCCTTGTTGACTTCATGCTGGTATGACCAGTTGCTGTAAGTCTCTAATGTCTTATGTTCAAGCCTATCATCAACAGATTAAAAGAGCCTTTCTAAATCCCAATTCAAAGGATACTGCTGGTCACAGTTTACAGCCTGGTGATTAGATATTTTGAAAACATCATCAGAGAAAAGCCACTCTTGAGCCCCGTTTGGAAAGGACTTTAGCAAATGATTCTGACCACTGACATTGCTATAAAACTAAAAGGTATTAAGCCTCGGGTACACATCACACAGCTAGAAAAATGGCTCCACACGACCTCTGGTCTTGTGCAGATGTTGGGGACCTCCAAATCAAAGTGACAAGAAGGAGAAGCAGCTGATATCAACGAGACTGCACCCACCCAAGACAACAAATCAAGACTTCATGCTTTAATCGACCATGAGGCCCTTTCTTGTTCCCTTTCCTTTACTCTGGCACACCCTTATCTTTGTCTCCCAGACCATTGCTGAGGGGAGTAACCTTTGGAATTTAGAAGAAACTTCTGTTTCAGGCTAGGAAAAAATCTAACCATGCCCTTAATGTTTCATAAATGAAATAAGACATCTCTCAATTCCCGTAAATTTACATTGTGAGGTTAGAAAGGATGTAACAAGAGGCTTTCATGATTCTGGACTTACTCTTTTTGACAGATCTCTATTTCCCTAGTTAGAAATAAATGTAATAAGTCTAACTTCTTTTCTTTCTTTCTTTTTTCTTCTTTCTTTCTTTCTTTCTTTTTTTTTTTTGAGACAGAGAAAGAGAGGAGAGAGAGGGAGAGGGATGGGGAGTGGAAAGGGCAAAGGGAAAGGGAGAGAAAGAACCTTAACCTGGCTCCGCACCCTGCACAGAGCCCAGCAGGGGATTTTACAACCTTAGGATCATGACCTCAGCCGAAATCAAGAGTTGGATGCTTAACCGACTGAGCCATGAGTTAATTAAAAATTAACTTCTTAATTTTTTTTAAAAGATTTTATTTATTTATTTGACAGAGAGAGATCACAAGTAGACAGAGAGGCAGGCAGAGAGAGAGAGAGAGGAAAGCAGGCTCCCTGCCGAGCAGAGAGCCGGATGCGGGACTCGATCCCAGGACCCTGAGATCATGACCTGAGCCGAAGGCAGCGGCTTAACCCGCTGAGCCGCCCAGGCGCCCCTAACTTCTTAATTTTTAAAATTATTACAGGATCTGCTGTTAAAGCAATAACTGTGCGACAAAGATCCTTAGACTTCCTGGCCAAAGTTTTTCTTGATAATAAAGTAGCTCTTGGTTATCTTTTACATGGGCAGAGCTGTGCCTGTGCTATGACTGACGCCACCTGCTGTACCTGGATTAACACGTATGGGGATGTTAACACTTGATTACATAAGATCACAAAACAAGCCCCTTGCCTTAAAAAGTGACTCCTTCCATGGGGTGTTTTTTTGACTTACTTGACTTTTATTGGTTTGGGTTTGGGGACCATGGATCTTGAAGTGTGCTCCAAACATTGGGAATTATTCTGTGTATAGTAATCATAATAACTTCCCTGGTACATTATATTCGTGTGGTGAGCATGGCATGATGTATAAACTTGTCAAATCACTAAGCTGTACACCTAACACTAATGTAACTTTGTGTATCAACTATAGTCAAAGGTTCTTAAAAAGCTTTAAATGAGTGTTCATTTAGCCACTAATCACCACACAAATGATCTCACTAAGACTGGAATGTCAGAAAAGGAACAGAGGATAACTGACATAAAAAATATAAAACTACAGTCATAACTTATAAATATCACAGAGATAAAGCAAAAATATCATGACCTGACTGCGTATTAATCCCTAACTCACATGTGGCTTTGACCCTGGAGATGTCTCCTCCTTCTCGAAACTTGCTATTCCTTTGCTTCTGTGAATGCTCACTCTCCCGGTCTTCCTTGTCTTTGTAATCAACACTTCTCTTCTGCTTCAAGCGCTGTTCACCTTCCAATTTAAATGTGAAGGTTCCTAAGTCAACAACTCTGAATCTAACAACTCTAATGGACTCTGCTTGCATGATTTCATCTACTTGCATTTTTTGAGCCTCCTTGAAGTGGATGCCTCCTAAATCTGTACCGGAGCCTGGACATCTTTCCTGAAATTTAGACTTGGGTAACACAGTGCCTGATGGACATGTCCACTTGAACACCATCCCTGAATGCCAAGTCAATAAAGCACAGACAGAATTAACCTTTTCTTCTTTATTTTAATCTCTTTTAGTTGGTTATGTCAATCAGTTCCTCAAGTTATTCTTGGCTTTTCCCTTTTCTTTACTATTCTTCCTCCCATGTTAATTCTAATCTGGCTACTATCAATTCTAATGCTTAAATATTTCTCAAATTCATCACTGGCCTTCCAGTTGTGCTATCACTGGCCCAGTGTTTCATCCTATCTTTTTGAATTTCTAACTGATCTAAACTCCTAACTGGTCTTCCTTCTTCCCATTTTGTTCTCTCCAAATCCATTTTCTATACAGCAACAAGAAAGAACATAAATTTTAAACCAACTATATTATTACCTCTCAAAATCCATCACTGAGAGGGTAGAGCCAAAGCTCACTACCCCCGAGGAGGGCTCCTGCCTCTCTCTCTGGGAGGGAAGCAACCCTTACACTGTCTGTCTCACATGTTTGACCTCAACAACACAATAATTTATCTAGTTTCTTGTACTGCTATGCTATTTTTGGCTTCTCCATCTTTGTATATGCCATCTCCTTTTCTGGAATGCTCTTCCCTCTATATTGCCTCCAACCTACTCCCCTCCCCAAAACAAAACAAAACACCCCCCCCCCCCACCCCCCCCAACCCCCCCCCCCCCCCCCCCCCTCTCCCTTCCCCCCCCCCCCCCCCCCCCCCCAAACCAAACAAAACCCCCCCCCCCCCCAAACCTGGTTAACTCATCCTCGTCCTTCCATCTTTATCCTTGCAGGCTCCTCCACAAAGCCTATCCTGACCTCCTTTCTCCTCCACTACAGAGTGAGGTACCCCTTTTGACCTCTGGCTGAGGTGACTCCTTGGTGAGGAAACAAAGACCGGGGAAACCAGCTGGACCTGGCCTGAAAAGGTGAGGGATTTCCCCTCTTGCCCTTTGGAGGGATCCTTTCCCCCATCTCCTTTCTCTTTTAGCTTCTCTGCAGCCTAAACTTAGAATTTCCCAGACAACTGAAGAGTGGTCATCTGGTGTGGTCTGAAGGTCTGAGAGCAAATAGGTCAGACTGTCCATGCCTGTGAGGGTGAAGGACCCCTTTCATCTGCTTTCTCACTCCATCCCCCAAGGTACTGTTCACACCACCAGCCAAGGTGTGGTGCGGCTGGAGAAGGCAGCTCGACCAGGGTGAATCCACGCATGTATGGATTCGGTTGGGACCTTTCTTGTTGCTGGCTGACTTTCAGCTGCCTTACTTCTTTTGGCTCGCTTCTCTTTTTCCTTTGTTTCCATAGATCCAGACCCCATCTTGGTAAACACGTTCCTATGCATCTTGGTAAACACGTTCCTATGCATTCGGGGTAGGTGAGTCCTACCCCGATTTTTCTGACCTGGTTCAGTTGCCCAGTGTCTGGCTCTCCCTGTTGGAGGGGACACCCAATAGAAAGTACTACCACTATTTGCTGTGACCCTCTTCTTAGTGACATGCCCTAAAAGAATTAATCACCCCGTATAAGGTCCTGTCCTTTTTCAGGTCCGTGGGATGCCATGACTGAAATCATGAGCACTAATCAGAGCTCCATCCCTTTTGGTGGGATTCCCTTTTGGGAATTGGCAGTGAGTCTTCAAACCCCCTCTCTTCCTTCGGACTCACTCTTGGGTGGGGGGATTGTATTCTAAAAAACTGGAACAAATCAACCCTCGAGGCCTGAGGGAAAAAATTTCTCATCTTTTTATGTAATGTTTCCTGGCCTCAGTACAAACCCCCAGATCAAGAGGTATGGGCTCTCCTCAGGACTCTTCCTTATAATATTATTTTCCAGCTTGACCTCTTTTGCCAGAACTCCTCCAAATGGTCAGAGTTCTCATATGTGCAAGACTTTATGACATTGTCCCAAAACACCAGCCTCCTTAAAAACTGTAGAATGAGTCTTGCTCAGTTGCATGGCCCATCTGATCCTGTGAGTAGCTATTGAACCTCAAACTCTGAAGTTTTGCTAAGTTAAATGATAGGTTGGATTGAATCCATTGGATATTGAAGTTTTTTCCAAATAGGATAAAACACTGAAACATAAATGACTGAACATAAGGTTTGTCCGTTTTAAGCTTCTAATTGCAGAGAAACTAAATATACTTCGGTCTATTGGAAAACATGCTTTATGCTTAATTGATTAATACATTTGTCATCTAAAGAATTCTGGTGTAACAGTTCACAATTGGTTACTTAGTTTTCACTAGAGACTAAGTATTAAAATGCTGTTAAATGTAACGAAGACTGATGGAAATAAGGAAAACAGCTCTGTGTGTGGGAAAGCAGGAGATGTGTAAGAAAAATACAAGGAATGGGAATACATTTTTGTTGAAGGAAAAATAAAGTAATTTTATCCTAAGAGATTGGTTGTTTGGAGAGAAAAGTCTTCGAACAAAATCTCAATGTAAAAGAAAATTGTAGTCCATCCTGTAGTCAGGATGGACTAAGGTTGAAAGGAATGGTTTTGAAACCACACTGATATAAGATCGACTCTGTTAGGAGACAAAGTTTTCGTGATTTTTGGTTTGTTCTTGATTTAAAAAAAATGTAAACAAAAGGTTATTTTTCTCTTTTGTCTGTCCAGAAGACCAAAGTTTCTGTTTTGTTTTTTTTCAGGTCTTTGATGATCCCTAATCCTGTTTAGGCACATGCTCCATAACTTTCTGAGGTTTTAACAAAATTCTCTGAGATTTGAATTGTAAATGAAATCTTTTTGATTAATTAAGGCTTTTTATTTAGTTTGTTCAGTTACTCTGGAAGCACTGTTTAGCAAATAATGTTATGGCTTAGGTTGTGTTGTTTGGGTAAATGCTATAGCTATTCTAAAGACTATGTGCAATTCCTACAATTTTCATATGTTTTGGTAACACTCATATCAGATTTTAACCATGTCGATTTTTTTTAGTCTTCTGTCATCTATAGCTATTGTTCTCTTGCAAAATGAGTTTCATCTTCAAGAAGATCCATAAAAAGGACTTTTGACAATTACAGGCATATGATATCTTTAAGATCATAAAACTAAAATGGGTGAGAACTTCCAGAAGTAACTAAAAGCTGTATTCAAACTGAACAAGAAAATTAGTAACACAGGACTAAATGAATTAAGGAAGATGAGTATAGTTTTTGTGACTCTTCTTTGAAACATTACTGGTTCTCTAATGTATGTCCTTCCAGATTAAGGAAACTTTCTCTTAAGATATCCATGATATACAGAAATATGATTAAATATTTCTTTGTGAACAAATTGAAGCATTTAACTTTTCTCTCTACCTGAACCCTCCAGAATTCAAAAAAGTCTCAGTGACTATTCTTTCCTTCATGGCAATTATAGTTATATGCATAAGTTTAATAAGAATCTGTTTTCCTTATAACAGGACACCATTGAAAACACTGGTTATATTACCAAGGCTTTGACTGGAATGTCATATTTGAGAGACTTGCATAGACTCGAGATGTGATGAAACAGCTTATAGGAACTAAGTCTGACTTTATGAAACCTGAAGCCATAAAGCCCCTTGGAAATGTTGGCCTGATACCTAGTTTACAGCATTACCAGGTTAATAAAGAACGTCACTTCCTGGCAGGTGCAAGAACCTCAGGATACTTTGGGAACCTCAAGAAGAATTTGCCCAAACCTACAGGTATTGCAGGCATATCTGATGACAAGTACTTGGCTTGGCTTCTGGCCTAAAGATGCTAATAAAAGTTCAACCTAGAGATTCCTTATAAAAAGTTCCAGCAAAGCAGATGCTGAAAGAGCTATACGCTCACTCACTGTCCTTGTTGAACTTATGTAAACAACTAGGCCAAGTTTGTTAAAAATGGATTTTTAAACAAATTAGTCTTGGTTTGGCTATCTTTGATAAAAATTAGGGCAATTATAGAGAAAATGTTTCAGTAACAGCTTTGCAGATATTGGATTTTTACACTATTTATCATAAACTAGACTAGATTCTGAATTCTTCTAGTTTCCCCAAATATCTAGCTATGGCTTTCCAAACCAAGGTTTCCAATCTTCTTCCATCTCTCAAAGTCACTGCAAACTAAAACTGCCCTTGTAGCCTGGACTGACCATTGTACTTCTATAGAACATTACCTGAGGTTATAACAATAACTAGAGGTTGATCTTATTTATTTAGCAGATCAGACTTAAAAGATTCTCCTATTGATAAGGCAGATGACATTGGGTTTATTGATAGCAATAGTTTCATGGAAAAGGAGATAAGAAAAGCTGGGTATGTTATAGTCAAACTATTTAGGCCAGACTATTTAGGCCACAGCCCTCCCAGCAAATATGTCTGCCAAAAGTGGAGTTAATATTCATAAATTTCTAAATAGATATGCAGACCATATTCTCCCTAAACCTTATCTGACAGTTACTAGCAACACACCCCATATAAATCTGGGACACATGGTTTATTTAAAGGTGTGGAAGTCTAATACAGCAGGGGATTTGATTTAACATCCAAATGGAAGGGCCACCACTGGGTCATATTATGTACTCCCATAGCCATAAATTTGGGACATTCCTCATGGACTCATATATCAAGAATTCAACTTGTATCTTCCCTACAGGAATCCAGGGTGCCTGTTAATGCATCTTCTTACTCCTGTGAACCTGTGAAAGACCTCAAACTTCTTCAAATCACAATGATGGCTGTACATTTCTTTTTCATTCTCTTTTCCCCAATTCATACTGACAATTTCTTCTTACAATGGGCACGGCATTATGCTGAACTTCAAAATCCAACAGCTTGCTGGGATTCTGCCTGTCTCAAGCACATCTGGTCTGCCTTGATGGGTCTCCCTATTTCAGGGCAGAGATTGGCATTCCTTATGTAACTTTGCCTTAGATATGATCTATGACCCAAATACTGCTCTATTTTGCGATATTTCTTTTTTTTTTTTTAAAGATTTTATTTATTTATTTGACAGAGAGAGATCACAAGCAGGCAGAGAGAGAGGGAGAAGCAGGCTCCCTGCTGAGCAGAGAGCTCGATGCGGGACTCGATCCCAGGACCCCGGGATCATGAACTGAACCGAAGGCAGAGGCTTTAACCCACTGAGCCACCCAGGTGCCCCTTTTTTGTGATATTTCTATAATAAAACTAAACCTTACCCTCTGGTCTATGGTCAACACCACCTGGAATCTCTCAGGCCACAATCAGACCTTTTCATACTCTTAAACCATTAAGGTTCTGACTGAATGCACTCACCCACAAATAAATGGGAACCAGAAGATGCCTAAGTTACAAACCCAACTTCTCAGTATACATTGAATGGAACATATTAAATCTGGGATGAATATTTATGACTCACCCCTCAATGGGACAGTTAAGCCAAAAGGCAATTCTATGCCGGGAATAAAGGAAACATCCTTATGATACATGGGCAAATAGCACAGAGTAGTTAGATGGCTGTCATCAGGAATATGCTCACAAATCATTGTTCTTCTGGTCACTAATTGGTTTGCTGCTGACTGGACAAGGAGGCCCAGAATGAGATGGCTGGCTCCTAATGGGACCCAGTGGCTCTGCAGCTCTAACCTGCAGCCATGGCTTCCCCCAGGCTGGATAGGCTGCTGTACTCTGGGGTTTGCCTGGATGCCCAGATGCATTAAGACCATTACCAACCCAGCCAATCCTTCAAATTTAAAACGACAGTGGACATGTTCTGTATTTCATTGATATGGCCACCTAACACACTTCTTTATTTCCTCTTTAGGACTGGAGGATGTCACTTGGCACATGGACACACTTAATAAGTACACAGTTGAAGCCCTAGATGACACTCAAAATAGTATTTCCTTATTAAATACTGAAGTAACACACAAATGTGTAAAGCAGTTTTACAAAGTAGAATGGCATTGGATGTTTTAACTGCTGCACAAGGTGCAACATGTATTATCACAAAAACAGAGTGCTGTGTATACATTCTAGATTAACACAAATATTTCTGGGTTTCTAACTGACATGAGTACTCAAATTGGTACTCTAAAAGATCTTTCCCTGGGGCACCTGGGTGGCTCAGTGGGTTAAGGTCTCTGCCTTCGGCTCGGATCATGATCCCAGGGTCCTGGGATCAAGCCCACATCGGGTTCCCTGCTCAGCGGGGAGCCTGCTTCCCCCATCGACCCGCGCCTGCCTCTCTGCCTACTTGTGATCTCTGTCTGTCAAATAAATAAATAAAATCTTAAAAAAAATAAAATAAAAGGTCTTTCCCTTTCTTTCACTGACTGGTTAAAATCCTAGATAGGGGGAGGGTTTTTGCCAACTATCAAAAGACTCTTATTTAGGCTTCTTTTTCTTTTTGTTATTCTAATCATGTTTTGCTGTTTTCTCCCATGCTTTTCCTCCTGGTGCCAAGCGTCCTTCAGCACCACATCGTCAAGCTGACAGGATCCTCTCTGCTCAAGGGAGACTCCCATAGGTCATCAACTCTAGACACAGCTGTCTCGGCCTTCTCTACACCCCTCATTCAGCATGAAGCAGTTACAGAAGACAAGACCTTCTACCCTCAGCAATCTTAAAGATTTAAGGGTCAAAATTGTTCAGGGGGGAATGTAAAGGCTGTTTTTGGGCAACCAGCTTGAACAATGGGAAGCTGAGTAAGGTAGGAGGTCCCACGCTGACCTGGCTGAATACCAACAGGCCCATCAGACAACCCACCTCAAAATACACATAAGGCCTAGCTGACCAATGGGTTACTTACATCTACCCAAAAAGGAAAATTCCATATGTTCCCATACCTCCTCACACTCCCCTTTAACTATAGTCCCCCACCCCTGCCTCATAGCAGGCACTCTCTACCTCACTGTACTGTCTGTCTCTCCCTTGCAGTATATTCAATAAACTTCTATCTCCTTGGTCTGCCTTGGGTGAATTCTTTCACTGCCTGTGCTGCCAGCCTCCACCCACCCAGGTTGCCCCACATTTGGTGGCCTGTACAGAGACCCTTGGTGGCCCGCCACTTAACAGATTACCTTTACAAACCTGGGTCATGTTTTGGTGCCAAGATGCGAACCATCTGATTATTCCCTATTACCACCATGACTGCATATGAAAAATGGCTCTACCACCTAACAATCTTATGGTTAAGATTTGCAATTCTACCATAATACACTTCTAATAGCACTTTAAAAGCTAAATTTGCACAGCTCACCCATCCATATCACAAGTGTGACAGAATCAGGACTATCCTCTGTCTAAAAGTAAGAAAGCAACTCTATGTCCATTGATACATGAACGGATAAAGAAGATGTGTCTATATATGTCTATAGACATATATAGAGATATATATACCCCAACGTACACACACACAATGGAATATTACTCAGCCATTAGAAAAGGTGAATATTTACCATTTGCATCCACCTAGATGGAACTGAAGGGTATTATGCTGAACAAAATGAATCAATCAGAGGAAGACAATTATATAGTTTCACTTATGTGGACTATAGGAAACAGCACAAAGCATCATAGGGGAAGGGAGGGAAAACTGAAAGGGAAGTCCTCAAAGAGGGAGAAAAACTGTGAGAGATTCTTAATGACAGGAAACCAACTGAGGGTTGCTAGAGGGGAGGCGAGTGGAGGGATGGGGTAATTGGGTGATGGGCATTAAGGAGAGCACATGATGTAATGATTACTGGGTTTTATATGCAACTGATAAATTGTTGAATACTACCTCTGAGACTAATGATGTACTATATGTTGGCTAATTGAGTTGAAAAAAGAAAAAAGAAAAGAAAAGAAAGGAATAGAAAAAAGAAAAGAATGCAACTCTAATACTGACCTGTGGGCTCACTGGATAATCAGAGAATGTCCAAGATAAAAAGGAAGACTAAACCACATGAAAGTGAAGTATCCAACATGTTGCAATCTTTGGGATGAAATTAGAGCAGGTGAGAATTGAAAAGACCGGTTGTTAAACTACAGGATAGATGAGTCATGAGAAAGGGAGAGTGGAATAGAAGTACTGTGTGGTAAATATGTGTGGTTTAAACACTCAAAAAAGAAAGGCGTTCTTAACACATGCAATGGCAATGGCTCAACTTTGAAAGGTTTTTTAGGTTTGCTGAAATCATATGCTCCATCCTTAAGTGGTCTAACCCTTATTCAAGGCTCTTTTGAAATTCTCCTCAGGGCAATCATGAAGCAGAGCTAAAGACCACTTTATAAATTGCCAGAATGCCAGTCTACCAAGTAGGATTCACAGGGTCTCAAATACTCCATCCTTCTCTGTGAAAATGGAACAATAAAAACCACATCACTTACCAATGTGCAAAATGATGTTGGACCTTTGGAATGGCCAAATACCTAGAAAGACAAATTTTAGAAACATTTCTTTTCATGTTTCATTTTAATTAAAGAAAATATTGAATTTTTAATTTTCATTATTCATCTGTATTAATATGGGTCCTTCGAGGAAATACCTTTATTGGTGGAATCTGGGCTCTCAGAACAAATGTGAGCAGATAAAAAGACTTTTTCCCCTTTCTTAATAAACTGCTTCCTTCTATGGGTTATATAGCCTGTAAATATTATAGTATAATGAAGATGGCAAAATGTGTTATAGTGTCATAATGTAATGTTTTTAGATATGAATGTTATATTTGAATTGCCAACATATAATTGGCTTTTGCCAAGGTAACTTGAAAAGATGGTGGGTGGGCATCTGCATGTCTCAGTTGGCTCAGTGTTCTGCCTTCAGCTGGGGTCATGGTCTTGGGGTCCTGGGATCCAGCCAGGTGTTGGGCTCTCTGCTCAGCAGGGAGTCTGCTTGTCCTTCCCCTCCCCCCTCCACCCTGCTCTTGCTCACTCTCTTCCTCTCTCTCTATCAAATAAATTAAAAAAAAATATTTTTAAAGATTTTATTTACTTATTTGAGAGAGAGCAAGAGCAAGCAAGTGAGAGAGAGTATGAGCAGGAGGGAGGGGTAGATAAAGCCCAAGTAAATAAAATCTAAAAAAAAAAGGAAGAAAGAGAGAAAGGACTGGTGGGCTGATTTTATCCAGGAGCTATATGGCTCATGCTTAATTGGTCATTCTCAATGAGAGCCATGACAATTAGCCTCATGATTGTTGGAGTCCTTTCATCTTTCTTAGCCTGTGGAATGACATATACTCTGGTTCCCATTGCTCTATTAAACTCTGGTATCCCCAACAGAACCACTTCCTTCTGCTCCCTGGGGATATGCCCGCTGTTGGACTTAGGCCACTGTCTTCTCCCTCCTTTACTGGCACCACGTGCTACCCTCTGCCTAGAATGGTGGAAGTTGTATTCATTGCAGTTAGGAGTGTCTCCTTATCCAAATGCATATCAGCGTGACAATGAATAGCACTGGTTGGCTTCGGTTTTCCCACATCTAAGTGTGTTTATGCTCTTTGGCAGGGAACTACTTTCACTAGAGGACAAAAGGAACTTTTTGCAGTTCCATTTTTGGAAGCAGTGAGTTAGCTATTAGCTAAAACACCTATGCTTCTGGAAATGAGTCCCTACAACCTGAACACTACTTATTTGTAGAAATAGCCTATGGTTGAAAGAGAGATGACCGTTTGGAGTGGAATAAAGACCAAATGAAGAATGGAAAGAGGAGTGGGGATATCCAGAGGCTTATCTTGGCTCCTACGGAACAAATAAGAGGTCCAGGGCTCAGCAACTCCTCCCTCCAACCTCAGTTTTCCCAAGTTTGTAATGAAGGATTTAGAAAGAGAGGACTCTAAAAGTTTAAAATTCTATAGTTTTATAAATCTTAAGAAGTAGACAACTAATGTGAGTTAAATGTAATTAAGGGCTTATGCAATCTATTTGCAAGTTTCTATCACTATTCTATACATATTGTCATAAAGAATAAATAGAGAAGATTTTGCAAATGCCAATAGTCTGTTTTTTTTCCCAGCCCATGACAAGATCTCTCCAGTTGTCAATTTCTTTTTCCTTTCAAAAATCAGTCAACTAGTGGTTTGAGCTTTAAATATGGAATGACTCAAGACTAGAAATTCTGGTTGCATCAATAGAAAAGAGATGTGTTCCTATAGCCATTCAACTTTTTTTTTTTTCATTCTTAAAGATTAACCTGAAATCCAAAACTAGGCCAGTTAAATTTAGTGTTGATGTGTCAAACATTTATCAGCAATGGCAATTTGCTAGAGTTTCTCTGCAAGGGTCTGGGGGGATATAAATGTCCTTCCAGTGTTTCTTTAACTGTGCACGTAGATGGATTTCAAAACTGCTTTGCCATCCGCCAAAGGTTATGTGATGACAGATTTGGACCCTGTCATATGATGATTAGTGAGTGGCTAGTGACATATAAGGCTTTGGAGACTAGAACCCCTGATAGGTTTCTAATGCTTGAATACTTCCCAGAATATCCCTCTGCACTTGCAAAGGGAGTGGTACAAATGCATGGGCGCCCATGTGGAGCTGAACTGTTTGAATTACTCTCAGTGACAAGTTTCCAGGATCTGATCCAACAGTCAGAAAATATGTGCTGAGTGCCAGTATGTTCTAAGCGCAGTGCTAGGTGGGAGAGTATGTGGAAAAAAAAAAAAAGCAAGATAGATAAGGCTTTTGCCCTCAGGTTTTCAGTCAGGTAGGAAAGGGTAACATTCCTCAAATTGACGTAATAGAGATTTCAAGTAGATTTCTACCAGATTCCTGTGGCAGAAGACCAGGATTATTTGGGCAAAAATACCACTCAAACTAAATAGTCCTGATTACCACCTACACAACTAAAAGGTCCATTGGCCACAGAAAAGTCACAGGACTGATTTAAGTACTCAAAACACTGATGAGGAAGAATCTTTTCTTATCTCTCTAGGAGAATTATCTTGTTCATGCTTCTGTGTTCTCTCTTATCTCTTTGTCTAGCTCTATTTTTGTCCTCTGCCTAATGTATACTTTAGAATGGAAAAATTAATCAAATGACCTCAGTTTACTACCTCAGTCCTGGAGCCTATTTACCTTGAGAGTTGCATAGTTTAGATCACATAGCATGGATAGACAACAGAATGTAGGCACACATGCAGACATAAATGATATGTAAAGTGGATGCAGCAAATTTCCCATGGACTTTGTCATTCCTCACCTCTTCTGTTCCCCAGGTGATTTAACAACAGGATGTTGTCCTAAGGAGAAGCATCCAGAGAACCCTGCCCTCTGTGGACTGGTGTATTGTTTAAGACATAATTCAAATAGTCTTCAGTTAAAACAAAAAAACAAACTTACATTATTTACCGTGTGCCAGGCAGCACGAGTTTTCCATGCTTTAATTCATTTAACCATCACAGTAAACCTTTAGTTACCTCCATGTTACAGATGAGTAAACTGAGGCAGAGAAGTTACTTGTCCAAGTAACAAAGAATGGTAGAGCTGGGATACCAACCCAGACTGTTGGACTCCCAAGTTTGTGTCTGTAACTAGTACACATTCTGTCGTCCTAGAGTGAAAAACTGATTGGGAATCTTCTCTGTCACATTTCCCATTCCTCTTGAATTTGTGTCAACCCAGTGGCAATCGTAAAGTATGCCTGGCATCCACAGAAGCTAATCTATCTTTCGTGCTGGCCTCCCCCACCACAAGACAGCAAGCATGTTCCTGAGTCACTCGTGGCGCGAGCATGGGGTTGGAGCTTACGCCTTCTGCACCAGCATGCCTATCTGGAGGTGAAGTTGTCTAGCTGGCTTTTCCACTGACATCACACAGGGAAACACATTATTAAGGCATCTCTGTACTTCTCTAACCTCCTTGGAAATGGTGTTATTTAAGTGGTTATGAAACATGCCTTGAAACGATTCTCTTTGGTTTAAATAGTTAAAGGTGTACTTAAGGAAGTATGTCCGTTTTTAGAGTCATTGCATAACGTCTTTCCCCTTAAGTGTGCTTCATAATTTTGATGGTTGAGTAGTCAATTGGGTATAATGCTTTTGAAAGAGAAACCATTCTCTGAAAATCATAAACATATTTATATAATCATCTCCTGCTTTCTGACCTCCATGGGGTGCAAATCTATTCTGGCTTATGATATTATTTAAACTGTTTTATATGTGTAAGACTTACCTTTACATTTAGTTATTAAACTCCTTAAAGACACATCAAGACATCTGGGGACACAGTAAGTACAATACCTAATAAATATAGCTGCTGAACTGAAGTGAAAATGCATTAGGTATAAAAATTAGGTATAGGGGCACCTGGGTGGCTCAGTGGGTTAAAGCTCTGCCTTCTGCTCAGGTCACAATCCCAGGGTCCTGGGATCGAGCCCCACATCATGCTCTCTGCTCAGCGGGGAGCCTGCTTCCACCTCTCTCTCTGCCTGCCTCTCTGCCTACTTGTAATTTCTGTCTGTCAAATAAATAAATAAAATCTTTTTAAAAAATTAGGTATAAAAATCAAGCCATAGATAACAAATAAAACTTCAGAATTAATTTTGAAAAATAAAGGTCTCCTTTATTCCACAAGGGACTGCAAGTCTCCTTTTTCATTTCTGTTTTAAAGTTAAAATTAAATGGCCCATCTCTATGAATATAATGGAGTAGTTATTGTAAAAAGGCTTAAAAAAAAATCAAAGAATAAAGTGGGCTTCTGAAAGATGTTAAATCCCATAATCAAATATGCTAGCTTTTCTCACAGTAGAATTTAAAATTAATAAAACATTCAGAAATTCTATTGTATTCTATTCTGTTTTAATCTTTATAAGGAGGACAGTTTCTCTTCCCATTCACGTTGCACCCTGGCTTCCCAACCTCCTAAGTATGGGCAGCATTGAGAGTGATCTGTCCGAGCACAATCCAGTTCCTTGTCCATGGCTTTACAAAGAAGCAGAGTTGAGCTGGTAGTGTCAGCTCTTACCGTCTCTTGTTATGGAAACAAGAACTTGGGTTTTAACTCTTTGGGCTGGTAAAACATGCAAATTACTGATGGAGTCTTGTTATTAAATAGTGCTTTTTGCATTACTGGATCTCCACTTAGAAGCTAGTAAACAAATGGCCTTGATGGATGACTAGTGATGGATGACTGTGCAGAGAGGGACGGCAGGAAGGCCCTAAAGACAGCCTCTCATGAAACATGGCTGCGCAGTTTTGGAGAGGAGGGAGCTGGAACATACGTTGCATATGGTAAGGAGTGCATTTTCCCCTTATGCAAGCACAGGCATGGGACAGGGACAGGCAAGTGGGATACGGGTGTGGAAGGGGACAACAAAAAGGTGAATGACAAGCTAGTGGAAGAAAAAAGAACAGACATGCGCAAAAAGGCCTGAAGGAAGGTATTTCCAGACTTCAAGTTTTCTTATCTTTAAAATGAGAAGATTGAATTTTGTCTTGCTTTGATAGCCTTCCGTAGAAGCTAACTCTAGCTGGCTAATGCAAAAGCAAGAATATACTGGAAAGATGCGGGGGTGGTATCCAAAGAAGAGCTAAGACCCAGGCCCCAGAACAATAGGCACCGGAAACCTAGGTGAATTAGTGAATTTTCTTTCGAGAATGTTGCTTTGCACATGATTCAATAACGAAGGCCCTCTCCCCAATGTCCTCCTCCCCCTGAAAAAGCTCTGTGTCTCTCAACTCAAAAGTCCCAATTTTTGGAAGAGACATCCAATTAGCTCAGGTTGGGTCAGTGGTTCACCCCTGGATTATTCATCTATGACTAGGGAGATGGGATCCTAACAGTACAAACATAGCCGTAGGATCCCACTCCAGAGGGAAGTAATTTCTGGAGAATGGCGAATAGATGAGAGCTGAGGGACCATACTATACCCTTCAGTTCCACCTGAAGTTCTACATAAACTACCATAACTCACAAGAATATGTAAATAAAATAAATATTTAATGATGCAATTAAAGCTGGGTAAGATTGATCAGGAAGGAGTTCTTAGAAAGGAGACAGTTTGAATGGTGCTTTCAAAGGGCCTGGTTTGGTGAGGCCTATTTCAGAGAGGGAGCAGAGCACGCACAGAGGCTCAAGACAAGCGTAGACAAGCCATATTTCAGGAAGAAAGAGCTTGGCTAGTCAAAGAAAAATTAAAGACCAAAGTTAAAGGGCATTTAAGCAAATTAGGTTAAAGGTGAGCTGATTTGTCAGGAGCGTAGGGTTGGGAGACAGCCTGGAGGAGAGGAAAAGCAACATGTTGTCATGGAAAGAGCCAGAGTGGGAGCCTGGGAGTCAGCTTCTGCCACGAATCAGCATTTTCTCCATGGGTAATGAGGTTCTCTTGGCCTTAATGGACTCACTTATAAAGGGAGTCTACGATTCTACCACTGGCAATTGGGTTTTACTTATTCATTCAAAAAATATTTATTGAGGGGCGCCTGGGTGGCTCAGTGGGTTAAAGCCTCTGCCTTTGGCTCAGGTCATGATCCCATGGTCCTGGGATCGAGCCCCGATTAGGCTCTCTGCTCCGCAGGGAACCCGCTTCCCCCTCTCTATCTGTCTGCCTCTCTGCCTACTTGTGATCTCTGTCTGTCAAATAAATAAATAAAAAATCTTAAAAAAAACCCAACAACTTGTTATTTAAAAAATTTTTTTTTATTGAGGAACTACCGTGTTCTGGGAAGAATTTTAAGTGCTGACGGTTCAGCAATGAACAAGACAAAGTGTCTTCCCTGATGGAGCTACATACCCAGCTGATAAAGCAACCATCAAAACAGTGTTTGATTCCGACTTGTAATGATGATAAGCCTTGCAGTGTTTCCTTGCTCCTGCATTTCCTGCACATACTTCCTTCCCAGAGCCACTTCTTGGGGTTACATTGTTCCTTTGCTAGCTCTCCCTGCCATATCAGACGGTATTGTCGTTATCACAAAATACTTGCCAGACTTATAAATGGAGTGTTTGAAGCGTCCCAATAATAACCCTACTCTTTCCTTTTCCAAGTTGTGAACCATTTAAGAAATAAGACAAGAGTAAAGCAGATGGGAGTCCTCTGTGATTCCTTAGTTACTGGCAAATGCTAGGGCATGGCTTATATTTGCTGTGAAGAAATCCTTTTGACAGTAAGCCCCAGAATTGATACATTGGGTCAGTTCAGGCCCCCCTCCTGGTGGCCTGCCCTGTGTGGTGTCGTGATGGAGGAGAGAGCAGAATGCATGCTTCTTACTGACAGCTGGTTCCCAGGCAATGGAGAAACCCTGACTTACACACATCCAGTTCCTCTCCCAACTCACAGCCAGTAAGTTGCTCCTCCTCCATGAACTTACTGATTGATATATTGTTATCTATTTTCTGACTTCTCTTCTATCTGGATAAAGGAAGAAAATTACATTCCACCTCCCCATCAGAAATAGGGAGGGGACAGGGAGCCCATGAAACATTCCTTGTGTGGCACCATTACACCCACATCTGACTACAGGTAGTCCTGGGGTCCTCTGTTTAACACTCATAACTACTATTGCAAGTTGTCTAGGCTCTTTGTATACTGTTTTTGTAAGGCCTAGGGGTCTCTGGTGGGTTTTCTACCAAACACTTAGAAATTAGGAAGATTGCTACCATAAGAGATCAGACACAGGCATATCATTTGAAAGACAAAAAATTACCAAGCCAGCAGTACTTGCTGACTGAGTACTGACTGAGTAAGTGGCTAGGCCTGGGCTGTCAAATATGAGATGACTATATGTGGTGATTTCAATTTAAGTTAATGAAAATGAAATAAAATAAACAATTCCATTCCTCAGTCTCATTAGTCACTTTTCAAGTGCTCAACAGACAATGTGGTTAATGGCTATCATGTTGGACAGTGCAGATGGAGGACACTTCATCATCACAGAGAGCTTTACTGCATGGGATTCATCTAGAAAAGCCCCATTAGTTGATTGAAGAGTTAGTCGGTCCTTGATTAACCTTTGAAGTGCAGACAATGGAGAGCTGTCCAGTCGAACTTGGGTGGTGAGATTACATCAATCTGGGTCCTGGGAGAAGACAGACGGCACACTTAAAGGGTTAATTGAAGAGAGTTCAATAAACAGATCTTTTACAAAGTTGTGGATTGGGCTGAGTGAACCAACAAAAGATGGTGAAGCATCTGGAAGCTTTGCACAGGGAGGAGCCATCAACTGCCCTGGTGATGAAAGGTCTGAGAAGAATGACATCCCTGGACCTGATAGGCACTGCCAAACTGATGGCCCTCCAGTGGGCTGCTGGGGAACAGCCCTGACTCTTTCTCTTCCTGTTCTTCAGCTGTCCTGCAGGTGTCTCCGCTGGCCTCCAACTGGAAGGGCAAAGAGCACTTGGGGATGCAGGCTGCCAAGGCAGACACATGAGACACAGAGCAGGACCGACAGGGAAAATGGAAACAGAAAGACAAAGGAGAGGGATCAGTTCACCTTGCAATTGTTGCCCAGCACAGAGGGAGATTTGGTCTGGCTAAGAGTGGTGTGAATTTCCCAATTGGCAGTCCTAATGGGCAGATGGATTGCCGGACGGTGGCAGTGATGCTACCCATGGTTTATCTTGGTACATAGAGAAGAATACCGAATGCATGTGGTGCCTGTATCTGTTCATGCGGCAGGTTTCCCTCTCTCTGTAATGACTATATTGGCGGTTTTGAACACTTGACCAGGTGTTTCTGAGCCTTGGACCAGGTGGGGAGACAGCACATCTCCTTGGCTTGACTTACAAGGAGTGTGTATGCAGTCTGACCTGTTCTTTGCAGTGGCCACTTGGAGACATTTGCTGTCATTTAATGAGATTGGTTTCCAAGACATTCCTAAAACATTCAAGAAATGTTCTTTTTTTCTTTTTTAGCACTATTTGCACATAAGAAAAAAAATTAACAAGTGAATAAAGACGGGGTATCTGAATGGCTCAGTGGGTCAAGAGTCTGACTTGATTTCTGCTCAGGTGGTGATCTCAGGGTCATGGGATTGAGCCCCCTGTCAGGCTCTGAACTCAGCAGGGAGCCTCAGCAGCTTGAGATTCTCTCTCACTCTCCCTCTGCCCCTCCCCCTGCACACACACATACTCTCTCTCTCAAATAAATAAATAAATAAATAAATCTTTAAAAAAAAGTGAACAGTGACAGGCCAAAACTTCTTGACATTTAATATGTTTAGTTGAATCACGATAAAGTACACTTTTATAACTCAACTATGCTTTGATTTTACTTTCCTTTTATTATAGCAGGAAAATTGTAGAACAGTTACTAAGGAGAAAGTCACCTACTATCCTAACTTGAAAAGTGTAATTTTTTAAAACATTTGCTTCTCAACTTTTTACTAGGTGTACCAATAAAGACTTATATTGTGCTCTGTTCCATAATGTGATTTCCTGTGCAGTAATTTTACTATCTGCATAATATTCCTTCTATGATATACCATAATCATCCTCCATTAGTTAGCATCTAATAGCTTCCATTTTTTATCATTGAAATTACTGCAGTGAACATCTATGAGCATGTGGTCCTTTTATAGTTTAGATTATTTCCTTAAAATAGATTCCCAGAGATAGAATTATGGGCCAAAGGGCTTCAATATTTTTATGATTCTTCATACCTATTGTCAACGTGCTTTCCAAAGGATTAATTGTACAGCTTCACAAAGTCACCATTGATATAGGCGGTAGTCTGATTCCCCAGAGTTCTGCCAGAAGGGAAATTGTATCAACTATACAACTTAACTATGGGGAAAATTATGTTATTAAATTCAGTCTTGCATTCAAGAAGTATATCTATTGTTGGGGCGCCTGGGTGGCTCAGTGGGGTAAACCTCTGCTTTTGGCTTAGGTTATGATCTCAGGGTCCTGGGATTGAGCCCCACATTGGGCTCTCTGCTCAAGGGGGAGTGTGCTTCCCCCTCTCTCTCTCTGCCTGCCTCTCTGCCTACTTGCGATCTCTGTCTGTCAAATAAATAAATAAAATCTTTAAAAAAGGAAGTATATCTATTGTTATATTTGTTATTGTGCAATATATATATATTATATTTATAATATTCTGCATACATCTAGCTTGAGGAGAATTGGTAATTCGAGGGGCAGGAACTCTTGGCAGCCCTGTATGCTCCCCAGAAATCCCCACATGTGGCATGGCCTATCCCTTCAAGGCCAAGATTTGGGGACCAGCTTCAGAGAGCAAGGATGCTTAGTTTCATGGCCTGCAGTGCAAATTCACTCCTATAACCTGCCTAAGGCATCTAAGACCTCCAGACTACCCAACCCTAGCAGGTCAGCTTCCTAGAGCTAGGGATTCCCCCAATTGTAATTCTTCTGCTGAGTGGAAAGGTCATTTGAGTCAGAGACCTTACGGACCAATGCTGGGAGGATACATGAGCCTTGGTGGAAGTCAGGTCTTATAGGTGTCCCTCAGCAGAATTCTTGGCCATTCCAGGAACACAAGGCTAACAAGTTCCTTGAAATATGGTTTTTGGGGAAAAAGCAACTGTGTTTTACAATGGGACGGATTTCACACATCACTGTGAGTCCCTAGATGCCCCTATGGGGGCCCAGTCCATCTCCACAAGTCCCAGATACAGAAGACCACCCCAGGATGCCTGCACATGGAGTCATAGTAAGTTTCCCACATACAGTTTGCTCCAGGTATCAGAACCTCTTGGCCCTTTAGACAGTGCCTGTCCTTGCTGACCAAGCCATCTTCTAGAAACAGTCTTTCTCAGAACTGCACCACTGGTGAAGACACTTGAATTGTGGCTATCTTCAGACCTTTAGGGCCCTTATGGGACCAGGGTCCTGTCTGGCAAATGTATTTCCCAGGTGTCTCCCATACCACATAGCCCTGGTCAGGCCCA
This sequence comes from Enhydra lutris kenyoni, assembly GCF_002288905.1. Lineage (NCBI taxonomy): Eukaryota > Metazoa > Chordata > Mammalia > Carnivora > Mustelidae > Enhydra > Enhydra lutris. The sequence continues at coordinate 40,354,450 of NW_019154095.1, forward strand.
GTATGGCTTCTGAGATCCTATAAAATCTGGCATCAGAGGGAAGGACTACTCTGTTGTAGAGTAGAGTGGAGCCTAGCAGCCCAGTGTGTCTCCCAGCAGTCCCTACCTATGGCTCAGCCTGTACCTCCATGGCCTTGAACCAGGGACTGATCCTAGAGAGCCTGGCTGTAGGATGGGAGCCATAGGAGCATGTGCACTATGATCCCCGCCCAACTCTCACCCTTGTGTATCCAGGCCTGAGTGAACAGCCCCCCAGCCCCCAGCCTTGTAGGCTGTCTTCCTAGAGTTGTAGTTCCCTGCACTACACTCCTGATGCAGAGTGGGGAAGGTCTTTGAGTCAGACTCTATTGACCTGTGCTGGTAGGATACATGGGGGGGGGGGGTCAGTTTACCCAGGTGTCTCTATCAGTAGAATTCCCAGTGGTACCCAGCATGGCAAGGCTAAGGAGTTCCTTGAGATCAGGGTACAGGGAACTGAATTTTGGAACAGGGCGAACTTTGGCATTGCTGTGAATCCTGCGAAAGTCCCCGGGGGTGGGGGGCCAGGTCCATCCCTGTCAGTGCTGGATCCAGGGTGCATGGATGCTGAGTCACCATGGCTGGCATGTACAGACACTCCACCAACCTACCTCCAGGCATCTGGACCCCTTCGTCTTCAGATAGGGCCTTCCCTCACCCAGCAGGCCATCTTCCTAGGGCAGACTTTACCCATGTGTCATTGATGAGGACATTTGAATTATAGTCACTATCAGACCCTATATGGTCCTACTGTTCATACAGGCTAGGCACTGGTCTGGCAGTCATAATTCCCAGGTGCTTTGTTTTAGTGGCAAGTTATGTTCAGCGAAGTGTTCATCGTTCCTAGCAATTTATTTAATACAGGTTCACTGTGGGAATTTCACAAACCAGTAACATACAGGATAATGTTTCTTACTAAGCCAATAAAGAAATGACAAGTCCAAATCAATCACAGATTAATTATACTATTGTTCCAGGCAAGGAAAAACTTAAAGATTAAAGTCCAAATTTAGCTGAGGTGTACTTTATATGATTTGGGAGCGATAGCTTAGTAAACCAAGGCCTGAAGTCCAGGGGCCAGCGTCAAAGGAAAAGTCCCCTGTTGCAAGAGCATGCTGTTAGCAAATGATGCCACGGGGATTGACAGGAAAGATGATATTCTTCATAGGGCCACTGTATAACTTTTGCTGATAAAATAGTTGTCTCTCCTGCTGCAGGAGTCAATTGCCCCAACATCTCTCCACACCCCACCCTGCTCCCGCAAAAACAAAAACAAAACAAAACAAAACAAAACAAAACAGAACAAAACAAAACAAAACAAAACAAAACCCTAAATGTCCCAGATCATTCTCCAGAGTGGATGGAGCCCGGGAGCAACTTCAATAATCCAAATTAGTCTGTTATAGAGTCATCACAAGCATGCCTTGCTTTTAAACAAAAAACAAAAAAACAACAGAAAAAATTTTTTTGAAACAACAAAACAAGACCTAGTATTAATTACTTTTCTGACAATACACAAGTACTCAAATTAACTAGTACTGAGAGAGGGAAGGGGACCATACCTATGGGCCTTGTCTCACACGAGCACATGTGGGTAGGTACGGGGCATTTGTCATTATCGCAAAAACGAATTTTAATCTTTAATCTTTAGTTTGATTTAACATTGCTTTTAGTATGAAGCTGTCACCAGCTGTGCGGAAAGGGCTCTGGAGAGATTTTCACAGCAGCACACACCTGAGGCTGTACTCCGGTCCCTTGGACTGCAGGGCAGCCAATACTGCTTCGTCAAATACATCCTTGAGGCCTTTCTGTGCGAGTGCAGAACAATCCACGTACTTGACAGCCTTCAGGTCATGGGCTTTTCAGTAGTCTCTGGAGTGATAGGCTTCAGTTTGTTCTTGGCAAGTTTCTCAATCGTAGAGGGGTCATCTCGGAGATCTGTTTGGGTCTCAACAAACAAGAAAGGAGTCTTTGGACAATGATGAGTTATCCCAGCTTCACATTTTCAAATGAGGATGGAGAGATGACTGAAAAACAGACTAGAAATACATCTGTTTGTGGATAACTCAGCAGTCGTAATCTCTCATAATCCTCTTGCCCTGCAGTATCAAAAGGTCCAAGAGTATATGACTCTCCACCAATCAAAACTGTCAATGCATAGTTATCAAAAACAGTCGGTACATACTCAGATGGAAATTTGTTTGTTGTGTAGGATATCAGGAGATGCGTCTTACCAACAGCATCATCGCCCACAACAACACACTTAATTGTCTGCATTGCTGGAACAGTTTTGTTTCCACTTAAAATATGTCAAATTCGATGATGACCTCAGCTTCTCCGCCAGGGCGTTGGCAGCACTCAGTTTTGTTTCTTTTTCAAGATTTCTGTCTATTCAGGGCCTTTCATGGTTCCATACAAATTTTAGAATTATCTTTTCTAGTTCTATGAAAAATGCTGTTTGTATTTTGATAGGGATTGCTTTAAACTTGTAGATTGCTCTGGATAGTTTGGATAGATTTTAACAATCTTTGTTCTTGCAATCCATGACCATGGAATGTCTTTCCATTTGTTTGTGTCATCTTCAACTACTTTCATCAGTGTTTTATTGTTTTCAGAGTATGGGTCTTTCACCTCCCTTGTTAAGTTAATTCATAGGTATTTATTTTTGGTGCAATTGTAAATGGAATTGTTCTATTAATTTCTCATTCTGCTACTTCATTATTAGTGTATAGATATGCAATGGATGTCTTTGTATTGACTTTGTATCCTCACTGAATCATACTGAATTCATTTACCAGCTCTAATAGTATTTTGGTGGAGTCAGGGTTTTCTATATAAAATATCATGTCATCTGCAAATAGTGAAATTTTTGTTTCTTTCTTACCAATTTGGGTGCATTTTATTTCTTTTTTTAAAAAAATTATTTATTTATTTGACAGAGAGAGAGAGAGAGAGACAGCAAGAGAGGGAATACAAGCAGGGGGAGTGGGAGAGGGAGAACATGCTTCCTGCTGAGCAGGGAGCCCGATGCAGGGCTCTATCTCCCGGACCCTGGGATCATGACCTGAGCTGAAGGCAGAGGCTTTAACCTACTGAGCCACCAGGTGCCCTGGGTGCATTTTATTTCTTTTTCTTGTCTGATTGCTGTGGCTGGGACTTCCAGTCCTATGAGGAATAAAAGTGGTAAGAGTGGACATCTTTGTCTTACTCCTGATCCTAGGGGAAAAGCTCTGTTTTTCCCCTTTGAGTATCATGGTTGCAGTGAGTTTTTCATATATGGCCTTATTATGTTATATGTTGAGGTATGCTTTCTCTAAACTTAATTGGTTGAAGTTTTTTTTTATCATGAATGGATGTTGTACTTTGTCAGATGCTTTTCTGCATCTAATGAAATGATCATATGGCTTTTATCTTTTCTCTAGCTGATGCAGTGTATCATGTTGAATATTAAAACACATTTGTATCCCAGGAATAAAAGCCACTCTACTGTGGTGAACTACTTTTAATATATTTTTGGATTTAATTTTCTAATTTTTTGATAATTTTTTCCTCTCTATATTCGTCAGGAATATTGGTCCGTTGTTCTCTTTTTTTGTAGTGTCTTTATCTGGCTTTGGTATCGGGGTAATGCTGGCCTCATTAAATGAATTTGGAAGCTTTCCTTCCTCATCTGTTTTTTGGAATGGTATGAGAAAACTAGGTATCAACTCTTCTTTGAATGTTTGGTAGAATTGCGGTGCCTGGCTCACTCAGCCCATAGAGCATGAGACTCTTGATCACAGGGTCATGAGTTCAAGCCCCACAGTGGACATGGAGACTAGTTAAACAAACAAACAAACAAACAAACAAATAAATGTTTGGTTTAATTCATTTGTGAAGCCTTTTGGTCCCAGACTTTGGTTTGTTGATTATTGATTCCATTTCATTGCTGCTTATCAGTCTGTTCAAATTTTATATTTCTTCCCAAATCAGTTTTGGGAGTTTTTGTTGTTTTTAGGAATTGATTCATTTCTTCTAGGTTTTTCAATTTGTTGGTATACAATCTTTCATAATACTCTCCTATAATCCTTTGTGTTTCTGGGGTGTTAGTTGTTTCTGCTCCTCTTTCATTTCTGATTTTGCTTATTTGAGACCTCTCTTCTTTCTTTCTTCTTTCTTTTTTTCTTCCTTTCTTCCTTCCTTCCTTCTTTTTTATAAGTCTGACTATAAATTTCTCAATTTTGTTGATCTTTTCAAAGAATTAACTCCTGATTTTATTGATCTGTTCTATTACTTTTTAGTTTTTATTTCATTTATTTCTGCTCTAATCCTGATTATTTTCTTCCTTTTACTGGTTTGGGGTTTTGTTTGGTCTTCTTTTTCTAGCAGCCATTAGGTTGGGTTGTATATTTGAGATTTTTCTTGCTTCCTAGGTAGGCCTAAATTGCTATATACATCCCTCTTAGAACAGCTTTGCTACATCAAAGATTTTAGAATATCGTATTTTCATTTTCATCTGTCTCCATATATTTTTTAAAAATTTCCTTCTGATTTCTTGGTTGACCCATTCGTTGTTTAGTAGCATGTTATTTAACTTTCATTTGTGTTCTTTCCAGATTTTTTTCTTGTGGCTGATTTTTAGTTTCATAGTGTTGTTGTCAGAAAAGATAGATGGTATGACTTTAGTATTTTAGAATTTGTTGAGACTTGTTTTGTGGCCTAACATGTGATCTATTCTGGAGAATGTTTCATGTGCATTTGGAATGAATGTGTATTTTGCTATTTCAGGATGGAATGTTTTAAATAAATCTGTTAGATCCATGTGGTCCAATGTGTCATTCAAAGCCAGTGTTTCCTTGTTGATTTTCTTTTCAGATGATCTATCCATTGATGTAAGGCGGGGTGTTCATGTCCCCTACTATTATTGTATTTCCATCAATTTATGTTTGTTAATAGCAACTTTATGTATTTGGGTGTTCTCATGTAGGGTGCATAAATAGTTTAATTTTTATATCTTCTTGTTGAATTGTTCCTTTTATGGTTATGTAGTGTCCTTCTCGGTTCTCCTTACAGCTTTCATTTTATAGTCTATTTTGTCTAATATAAATATTGCTACCCTGTCTCTCTTTTCACTTCTGTTTTAATGATAAATACTTCTCCACCCCTTTATTTTCAATTTGTATGTATCTTTAAGTCTGAAATGAGTCTCTTGTAGGCAGCATAGAGATGGGTCTTGCTTATTTATTTATTCAGTCATCCTTTGTCTTTTGATTGGAGCGTTTAGTCTGTTTACATTCAATGTAATTATTTGGGTATGCATTTATTGTTATTTTGTTATTTGTTTTATGGTTGCTTTTTGTAGTTCTTCTCTGTTCCTTACTCTCTCTTCTCTGTTCCTTACTTCTCTGTTGCTTGCTCTCCTTTCTCAGGGTTGATTGGCTTTCTTTAGTGATATACTTGGATTCCTTTCTCTTTTTGTAGTACTAGTCCCAGTTTTTGATTTGTGGTTACCATTAGGTTTATATGTATCATCTTATGAGTGTAGTAGTCTAAATTAAGTTGATGGTTGCTTAAGTTTGAACCCACTCTAAAAGCTCTAGATGTTGACTTCTCATCCCCCACCCCCATTGTATGTATGTGCTATCATACTTTACATCTTTTTATTTTGTGAATACCTTGACTGATTTTTATAGATATTCTTAATTTTACTGCTTTTGTGATTCCTGCTTTTCTTACTCTTGCTTATGGTCTTTCCTTTCCACTCTAAGAATCCCCTTTAACATTTCCTGGAAGGCTGGTTTAGTGGTGATTAATTCCTTTAATTTTTGTTTATCATGGAAACTGTTTATCTCTTCTTCTATTCTGAAGGATAACCTTACTGGATAAAATATTCTTGGTTGCAGGTTTTCTTCTTTCAGCACCTTGAATATGTCATGCCCTTTCCTTCTGGTCTGCAAAGTTTGGGCTAAAAAAATCAACTGATAGACTTATGGCACGGCCCTCCTTGCATGTAACTGCTTTCTTTTCCCATGCTGCTTTAAAAATGATCTCTTTATCACTAATTTTTGCCATTTTAATTACTATGTGTCTTGGTGTGGATCTCCTTGGGTTGATTTTTCTTCAGGGTTCTCTGTATCTCCTGGATCTGGATTTCTGTCCTTCCCCAGATTCAGGAAGTTTTCAGCTATTATTTCTTCAAATAAATGTTCTGCCCCCCTTTTTTTCTGTTTCTTCCTGGACTTCCCATAATGCAAATCTTATTATGCTTGATCCTGTTGCTGAGTTCCCTTAATCTATTCTCAGTTTTTAATATTCTTTTTTTCTTTTTTCTGTTCAGGTTGATTGGTTTCCATTACTCTGTCTCTCAGGTTGCTAATCCATTCTCCTGCTTCCTGTAGTCTATTCTTTATAAATCCTCCAGTTTATTTTTAATAAATAATCTTTAATAAATAATTTTTAATGACCTCTTCATCTCTGATTGGTTCTTTTTTTTTTTTTTTTGTCTTCTATGTCATTGTTGAAAGCCCACTAAATTCTTCCACTCTTTCCTCACATCCAGTGAATAGCTTTATGATCACTTCATTAAATTATCTATCAATATACTACTTATCTCTGGTTCATTTAGCTCTCTTGTTGTGATTTTGTCCTGTTCTTTCATTGGGAGGTATTATCCTCATTTTGTCCAACTCTCCAAATCTCTTTCTATTTGATAGGAAAGGCAAGTCAGCTGCACACTGCTCTTGAAAGTAGTGGACTTATGAAGGAGAGGTTCTGTAGTGCCCTACAGGGCAATGTCTCCTGTTCACCAGAAACTGCTGCGTCAGGGGTATTTCTGATGTGTGTTGCATGCACCCTACAGTTGTGGTAGTGCCACATTTGCCCTCAGTTCAGTCATCCACAATGGTACACTTTGCCCGTTGTGGACAGGGTTTGGTTCCTCTGTTGTTAGTGAGCCAGTCTGGAGTCACTTCATGCTTGAGTTGGATCAGACCAGGCACTTGCCAGAGCTGCAGTGGCACCAAACTGCAGGACACTCTCACTCTGTTGTCCCCTGAGAGGCTTTCATTGATGGGTAAAGCCAGCAATCAGACCAGATGCTTTCCTCTCCCCTATCCCAGTGCTAGGGTAGCAGTCCAACTGCTGCGTGTGGTTATCTTTCCCTCTCCCTGGGGTAGGAGTCACTCTAGAGTGTTGGTGGCCCCTGTCAGGGCTGCTTGCACAATTCCATGCTTGTGGCATTGCTTTAAATGGACCCCTGCCTGGGGCAGTTTGAAGGGGACAGGTCTGCAGGACAATGTGGGCAAGGTGTATACTGTTAGCAAGTGAGGTAGACAATGTTTAAGCTGTACTGGTTCCATCAGGTGTCTACGTATCTAGGCTGGGGGACAGGGAAGGGAAATGGCAGCCACCAGCTCTTTTATTCTTGGGGAAGTGTCCTAATGATCCCTGCCCTTCTATCATACATTCTGTAATTATTAAATAAATTTTCTTTCCATACACCCACGATTTTCAAACCGCTGCTTATGTTGTTGTCAGTGAGACTGTTTCTTGTGTTGACTCTTTAAAGATGGGGACTCAGTTTCCTATCCCTTCCCACTCTCCCGGAGCCCACTGATTTTTAAAGTTCAGGTATTAAGCCTGACTGATTATAAGAACTCATGAAGTTAAGCCCCTGTGGTTTTCAAAGCCAAGTGATATGGGGATTCATCTTCCCAGTGGAGGTCCATGGTGCCTGGGGTGTCTGAGGTGAGGCCTGTTTCTCCTCTTTCTCCATGTTTATGGTTTCCCTCCCTCTTGGGGAGAGTCTAGGGTGTCAGTTCACAACCAAATCTCAACTGTTCCTACTCTTTACGATGTGGCCTCTTCTCTACATGAAGCTATGGCAAGTATTCTGCCAGGCTTTGGGCTATTTTCTGAATTATTTACACAGATGTGGGTGTTATCTACTTGTATTCATTGGAAGAAGTAAACTTAGGATTCTCCTAGTCTGCCATCTTCCCTGGAAATGCTCAGCTTTTCCTCCATTTTAAAACCTGACCAAAGCTGGAGGCCTCAGATGTTCCACACAAGCCACTATATGGGGCCGACCATGGCCTACTGATGCCTTGCCTGGGAATTGGGCCCATGTAGCTTGGCTGCAAGGTTTGGAGAGCCTGGCACATGTACAATCTGCTCTCTGCCTACCTCCTGCCTTCAGGTTTCCAGCACCTCCAGGCCTAGGAAAATAGGAGCTGTCTTAGCCCAGAAGGCTGCCTTCCCTTAGCTTGTGCTGCACTAGGGGCACACCTGTTGCCAAGAGGGGAAGCCCATGTGAGTGAGACCTGTTGTGACCCTTTGCCCAAGATGGACTCAAGGTGTCTCTCCAGTGTTTGGCAGGGGAGGGAGTCTGGTAACCCAGAAGTCTGTTAGGAGCCAATATCCCAGGCAAACCCAAGATAATGAAGCCAAGGGATTCCCTCTGAGATATAGCTTCAGTCAAAGGCCTGAAAGGGTATGGTGGAGTGGTGTGGACCTGGGCACTACAGTGAGTACCCCACAAGTCCCCATCATGAGACCGGTCTATCCCCACATGTCCAAGTCCCATGGACTCAGCTGAGGCCACTTGAAGGCTGAGGCTCTGGGGATGGTGTGTGCATCCTGGGCATCAGATTCCCCTCAGCCTGCTGGGTTGGTTTTGCTCTCCCTCACCAGTCCTTCCTTGTGTCATTATTGCTCTGTACTGACCCCTTGATGATAGAGAGGTTTGAATGGTCATTCTGGCATACCCCATCAGGCCCACCTGTCCTTATTGGACAAGGGGCCTGTTTGGCAATGGTGATTTCCAGGTGTCTCCCATCCCGCCTAGTACTGCTGGGATCTCACTTCAGAGGGGCCAACTGTTCTGGCTGGGAGAAGGGTGGACCCTTTTGTCCCCAAGGGAGCCCCAGAAGCCCTAAATGTGGCCCAAACAATCCCTACCTGGCCCTGACCATGGGGCTGAAGCCAGAGAGCCTGGCTCCCACCTCAGGATTACCAATGCAAGAGTGATGCCCCCCACATGCACTTTCTGGCCTCAGACATCCCAGATGGACTGAGGTCCACACTCACTTGTGGGCACAAGGGAGAGGCCAGCCTAGCCTATTACCTTCCCTGGAGCCAGGCATCCTGTTACTTCACTCCTGGGGCTGCTGGGAAAAGGCCATTTGAGTAAGAGCCCTGGTAGCCCAGTGCTGGTGGGGTAGCCAGGACCTCCGAGGGAATCAAGTCTCTCGGGTGTGTCTATACACATACTTCCTGGCCCTACCTGAGGAAGGCAAGGTTCAGGATTGCCATGCCATCTGTCTTGGGCAGAGCACAAAAATGGGTCTCAAAGCAGTGTGGAATTGGGCATAGCTATGAGTGTCCTGGAAGTCCCAAGAAGTGACTTAGTTTACCCCATATCCCATAATTAGGGTTGAATACCAGGTACCAGAATGCTGCTCACAGATGCAGAGTTAGCTTAGGCATGCTTATCTTTTGGCATTAGGCTCTTTTGTCTTATTCAGTAGGACTTGCCTTCCTGCCAAGCATCTCCACTGTGGGCAGCATCCCCACTGTAGCCAAGGCTATTATTCCTACACATCCCTGAGCTGGGGACCAGTCTCAGGATGCATGGATGCTGAGTCACATTCCCTTTTGCATGGATCATTCCCTTCTGTGCATCTCAGATATCCTGTACCCGTTTTCATGGGTAGGGGCTGCCTCTCACCTAGTGAGACCATTCTCCTGGGGATAGAGTTCTCTGCATTTAACTCTTGGTGGGGAAGCTGGAAAAGTCCTTTACTCCCATGGTCCTTGTGAATGTCTGGGAATAGGGGTCATTCTAGGTAGTCAAGCCTCTCTGGTATCTGTTGTGCTACCTTTCTGTCTTGCTGGCATGACATGGCTCCTGACATCCCACAAGATATGTACATAGGGTGACTGACATCTCTGGTTTAGAGCAGGTTGGACTTTGATGGTGTGATGTGTCCCCCAGACCTCTCTGACGGCCATCCTCCCTATCGCTTCCCATCCTAGACTCAGGGACAGATTCCAGGGAGACTGTGCATGGAGTTGCACCGTGTCTCTTTATGGAGTTCATTCTCGGGCACCTGTGTTCTGGCTCTTTGATCTGGCCTAAGCTCTCCCACATGGACATACATACATAATCAGATGCAGGAACTAAGAGGGTGCTTGGACCATGCACTGTTTCCTGTCTGCTTGCCTTCCATGTGCTTCCTTACTATTCGCCTCTCTTCTTCCTGCCCAGCACACCCTTATACTTGCTCAGCTCACAAGCCAACATGAAGTCGCAACACTTCACAAAGGCAGATAATTAAAGCTCAATAAACCAATGGCAGAGCTTCCTATTGCATCCAGGCATGGTGAAGCTTTATGCTAGAGGCTGAGTGCCTGGATCATGTGTGTGTTGATTAGGTCACACACACAATGGAATCAGACTGTGGGGAGCCTCAAACTTACAGTACACTGTCTGGTGGTCAGAACTGTGGAATATCCAAAATGAGTGTCATATAGTATGTGAAAAGAATCTTGGTACTTTTGTAGTGTGTGTGTTTGTGTGTGTTTGTGTGTGTGTGTGTGTGTGTGTGTGTGTGTAGGTGTACACACCTGCGCATGTGCAGGTTGTGCATGTGTGTGTGTAGGTGTACATAGACTCACATATCCGCATGTATGAACTAATAAATGTGAGTTCTAAGCATGTTTACTTAGCATCTTCTCCAGTTTTAGGGGCAAACTGCGTTATTTTTGCAGGATGGTGCTTTGTTGCTCTGGGGCCAAATGAAGGAGTTGGTATTTGTGATGTTCCACACTTACCCTTACTTCTGCTTTGCTGCTTCCTGACCCTTCTCTCTTGTTCCCAGCCCATGGTTAATGTGCACCTGCACATGGCTCCAAGGTCCGAGTTGTAGAATCCCAGAACAAAAAGGCACCTCAAAAAATCACTTGGTCCAACCCTTTCCTTTTGAATAGATAAGAAAACTGAGTCCAAGAGAAGTAAAGTGACTTGACCCAGGTTAGTCTAGGGCAAAGTCAGCCCTAGAACCAAGGTGTCCAAGAAGAAAGCTTTTAGATAAAGGGTCAAAAGATAGGGGTAAGTCCTAGCTCTTATAGGAGGTGCATGGCTTAGGATAAAAGTCACATGCCCTTGCTCATTTCCATAATTGTTCTAGCTACCACTGCTTATCCAAAAGGCTGTTGCAAAGACCAAATTAAATAATGGATATGAGACAGGGCTTTAGATACTGTTAAACTTCCTATCAACGTAAGATTTTTACTATGTCCAGCCAATGATGTACCGAGGTCAGCCTTGTGTGTAGACAATAAGAAGATATATTTGTCTGTAGAGAATTTTAAAGTAATTATAAAACTGACTAAAAGTTAGGCTGCTTTTTGTTATTGCCATGTTTGGCAATTCTAAATAATGTCAGTAATAAGATATTCTTCCTTGAATTATTTTTCATTTTAGAGCAGGTTTGTGGCTTATCCCAAGATCAAAACTTTCCTAGGTATAAAATAGCTATGTCTTTACTTGCCAGGCCACCCCTGGGAAATAGTGGCTTTCCTCTTCCCCTCCTCAAAACCTTTTAAGCCCATCATTTTTTGTTTTTATCTGGATAGTTCCTAGAGCAGAATAACTTCCTTGTACTTATTTTAAACAAGACATTGATCAGAGAGCTTGGCTTAGAGTCTCTTGTTGGCATACAATATAATATTTATTCATTGTGAAGTGGGCCTGTGGGTTCTACCATCTCGCTTTTGCTGTTTCTATTTAATGGGCATATATTTTCCATAAAATACTTGTACTACTATTCCCAGCCATGTCATAAAGCTGTCTAGCTGTGCACTGGCTTTAGAGATAATATGTGTAGAACAGTTAACATAGTGGTACCTAGATGGAGAGCAATAATCCATTTTCCTGCCTTTCTACCTCCCTCTCTCCACTCCTTTCTTCTTTTGGCAGAATTTTTTTTTTTTTATAGGCTGACCTCCCATTTGCCTACTATATGTAGGCAAGAGAATGGGGTTGGCCAATGTCTTTTGTATATTTGTTTTTGCAAGGTCACCACATTCAATTTATTAAAGTTGCATAAAATAAAAAGTTCTTCCAGCAGGCGGCACTGTAGGCTTCCAGAGGATCTGGAAGCCACAGGCTCCCGAAGTAGGTGCCCATCCTACAGTCAGAAAAGAAGTCTTACTTTCTGGGTTTGTTCAAGGACAGAGTCACATGCTCAGGATTTCGTCCTGGAATCCAACAGCGTTGTCATGTCAACCTGTTATAGACAGGACAGTCGGTACATACAGCCTTCCTGAAGTACTGCAATCCTGAAGAAATAGAAGGACAAGTTGGCCGAAGTGTACATGGAAAATAATCCAGGTGAAACACCATAACATTAGCTTTATATATGCTGTGTAACAGAAACTGGACTGACTTAAAGGGCAAACAAACACATGAACCAAGAAAACCAAGTAACTTAAGTTTGAATAAAGTGTATGATAATGCACTGCTTCTTAAGCAGAGGTACTCATCAGAATCTCCTCACAGCTTAAAACAAAACAAAAAAAATTCTTTGCTCCCACTCCTGAATACTCCAACTGGATAAGTCTGGGTAGGATCTGGGCCTCTGTGTTTTCTTAAGTTTCATAGATGATTCCAAAGAATGATCCCAGTATTAGTACATGCTACAAAGGTCATCTATATTATTCTTCACCCTCCAGTTAGTGTAATATAATAGGAAGACCATACTACATCTAGTGTGCTTTCAATTTTCTGAATTAGCTTGCTCATCTGTGAAAAGGGTTAAGTTGCAGAACTGGACTAGTTCCTCAAACTGAATCCAGATATTAGCTATGACTGGGTGCCTAGATCAGATCTCCACATCACCCCTTCCCCCAGAAAAGCCATGGACACACTGCTGAATGGAGAGACGTCACTGTCGAGATCCTTGTTCTCCTTAGTAATCAATTACAATATAGAGATGTCTTTTCCCTAGGGCTGGTAAGTATTAGGAAATTGAGCCTTTGTCATGATATAGTCTAGGAAGTAGCAAATGAGTCTTAAATCAGTGCTCCTTTGGGTCACTAATTATTTAATGATTTGGGACTCAGAGACCCCTCAAAGAAATAATTAAATCAGTTCACAGTAGGAGGAAAGTAATATATGGTCACTAATGATTTGGTTTATTCTTTTTGAGAGAAGAGTCTAGAAGAAAAACTCCCTGAAAAGACATTGAACCTGAACACGGGTGCAGACAGTCTCCTTGGGAACCTTCCATCTGATATCTGATGAAACAACAGCCAGAACTCCTGTTAAAACTTGTCACCTTGTAAAATCCTCTAGTTCCCACCTTTTCTCAACTTCTCCCACTTGACACCCTCTTCTACATCCTTCAAGAGGGAGACAAAGGTGGGCTCCTCTGAGGCCTTCTGTCTTTCTTGGGCATTTTGGTCCCACTTCCCATGGTCATGTATGTTGTAAATATGTCTGTCCCTTAGACTTCAAGTTCCCTGAGCACAGGAACTCTGAGCCCTTCAAAGTAGAATTAACTAGTTGATGATGGAAGATTAATGGATAAGTAAGGTTTATGTGAAGGGAATATGGGTGGCAATTTATGGAGTATGTCTGAAATAAACATAACCCCATCACCCCTTACCTCCCAGTATCTTATGTATCAGCCCAACAGGTATTTAATTTTACCAATGATTTATTTGGGTTAAACATTACCCATGCCTGATGGCCTTTTAACAAGCTAAGTGTCCTTAGGAATGATGAGACCACTCCCTTGGAGTAAGTGTGATTACCAAATCTTTTTTTTTTTTTTTTTTTTTTTTTTTTTTTTTAGGCAGAAGGTAGGATTCAGGCTGGTTCAGTGACAATGATCTGGGAGTGCAGGATTTGAAAGAGAGGTGTCACCTCAGGATTCTGAAAAGGACCAGCTCTGGGCAAAAGGATGTCCTACAATGGAGGACATGTTTTGGTACAAGGGAGTATTGCAGCTGGATTATGAACAAGTAGAATGTCCAAGTTGGAAGAGAATCCAATCTTTCATTTCATATAAGCAGCAGCTGAGGCCCAGGGAGAGGAAGAATTTTGCCCAAGGTCATCAAGAGAACTTCACAATCCATGTGCAAAATATCTTTAGTAGTGATATAAGCAATGCCCTTGTGCAGTCCTTGGTGCCACTGGCAAGGCAACATTCTCAACGCCAGAGCTCTGCTCCACCTTCTACCAGCTGCTCATCAGAATTCTCCAGGACTCTTTCTTAAAAACCAAGGGATGATATTTTAACATGAATCTGCATTTTTAACAAATGCTCTCAGGTGAATCCTATGCATAGCAGGTTTTTGGAACTACTTGTCTATGTTATTAGGACTTTTTATACAGCTAATCGTGGATTTTTTTGTTGTTTGTTTGGTTTTTGGTTTTTTATTTTTTGTGTGTGTTTGTGTATGTGTGTGTGTATGCTTAAAAGAACCTTAGACATAGCATTAATCCTCTTATTTTTTTCCTTTTAGTTACAGGAAAACTATCCATTACTAACCACAGTCCACTTTCATGAAAAGAAATACAGATATTTTAAAAAAGACAGACTAAGAAGTCAGAGAAAAAATAAACTTACTAATGTAATGTAAGTAATGTAATGTAAGTAATTAACTAATGTAATTTCTTTCTTGGCCAACACAAAAAGAAAGAAATTACTACAGAGAGAGGTGTAATTTACTGTGATATCATGAAAAGATAGAATGGTAGGTGTGTAATGGGATGGGAAGAAATACTTTTGAAACTCAAGCATTCACTAGGATGCCTCTGGATTCCTATATGTCTAGTGCTCTAAACAAAGAAATAAATGGGCAAATGTAACAACCATTCCCATGGAAAAGGCATGATAAACAGAGTTTCAGATTCCTCACAGATAAAGTTCTGGTTTATCCTATTAGGCAAGCAACCTAGACCAGAGGAATAGTTGGCCAAGGATGAGAGAAGTCTACAGTGGGTGTTAAAGAAAAGATAAATTATTGCTTTAGCACCAGCCAAACTGCAGAGTCTGTATCATGTCCAACTAACTCTCCTATTATACTTTGAAAAACATTATATATATGTTTGAATACTGTGACGGCCACCACCTTGAAGAATCAATGATAGAGCAGAGTGAACTTAACGTAGGATACAAATGGGTCTGAGTAGGGCAAAAGACACACTGTAATAGATACTGTGGGCATTCCATTCATATCTCCTGGGCATTCATCATCCCAATCCTCAATGACTCAATTGCTTCTAATAACAAGCACCATGACTCTTTGCCTTAGGTGCCTCTGGCTGCGGGAGCATAACTGATCTGCATGAATTTAGGCCTAAATGTTGCAGGAATTACTGTCTCTTAGGATCAGCACTGAACCAATATCTGATGGAAGT
Organism: Enhydra lutris kenyoni; assembly: GCF_002288905.1. NCBI lineage: Eukaryota > Metazoa > Chordata > Mammalia > Carnivora > Mustelidae > Enhydra > Enhydra lutris. The sequence continues at coordinate 40,369,877 of NW_019154095.1, forward strand.
TAGTGGATACCTGAGTATACAGAGAGTCCTATCCCTTTTGTTAGGTTATCTGAGGTGGGTTTTTCAGGAATGAGCCCCAGTTTCCCACAGCAGTGAATGTTCTGTTAACTTTGTTTGCTTCCCTCTTTCACCTCCCCTTGCTTGGTATTTCCTGTGATTACCTCCCAGATTAATTATTTGCATTCACAACTTTGTCTCAGGTTCTGCCTTTGGAATAACCCAATTTAAGAAAAGTTCCTTGATACTCTCCTTTGGGCATCCAATTATGTGTGTGTGTGTATGTGTGTATCATTATTTGGGTGGATTTCTGTTTCTCACAACAAACAATCCCCATTCAAGCTAGTTTTTGACCTAAATATCACCCCATTTAAGAAGCCTTGTCAGATATCCCCAGCAGACCATGTAAGAAACTTTGCAATGCACTTGTATAGACTTGGTAATTTTCGGTTCATAAAACTTAACTGTACCACATGTAATCTCTTATTTGTCTCTGTCTACTACTACACTGAATATCCAATGAGGCCAGGAACAATTGTTTTCTTTTTTATTATTATATTTAAGTACCCTAACCCAGCAGAATTTCTCCTAAAATAAGTCTTTAAGAAAGAATTAAATAAAGGAGAATAAGCCTTTAATGAGAGAAAAGGATGAATTTAGTTTTGGACATATAGATATGAAGGGTATGGCAGCTCTTCTTTGAAGACAGAATCGGGTTTATTTTTTATTTATTTATTTATTTTTATTAATCATTTTTTAAAATTTATTTTCAACATAACAGTATTCATCGTTTTTGTACCACACCCAGTGCTCCATGCAATAGGTGCCCTCTCTAATACCCACCACCAGGCTCCCCCAACCTCCCACACCCCCACCTCTTCAAACCCTTCAGATTGTTTTTCAGAGTCCACAGTCTCTCATTGTTCACCTCCCCTTCCAATTTCCCCCAACTCCCTTCTCCTAACTCCCCATGTCCTCCATGCTATTTGTTATGTTCCACAAATAAGTGAAACCATATGATAATTGACTCTCTCTGCTTGACTTATTTCACTCAGCATAATCTCTTCCAGTCCCGTCCATGTTGCTACAAAAGCTGGGTATTCATCCTTTCTGATGGAGGCATAATACTCCATAGTGTATAGGGACCACATCTTCCTTATCCATTCGTCCGTTGAAGGGCATCTTGGTTCTTTCCACAATTTGGCGACCGTGGCCATTGCTGCTATAAACATTGGGGTACAGATGGCCCTTCTTTTCACTACATCTGTATCTATGGGGTAAATACCCAGGAGTGCAATTGCAAGGTCATAGGGAAGCTCTATTTTTAATTTCTTGAGGAATCTCCACACTGTTCTCCAAAGAGGCTGCACCAACTTGCATTCCCACCAACAGTGTAAGAAGGTTCCCCTTTCTCCACATCCCCTCCAACACATGTTGTTTCCTGTCTTGCTAATTTTGGCCATTCTAACTGGTGTAAGGTGGTATCTCAATGTGGTTTTAATTTGAATCTCCCTGATGGCTAGTGATGATGAACATTTCTTCATGTGTCTGATAGCCATTTGTATGTCTTCATTGGAGAAGTGTCTGTTCATATCTTCTGCCCATTTTTGGATATGATTATCTGTTTTGTGTGTGTTGAGTTTGAGGAGCTCTTTATAGATCCTTTATAGATCCTTTTGTCTGTACTGTCATTTGCAAATATCTTCTCCCATTCCGTGGGTTGCCTCTTTGTTTTCTTGACTATTTCCTTTGCTGTGCAGAAGCTTTTGATTTTGATGAAGTCCCAAAAGTTTATTTTGGCTTTTGTTTCCTTTGCCTTTGGAGACATATCTTGAAAGAAGTTGCTGTGGCTGATATCGAAGAGATTACTGCCTATGTTCTCCTCTAGGATTCTGATGGATTCCTATCTCACGTTGAGGTCTTTTATCCATTTTGAGTTTATCTTTGTGTACGGTGTAAGAGAATGGTCGAGTTTCATTCTTCTACATATAGCTGCCCAGTTTTCCCAGCACCATTTATTGAAGAGACTGTCTTTTTTCCATTGTATATTTTTTCCTGTTTTGTCGAAGATTAACTGACCATAGAGTTGAGGGTCCATATCTGGGCTCTCTACTCTGTTCCACTGGTCTATGTGTCTGTTTTTATGCCAGTACCATGCTGTCTTGGTGATCACAGCTTTGTAGTAAAGCTTGAAATCAGGTAATGTGATGCCCCCAGTTTTATTTTTGTTTTTCAACCAGAATTGGGTTTATGAGTGTGAAACTCAAGTGAGAAGTGAGGACGGAAGGTGCAGATTTTGATTTGTGAGATGTTATCATTTATATGATGGTTGAAAGAAAATAATAGGAACAGTGAAAAAATTGTTGACTTAGCACAAAACCCACAGAACTCTGTCAATTAAGGGATTAATGGAGATAATGGAGATAAAGGGATAATAGAGATTTTAAGAAGTAAAAAGTGATTGGTAGCATTCACTGTGGCAGAAAGATCAATTAAATTGAGGACCAAAAAAGAAAATGTCTATTTGATTTAATAAGGTCATTAATGATCATGGAAAGAATAAGTCTTTTCTTCAGTAAATTTTTTTTAAGATATTTGTTTGTTTGTTTATTTATTTATTTGGGGGGGGGGAGAGAGACCATGAGGGCCAGTGAGCAGGGGAGGAGCAGGGGGACAGGGAAAAGCACACTTCATGCGAAGCATGGAGTATGCCATGCATGGGACTTGATCTTAGGCCCCTCAGCTGAAACTAAGAGTTGGACACTTAGCCAACTGAGACATCCAGGTGCCCCTTCAGTAAATATTTTATTTAAAACATACCATGTGCCAGGCATTGGTGTAGGCACAGAGAAAACAGCAAAATTCTGTGAAATGTAGTGATGAATAAAATAAAATCCAGACTGCAGTGGTCTGAGGAGAAGCTATGAGTTAAGGAAGTAGAAACAGAGAATGGAGAAATTTTTTTTTTTTTTTGAATTTAGGAAAGGAAGAAGAGAGAGTAAGCAGTCACCATACCATATAATAAAAGACTTTCTGTTTATTTATTTTCTTCTCTTGCCTGCTGATCTGTGAGTGATCGGTATTTTTAAAATTTATAATTCATTGTAATATCTGGAAGGACAGCAGTTTTAATGGTGGTATTTGCCTATTTGGTATTAAAATAGATGTGTCTACAATACCTCAAGAAAAAGGCTTCCAGGCCAGGGGAAATTAATACAACAGTCATAGATCAACTAGGCCAACCCAACTGCCATAGAACAGGTAGGCCAACCCAAAGCTTGGGATGGCTCCAAGTGCCAAATATTGAGGGGAATCTGGACTTTCATTTCCACTGGATGGCATAACTTAGAAACAAGAATCATATTACCAAAACATGTAACTCCAAGAAACAGGTAATTCTAAGAAATTAGTATTTTTTTCTTTGCAATGAGAGCTCTTAGGATTTACTTTCAGTGACTTCCCTATCTATCCTACAGCAGTGTTAGCTGTAGTCATCATGTTGTACATTAATTCCTAGCACTTATTTATCTTGTAACTGGAAATTTGTACTTTCTGACCACCTTTCTCTAATTCATCCTCCCCCCCACCTCTTTCTCAAGTAACCACAAATCTGAACTCTTTTTTAAAAAATAAGTTTGGGTTTTTTTGTCTTAAGATTCTGCATGTATAAACTTGAAATCATATAATATTTGTATTTCTCTGTCTTATTTCATTTAGTATAATGTCCTCAGGATCCATTCACATTGTCACAAATGGCAAGGTTTCCTCCTTTTTATGGGTGAATAATACTCCTCTGTGTGTGTGTGTGTGTGTGTGTGCATGTGTGTGTGTGTGTGTGTTTAAGTTCTTTATCAATTCATCCATTGATGGGATACTTAGGTTGCTTCCATATCTTGGCTATTATATAATAATATATAATATACTATATCAAATACTGTATTAAATACTGTATCAAAGTGCAGATATCCTTTTAAGTTAGTGTTTTCATTTCCTTTGAATATATTCCCAGAAGCAGAATTGCTGAATCATATGGTAGTTCTGTTTTTAATTTTTTGACAAACCTCCATACTGTTTTCTATAGTAGCTGTGTCTGTTTGGAATCTCACTAACAGTGCCCAAGGGTTCCCTTTCTCTCCACATGCTCACCAGCATTTGCTATCTCTTGTCTTTTTGATGATGACTGTTCTAACAGGCATGAAGTGATAGCTTATTGTGTTTTTTTTTTTTTCTGATTTGCATTTCCCTAATGACTAGGCATGCCATACATCTTTTTATGTACCTGTTAGCCTTTTTTTGTTATCTTTGGAGAAGTGTCTATTCACGTATCTTCCTCATTTTTAAACCAGAGTTTTTCTTTGTTTACTATTGAGTGGTATGAGTTTTTAAAATGTATTTTGGATATTAACCTCTTATTAGATAAATGGCTTACAAATAATTTTTTCCCACTCCATATGTTGTCTTTTCACTTTGTTGATTATTATTTTCTGTGCAAAAGCTTTTAATTTTGATGTAGTCTCACATGCCTGTTTTTTATTTTGTTGCCTGTGCTTTAGTTGTCATACTCCAAAAGTCATTGCCAAGATTCATGTTAAGGATTTTTTTTTTAATATTTTTATCTTAGAGTTTCATGGTTTCAAGTCTCTAGGTCTTTAATCCATTTTGAATTAATTTTTGTGAGTTTGTAAGACAGTGGTCTAGTTTCATGCTTTTACATGTGAAAATTCAATTTTTCCAGCACCATTTATTGAAATTGTCTTTTCTTTATTGAGTATTCTTAGCTCCCTTGTCAAATATTAGTTGACCATATATGCAGAGCTTATTTCTCAGCTCTCAGATCTGTTCTGTTGATCTATTTGTCTGTTTTCATGTCAGTACTATGCTGTTTTGATTACTATATCTTTATAAGAAAGCTTGAAATCAGGAAGTGTAATGCTTCTCACTTTGTTCTTTCTTGGGATTGCTTTGGCTATTAGGGTTTTGGGGTGTGTGTGTGTGTGTGTGTGTGTGTGTGTATTGTTCCATATAAATTTTAGGATTGTTTTTTATACTTCTGTATAAAGTGCCATTGGAATCTTGATAAGGTTTGTACTGAAATGGTGAAGGTGGGCAACTTGTATTGTTCCATCTTAGAGGAAAAGTATGAACCTTTAACTTTTAATGATATTAGATGTGGGCTTATTATACATGGCCTTTACTACGTTAAGGTATGTTCCTTCTACCTAATTTGTTTAATCATAAATAAATATTGAATTCTGTTGAATGCTTTTCCTGCATTTTTTGAAATGATATAATTATTCTTTCATTATTACATCCCAGATATAAATCCCACTTGATCATGGTGAGTAATCCTTTTAATGTGCTGCTTAATTCATTTTGATAGTATTTTATTGAGAATTTTTTTTATCTCTATTCATCAGGGATATTGACCTGTAAGTTTCTTTTCTTATAGTGTTTTTTTCTGGGTTTCATATCAAGGTTATGCTGGCCTCATAAAATGAATTTGGGAGTGTTCCTTTTCAATTTCTTTTGGAAGAATTTGGGAAGGATTGGCAATAATTCATTTTAAATATGTGGTAAAATTCACTAGTGTAGTCATTTGGTCCTGGGCTTTTCTTCATTGGGAGATTTTTTTTTCTTATTATTGATTCAGTCTCCTTATATTTTATATTCTTCCTCATTTGGTCTTGGTAATGTGTATATTTCTAAGAATTTTTCCTTCTTTTCTGGAGTGTCCAGTTTGTTGGCATGTAGTGATCCATAGTACCCTCTTACAATTTTTTATATTCCTGTGGCATCAGTTGTAATGTCTCCTTTTTTATTTATAATTGTGTTGATTTGGGTCCTCTTTATTTTTTTTCCCCTTGCTTAGTCATTTTTATTTATCTTTTCAAAGAAGCAACTCTTGGTTTGGCCAATCTTTTCTATTATTTTCCTGTTCTGTAGTTTATTTATTTTTGCTCTGATCTTTATTTCCTTCCTTTAGCCTACTTTGGGCTCAGTTTTTTTCTAGTTCCTTAAAGTGTAGAGTTAGATTGTTCATTTGGGATCCTTCTAGCTTCACTTTGAGGGTGTTTACTGCTATGGACTTCCCTCTTAAAACCATTTTTGTTCCATCTCATAAATTCTGATACATTGTATTTACAGTTTAGTTTGTCTCAAGATTCTTTTCAATTTCCCCTTTAATTTCTTTTTTGATTCATCAGTTGTTCAGGAGCGTCTTGTTTGATTTCCATGTATTTGTGGATTTTCCAGGTTTTTTTTCCCCTGTTATTGATTTCTAGTTTCATACCATTCTTGTCAAATAAGATACTTCAACATACAAATGGCTATCAGACACATGAAGAAATGTTCATCATCACTAGCCATCAGGGAGATTCAAATTAAAACCACATTGAGATACCACCTTACACCAGTTAGAATGGCCAAAATTAGCAAGACAGGAAACAACATGTGTTGGAGAGGATGTGGAGAAAGGGGAACCTTCTTACACTGTTGGTGGGAATGCAAGTTGGTGCAGCCTCTTTGGAGAACAGTGTGGAGATTCCTCAAGAAATTAAAAATAGAGCTTCCCTATGACCCTGCAATTGCACTCCTGGGTATTTACCCCATAGATACAGATGTAGTGAAAAGAAGGGCCATCTGTACCCCAATGTTTATAGCAGCAATGGCCACGGTCGCCAAATTGTGGAAAGAACCAAGATGCCCTTCAACGGACGAATGGATAAGGAAGATGTGGTCCCTATACACTATGGAGTATTCTGCCTCCATCAGAAAGGATGAATACCCAACTTTTGTAGCAACATGGACGGGACTGGAAGAGATTATGCTGAGTGAAATAAGTCAAGCAGAGAGAGTCAATTATCATATGGTTTCACTTATTTGTGAAGCATAACAAATAGTATGGAGGACAAGGGGAGATGGAGAGGAGAAGGGAGTTGAGGGAAGTTGGAGGCGGAGATGAACCATGAGAGACTATGGACTCTGAAAAACAATCTGAGGGTTTTGAAGGGGCAGGTGGTGGGAAGTTGGGGGAGCCTGGTGGTGGGTATTATGGAGGGCACATATTGCATGGAACACTGGGTGTGGTGCATAAACAATGAATTCTGTTACACTGAAAAGAAATTAAATTTAAAAAAATAAGATACTTCGTATGATTTCAGTCTTCTTGAATTTACTATGATTTGTTTTGTGGCCTTAGATATGGTCTCTCCTAGAAAATATTCTGTGTTCACATAAGAATGTGTATTCTGCTGATGTCAAATAGAATATTCTGTATATGTCAGTTAGATTCATTTGATCTATAGTGCTGTTCAAGTTCACTGTTGCCTTATTTATTCCATTTGGATGATCCATCCATTAGTGAGAATGGGATAGTAAAGCCCTAAACTATTTTTACATTGCTATTTATTTTTCCTTTTACCTCTGTTGTTTTTTGCTTTGTGTATTTAGGTGCTCCAATGTTGGGTGCATAAATATTAACAGTGGTTATATCTTCTTGATGTATTTACCCCTTTATCATTATATAATGACCTTCTTTGTCTCTTTTTGATATTTTCATTTTAAAGTCTGTTTTGTCTAATATAGGTATGCCTACCCTTACTTTGTTGTTTTTTGTTATCATTTGCTTGAAATACTTCTTTTGCATTCCTTCATTCTCAGTTTATGTGTATCTTGAAGGTTAAAATTTATCTTCTACGAGCAGCGTATTGCTTGATCTTAATTTTTTTAATCCAGCCATTCTATGTCTTTATTGGAGAATTTAATTCATTTACATTTAAAGTAATTATTGATAAGTGAAGATTTACTATTACTGTTTTGTTAGTTGTTTTCTGGTTGGTTTGTAGACCCACTGTTCCTTGTTTCTTACTCTGCTGCCTTTTTTGTTTTGTTGTCTTGTGGTATCATTATGTTTTGACTGCTTCATCATGTTCTTTTGTGTAATTACTACAGGTTTTTCCCTTGTAGTTACCATGAAGCTTACAAAAAATATCTTAAAATTATAACACTGTATTTTAAACAAATAACAACTTGCTTCAATAGAATTCCCACACTTTTACTTTTTTACATTTTTACTTCTACTCACCCTCATATTTTTATATGATGATTAGTTTATTGATGTTATACATATTGCAAATGGTATAATCAAAAGATTATTGTAGTTATGGTTATTTTTACTATTTTTTTAACTTTTAAACTAGAATTGTACCTGAAATATGCACTACCATTACCATAATACAAATCTAACTTTGAATATATTTACTATTACCAGTAAGTTTTACACTGTCTCCTTATGTTTATATGATGTTAATTAGAGCTCTTTTATTTCCATTCAAAGAACTCCCTTTAGCATTTCTTGTAAGGCAAGTCTAGTAGTGATGAGTTCTCTCAATTTTTAATTGTTTGGAAATCTTTATCCTTTCTTCATTTCTGAAGGACAGCTTCTCCAGGTATAGTATTCTTGGTTGACAGCTTTTAAAATTTGTTTTGTTTTTGTGTTTAATATTTGAGTATACCATTCTAATATCTGTAGGCCTGAAATGTGTCTATTGAGAAAGTCACTGAAATCTTATAGGGGTTTCCTAGTATGTAACTTCTCTCTTTTTTCTTGCTGCTTTTAAGCCATCACTGACTTGCTTCTGCAGATGGACAGAACCACTGATGAAGACTACTAATTGGGTTCTGCAAATAGAAACTTTGGCAAGATCCAAGGGTTTGTTGTTGGAAGTTTCTCCCACTTTTCCATCACAATCAGATTCTCAGTGATTGAGCCCTTCAGGTTCCTCTGTGATCACCCTTATGGTAAAACCAGAGTAGGGACTCCCACAGAGCAACCCACATTTCTGTGTACTGGATGTCACCTCTGGACTCTCTTTTCCCACTGAATGAACAGCAGGCTCATAGGAGACATCTTAGCATGGTGTTGCATTATCCTAATGGAGGAGGTATGCGTGTACATGTCAGCATGTAGCCATTCCTTTTACCTTTCTTCTTCTTTTTTTTAAAGAATTTATTTATTTATTTGTCAGAGAAAGAGAGCACACAAAGCAGGGGAAACAGCAGGCAGAGGGAGAAGCAGACTCCTCACTGAGCAAGGAGCCCAATGTGGAATTCAATCCCAGGACCCTGGGATCATTATCTGAGCCAAAAGCAGATGCTTAATGGACTGAGCTGCCTAGGCATCCCTCCTCTTAACCTTCTAATGTAGTCTGTCTTGGGCTCTGTGATGCAGGGGAATGCTTCAGCCTCACTCTTATATTCTGGAATTCTCTCAGTGGTGTCTTTTTTATCAATAGTTGTTAGTTGTTCTTTTTGTGAAAAGGGAATTAAATTAGGAATGACCTATATCATCATTTTAATGATGTCACTCCAGAAGCTTGCATTTTTTCATTTCTTTTTTGTTGGGCTCATCCATCCATCAATATTCTATTGCTATAATCAAGAATTAATGGAGCCAATTAAAATAATTTTAATGTAATGTCTAAGTTACTATATGCAATCCATTTATTACACAAATAGACATGATATGTATTCATATTAGTAATCTGTGAATTTCATTATCTAATCCAGTTTCTCTTCTGTGAATATTATTAATGCTTTTTAAAATTAGCCACTTGTTTTCTTTAGATTTGTTCAAGGACTAAATATGAAGCTGAAAAATTCACACTGCTCCAGAGTTGGTAAGCTAGCAATCCCTGCAATTAGCCATGATAGCCAATGAAGTGAATAAAATACTAATTTTTCTCTCTCTTTTTTAAATACTACAACTTCTTCATGAGGGATGCTTTTAAAAACTATTTTGTGAAGCACTTATAACCTAGAATTTACATATTAACCATTTTTAGATGCACTGTTCATTAGTGTTAAATATTCACATTATTGTGTGACCAATCTTCACAATTCTTTCATCTTAAGAAACTGAAACTCATTATACCCATTAGTCGATGCCTTATTCCCATCTTCCCATCTCTAGCCTTGTCATTCTACCTTTTGTCTCTATGAATTTGACAATTTCAGGTATCTTATGTTAGTGGAATCATATAGTATTTGTCTTTTCTGAGTGGTTTGTTTCACTTAGAATTATGTCTTAAAAGTTGATCCATATTGTGCATGTGTCAGAATTTTCCTTCTATTTAATGCTGAATAATATTTTATTTTCTGTATGTATCAAATTTTGTTTTTCCCTTCATTCCTGAATGGACATGTTCATTCTTGGCTATTATGAATATAAGGGGGGGCAGATATCTTTTCAAAGTCCCATTTTGAGTTAATTTCAATATATACCCAGAAGTGGAATTACTGAATCATATAGTAATTCTATTTTAAATCTATAGTAATTCATATAGTAATGGTGTGGAATAGCCACACCATTTTCTATAGTAACTGCTTTACTGCACATTTTCACCAATGCACACTAGCTCCAAGTTCTCTTAATTCTTGCCAGTACTTATTATTTACTGTTTTTTAAAAAATAGCAGTCATTCTAATACATGTAAGATGTATATTTTTATTTTAAAAGACCCCAGAACACTGTTGGTCACACATTATTTCATTAAATTATAAATTAAAAATTTTACAGTTACTTGAGTCAAAACAAAATTGACTTCCCCACTATTATTTTGCATATATAGTTTGGGAGTAAAGTTGGCTTATTCATCAAACATTTGTATTTTATTCTAGAAGTTTCTTTCATATTTTAAAATAATTTTTATCCTAAGCATTTAGGAAAATACATTGGGGAAAAAAAAGTAATTCTCAGGAAAATTTACTTATGATCAAGAAGAAAAGAAATGTATTGCTGGCTTTCTCTCTACCATATTTATCCTGACCCTCTAGGGTGAGTTTGACACTCCTTGTTAACACCAAGGGGTTTCAGAACAAGACATATGGTTATTGCTATTACTAGTAACCAAGCCTTTTTAGAAAATAATCACACTAGAAGTATATGTGCTGCCGAAGCGAGCACAATCACACTAGAAGTAAAGTGTAAACTCAAGTCTTGAGGAATTCCTCCATGCCATGATAACCACCTGTAGAAAAATGAGGCATTACAGATAAAATTTAGCTTATATGCCCTGAATATGATGATATCAGTAGAGAATACAAAGATGGGATATGTCCTGGAAATTTCTGGGCTCGCAGACAATACTGTCTTCTTTAGTTACAATTCAAGGGCAGCCCCTGTGGTCACATGCTTTATTCACTGTTCAACCTATTCCTGAGAACCTCTCCAAGATGGACCTGGTGGAACATATATTTTTTTCCATTTAATCCATATCCATTTTCCATTTTTTCCATTTATTAGTTTTTATATGTTTCTCTTTCCCTATACTTTATTTATTTTTACATTAATTTGAATAGTATTTTAGGAGATCATCTTGAGTTTTCTTTTCTTCTTTTTTTTTTTAAAGATTTTGTTTATTTATTTGTCAGAGAGAGAGAGAGAGAGAGAGAGCAAGCACAGGCAGACAGAGTGGCAGGCAGAGGCAGAGGGAGAAGCAGGCTCCCCGCCGAGCAAGGAGCCAGATGCGGGACTCGATCCCAGGACGCTGGGATCATGACCTGAGCCGAAGGCAGCTGCTTAACCAACTGAGCCACCCAGGCGTCCCAAGTTTTCTTGATATATATTTGCATTGATCAAATTTCCCAGCTGCAAAAAACAAGGCCAACTCTTTCTAGCAGAAAAGGAATTTTTAAAAACTTGTTACACAGATATCACATCTCTGTCCAAGTGGGCCAGAAGCTCAGGTTTGGAGGATATTTAACCATAAATAATATTTGACTGTTTAGATGCAAAACTTCACAGACTCTCAACACTGACCCTATTAATGTAGACTGTAGGACTCTGCTACCAACATCTTAGCAACTACTTTCTCTGAAATTTGTATATCACTTCACCACACTGTGAAGTTCTTTCCAAAAAGGGCTTCCATGCTGTGCTTGCTTCCTTATAAACATCTATTTCAAATAAAAATATTACACTGGTTCATTTGAAGTTAGAGTTTGAGTCATGTGCCTGTATTGTTGCTGCAATGAAACTAAGGAAACTGAGTTCTAGTTTCTATCTTGAGGAAACAAGACTCAACATTACGGAGTTCCTAAAGATGCATAGTGATCACAATATGACAAATAAATATTACAATATTACAAATATTACAATTACAATTAAATATTAAAATATTACAAATAATACACTATTCATATTAATTATGATTAAGAATAATTCTGTATTTTTATTTTAAATTTATGCCACTTATTTTATTTTCTTGTCTTAATGCATTAACTAGGACTATCAAACAATGTTTAATAACTCTTGGAGAGAGGCATTATTCCTTGATTCAGAGTGTATTTACTGAGTGTCAATAAAATCATCAGTGAACTACATAGGAAAAATCCCTACTGTCATGAAAATTATGACCTATTGCCTTCTTAGGGGTTGAGGAGATTATAAATAAAAGCAAATTTTATATACTTTTATATTAAAAGGAAACTGAGAACATAATAAAATAAGAATGCCAAGAGTGGGATGGAAGATATGCAATTCTAAATAGGATGGTTAGTGTTGGCTTTGCTGAGAAAGTGACATTTGAGCAGACTAGAAGTAAGTGAGGGGTGTGCCATGGAAATATCTGGAGCAAGAACATTCTAAACAGAAAAACAAAAAACAAAAAACAAAAAACAAACCCTAGTCAATGTAAAGGCTCTGAGACAGGAGTATATTTAATGCACTGCAAGAATGCCTGTGTTGTTGGAACAGAGCATAAAATGGAGTAAGTGGTAGAAGATACAGTCAGAGAGTTAAGAAGACTCATTACATGGAGAACCAGATCCTCCCTGTGCGGAAGTATGTAAGCCATGATAAGAATATGATTTTTACTCTAATCAAAATATGTAACTATTGAAGTTTTTTAAAACTTACATCTTATATGGGTCACTTTGGCTGTTATGTTGAGACTAGACTCTAGAGGGAAAAAATGGAAGCAAGAGCCCAAATTGGAGGTTATTGCAAGCATGTAGACCCAGCATGTTGATGGCTTGGACCTGAGCAAAGGTAACAGTAGTGTGGGTATCAAAAGTGGTCACATTCTAAGTGACAGCAAAAGAGGCAAGATTTGTAGACAGCTTGTGAGGGTATAAGAGAAAAGGAGGAAGTAAGGATGAATCTAAGGCTTTTGGCTAGAACTGAATAGGTGGAGTTGTCATTCACCGAGATGGAGAAGAACATGGTGGGGGGGAGAGATTTGTGGAAAGGAAAAGATCAGGAGTCTAGTTTTGGACATGTTACATTTGACATATGTCTATATTTGGCATCTAAGTAGAGATGGCCATAGGCAGCTGGACATATAAGTTCACGATTGAGGGCTGAGGTCTAGCCTAGAGATAGAAATATGGCAATAAATAATGATGATATTGAAAGCTATGAATATCAAGTAAATGTGAATATCAAGTAAACTGAATATCAAGTAAATGTGCAGAGAGAATAGAATAGAGGTTAAGACCTGAGTCAAATGAGATTCCAAAGTTTAGGACATCAGGAAGAAATAAAAGAGCCAGCAAAGAAGACTGAGAAGGAAAGACCATTGAGTTCAAAGAATCTTTTAAATTCCTGTCCTAGAGCACATGGAAGCTCTAGAGGGATCAAGACTTCTTACAGACATGCTTTATAAGGTACTTCATTTCCAAATCAATTCTGAATACAAAAATGAAAAAAAAAAAAGGCAACATTTGTTGGAAGTCCAGAGAGGAAAGTATTTCTTTATTTTAATAATAATGGCTTTTATATTTCATCCTTAAGTACAATGTTTGCTCTTGGTTTTTGATAAGCATATAACTTTTATTTATTTTTCTTTTGTCCCTATTTTACTTAGAGTTTTTGTTTGAAATAGCTACTGAATTTAATCAAATGCTTTCCTGGAATATGTCAGCATGGGTTTTTTTTTTTTTTTTGAAATAATTTTCACATTGATAATTTCCTCATATGAGCATTTGGAATAAACTTTTCCTGGTCAAAATTTTAAAATCATTTTAATATACTATTATATTTATTTGTCTAATATTTTATTTATAATTTTTGTACATATATATTTTTTTAAAAAGATTTTATTTGTTTATTTGTCATAAAGAGAGAGAGAGTGCAAAAGCAGGGGGGTGAGGCAGGCAGAGGGAGAAGCAAGGGCCTGAATGTAGGACTCGATCCCAGGATTCTGGGACCAATGATCTGAGCTGAAGACAGAAACTTAACTGAGCCAACCAGGAATCCCTGTACCTATATTCTTAAGTCAATTCCAATTATAGGTTGGGTTTTTTTTTTTTTTTTTGGTATTTTATCAGGTTTTGATATTAATTGTTAACTTTTAAAATAAATTAGGAGCTTTCTTTTTTATGAACTGAAATAGTTTCAACAATGTTGGAGTGAGTATTGCAAAACCAACTGAATCAGGTGGCTTTAATTTTGGGGGTATTTGTTTAAGTTTCCTATGCCTTTTTCAGTCAATTTTACGACTTCTTATGTTCTTATGTTTCCATAAAATTTTCCATTTCTTTGAGGTTTCTATTTATATTACCAGAGAATAGTATACAATAATTTCTCATAATTTTTCTAATTTCTAATCTTCTTTCTCTCTGTGGGTATATTATTTCTCTTTCTTGGTGTTGATTCATTTGTGTTTGCTCTTTCTGTTTTTTCATCACCCAGGCTTTATGGAAGTTATCTATTTATGCAAATAATGGAGAACTTGATTCTGTTGTTACATCTGCTATTTTTATTTTTAAAAAATTTTAATTATTTAAAACTTTTATTTTTTTAATGGGCTGCACTGACTGTATTAATGTTTACCTTTGGGTGTTTTTCGCAGTTTTCTCAAGAGGCATTCTTAATTAACTTATTTTTAATTTATTTTATTTAAATTTAAGTTAGTTAGCATGCAGTGCAGTATTGGTTTCAAGAGCAGAATTTAGTGATTCATCACTTATATATAACACCCAATGCTCATCCCAACAAGTGCCATCTTTAATTTCTATCACCCATTTAGCACATTGCCCCTACCTACCTCCCCTCCAACAACAATCAGTTTCTTCTCTTAACTATAGAGTTTCTTATGGTTTGCCTCCCACTCTCTTTTTATCTTATTTTATTTTTCCTTCCCTTCCCCTATGTTCATCTGTTTTGTTTTTAATTTCCACATGTGACTGAAATCATATGGTATTTGTCTTTCTCTGACTGACTTATTTTGCTTAGCCTAAAACTCTCTAGATCCATCCATGTTGTTCCATTCATCTGTCGATAGACATCTGGGCTCATTCTATAGTTTGACTATTGTGGACATTGCTGCTATGAACTTTGTGGTGTAGGTGTCCCTTAGGATCACTACATTTGTATCTTTGGGGTAAATAACCAGTAATGCAAATGCTGGGTGATAAAGTATTTTCAACTTTTTTTCAAATCTATTTTCAACTTTTTAAGGAGCTTCCATACTGTTTTCCAGAGTGGCTGCACCAGCTTGCATTCCCACCAACTGTGTAAGAGGGTTCCCTTATCTTTGCATCCTCACCAACATCTGTCATTTCCTGACTTGTTAATTTTAGTGGTTCTGACTGGTATGAGGTGGTATTACATTGCGGTTTTGATTTGTATTTCCCTGATGCAGAGTTATGTTGGACATTTTTTCATGTGTCTCTTAGCATTTGTATGCCTTCTTTGGAGAAATGTCTGTTCATCTGCCCATTTCTTGTTTGGATTATTTGTTCTTTGAGTGCTGAGTTTGATAAGTTCTTTATAGATTTTGGATATTATCCCTTTACCTGGTAAGACATTTGCAAGTATCTTCTCCCATTCCATAGGTTGCTTTTTAGTTTTGTTGACTGTTTCCTTTGCTGTGTAAAAAGCTTTTTAACTTGATGAAGTCCCAATAGTTCATTTTTGCCTTTGTTTCCCTTGCCTTTGGAAACATATCTAGCAAGAAATTGCTGCAGCCAAAGTCAAAGATGTTGCTGCCTGTATTCTCCTCTAGGATTTTGATGGATTCCTCTCTCACATTGAGGTCTTTCATCCATTTTGAGTCTATTTTTCTTTGTGGTGTAATGGAATGATCCAGTTTCATTCTTCTGCATGTGGCTGTCCAATTTCCCCAACACCATTTGTTGAAGACTCTATCTTTTTTCCATTGTTTATTCTTTCCTGCTTTGTCTAAGATTAGTTGACCATAGAGTTGAGGGTACACTTCTTGGTTCTCTATTCTGTTCCATTGATCTATGTGTCTGTTTTTGTGTTATCACCATACTGTCTTGATGATTACAGCTTTGTAATAGAGCTTGAAGTCCAGAATTGTGATGTCACCAGCTTTAGTTTTCTTTTTCAACATTCCTTTGGCTATTCAGGGTCTTTTCTCCTACCATACAAATTTTTGGATTATTTGTTCCCGCTCTGTAAAAAAAGTTGATGGTATTTTGACAAGGATTGCATTGAATGTATATATTTCTTCGGGTAGCACAGACATTTTAACAATATTTGTTTTTCCAGTCTATGAGCATGGAACATTTTTCCATCTTGCTGTGTCTTCCTCAATTTCTTTAATGAGTGTTTTATAGTTTTCTGAGTCCAGTTACTTTGCCTCTTTGGTTAGGTTTATTCCTATGTATCTTATGGTTTTGGGTGCAGTTGTAAATGGTATGGATTCCTTGATTTCTTTTTTTTCTGTCCCATTGTTAATGTATAGAAATGCAACTGGCATCTCTCCACTGATTTTATATCCTGCCACTTCGGTGAATTCCTGTATCAGTTCTAGAAACTTTTGGGTGGAGTCTTTGGGTTTTCTTTGAGTACCATGTCATCTGCGAAGAATTGAAATTTGACTTCTTCTTTGCCAATTTAGTTGTATTTTATTTCTTTTTGTTATCTGATTTCTGAGGCTGGGACTTTCAGTACTATGTTGAACAACAGCTGTGAGAGTGGACATCCCTGTCATGCTCCTGACCTTAGGGGAAAAGCTCTCAATCTTTCCCCATTGAGGATGATATTCACAGTGTGTCTTTCACATGTGGTTTTTATGATTCTGAGGTATGCTCCCTTTATCCTTACATGTGGAGTTTTTAATCAAGAAAGGATGCTGTATTTTGTCAAATGCTTTCTCTTTGTATCTATTAAGAG
Organism: Enhydra lutris kenyoni; assembly: GCF_002288905.1. NCBI lineage: Eukaryota > Metazoa > Chordata > Mammalia > Carnivora > Mustelidae > Enhydra > Enhydra lutris. Next base: position 40,387,017 of record NW_019154095.1, read on the forward strand.
GATCATATGTTCTTGTCTTATCTTTTATTAATATACTGTATCATATTGATTGATTTGCAGATGTTGAACCACCCTTGCAGCCTAGCAATGAATCCCACTTTGTCTTGGTGTATAATCCTTTTAATGTACTGTTGAATCCTATTAGCTAAAATCTTGGTGAAAATTTTTGTGTCCATGATCATCAGGGATAGTAGACTGTAATTCTTTTCAGTGGTGTCTTGATCTGGTTGTGGGATCAAGGTAATGCTGGCCTCATAGGATGAGTTTGGTAGTTTTTCCTTCCATTTTTATTTTTTGAAACAGTTTCAGAATAATAAGTATTAATTCTTTAAATGTTTGGTAGAATTCTCCTGGGAAGCCATCCAGCCCTGGACTCTTATTTGTTGGGTGATTTTGATTACTGCTTCAATTTCCTTGCTGGTTATGGGTCTGTTCATAACGGGTTTTCTAATTCTTCTTGGTTCAGTTTTGTAGTTTATGTATTTCTAGGAATGTATCAATTTTGTCCAGATTGCTTAATTCATTGGCATATAATTACTCATTATATGTTTTTATATTTTTTACTTCTTCAATGTTGGTGTGATCTTTCCTCTTTCATTTGTGATTTCATTTATTTGGGTCCTTTTTCTTTTCTTTTTGATAAATCTGGTCAGAGGTTTATCAATTTTATTAATTATTCAAAGAGCCATCTCCTAGTCTCATTGATCTATTCTACTGTTTTTTAAAATTTCTATATCATTGATTTCTGCTCTAATCTTTATTATTTTTTTCTTCTTCTTCTGGATTCAAGCTTTATTTGCTCTTCTTTATCCAGCTGGTTTAGGTGTAATCTTAGTTTGTATATTTGAGACTTTTCTTGCTTCCTGAAGAAGGCTTGTATTGCTTTATACTTTCCTCTTAAGGTAGTCTGTGTTGCATCCCAAGGATTTTAGACCATCATGTTTTTAGTTTCATTTGCTTTCACATATATTTTTTTAAATTATTCTGTAATTTCCTGGTTGACACATTCATTCTTTAGTAGAATGTTTTTTAACCTCCATGCATTTGTATTTCTTCCAATTTTTTTCTTGTGGTTGACTTCCAGTTTTAAAACACTGTGGTTTGAAAATAAGCATGGTATGATATCAATCTTTCCATATCAGTTGAATTCTGATTTGTGACCCATTATGTGACCTATTCTGGAGAATGTTCCATGTGCATTTGAGAAGAGTGTGTATTCTGTTGCTTTAGGATGAAATGCTTTGAATGTCTTTGTTTCCTTTTGATCTTCTGCTTAGATGATCTGTCTGTTGCTGTGAATAGGGTGTTATAGTTCCCTACTATTGCTATATTATTATAAATAGGTTTCTTTAATTTTGTTATTAATTGTTTTATATATTTTGGCTGGTCTCAAGTTAGGAGCACAAATATTTACAATTATTAGCTTTTTTTGTTGAATAGACCCTTTTATTATGACAGAGTGTCCTTCTTCAACTCTTATTAAAGTTTTTGGTTTAAAATGTAGTTTGTCTGATATAAGGATGGCTACTCCAGCTTTCTTTTGATGTCATTGGCATGATAAATGTTTCTCTACTCCTCATTTACAATCTGGAGGTGTATTTGGTTCCAAAATGAGTCTCTTGTAAGCAGTGCATCAATGGATCTTGTTTTCTTTCTTTCTTTCTTTCTTTCTTTCTTTCTTTCTTTCTTTTTGATCTATTCTGATACCCTATGTCTTTTTATTCAAGCTTCTCCATTTATTCAGAGTAATTTTTAAAAGATAAGAATTTAGTGCCATTTTATTACTTGTCATGTCACTCTTCCTGTGGAATGTCTCTGTTCCTTTCTGGTCTTTGTTACTTTTGGGCTTTCTCTCCACTCAAAGGATCCCCTTTAATATTTCTTGCAGGGCTGAAATTCCTTCAGTTTTTATTTGTCCTGGAAACTCTTTATCTCTATTTTTATTCTGAGTGATAACCTAGCTGGATATATTCAGAATGCTAAATGAATATATCATGCCAGTGCTTTCTGGCCTGCCAGCCTTATGTGTCTACCCTTGTAGGTTAAGGACCTCTTGTCCTGAGCTGCTTTCAGGATTTTCTCTTTGTCTTTGAAATTTGCAAACTTCACTCATATGTCAAGGTGTTGACTTATTTTTTTTTAAAGATTTTATTTATTTATTTGATAGAGAGATCACAGGTAGGCAGAGAGGCAAGCAGAGAGAGGGGGAAGCAGGCTCCCTGCCGAGCAGAGAACCTGATGCAGGGCTCGATCCCAGGACCCTGAGATCATGACCTGAGCTGAAAGCAGAGGCTTAACCCACTGAGCCACCCAGGTGCCCCCGTGTTGACTTATTTTTACTGACTTTTGAGGGGGATTCTTTGTGCATCCTGGACTTGAATGCCTATTTCCTTCCTTAGATTAGGGAAGTTCTCCTCTATGATTTGTTCAAATAAACCGTCTGCCCCTCTCACACTCCTGGGAGCCCTATTGTCCAGATATTATTTTACTTTATGGAATTGCTGAATTCTTTAAATTTCCCTTAGTGATCTAATAGGTTTTTTTTTTTCAGCTTCCTTATTTTCCATCATTTTATCTTCTATATCATTGACTTGCTCTTCTGCCTTGCTCATACTCTTTTTTATAGTCTCCATTTGGGACTGTATTTCTGTAATGGCATTTTTTATTTCAACCTGACTAGATTTTAGTTCTTTTACTTCTACAGTAAGGAATTCTCTAGTGACTTCTATGCTTTTTTCAAGCCCAGCTAGTATATTTATAATCATTTTAAGTTCAAGTTCAGACATCTTACTTATATCCATATTGATTAAATACATAGGAGTACTACCTCCTTGATCTTTCTTTTGGGGTGAATTTCTCCATCTAGTCATTTGGGTCAGAAAAAAAAAAGGAAGAAGGAAAAATAAAATGACAACAACAATGACAAAAACTTCAGGAAGTGTTTCTGGTGTAGGCTGTGTACACTCCTCTTTGCACTTTGGCTGCTCTTTCCCACTGATCTGTCCTCTACAGAGTTCCTTCTTGCTTATAATGGGGACTGTTTGGACATTTAACTGGGTGTACTTTGATTTGTTTGTCAAGATAAGCTTGTAAAAGCAAAGAGAAAAGAAAAGAAAAGAAGTTAAAAAAATAATAATAAACCTGATCCAAGAAAAGAAGCATGAAGGGCTAACTCATGAACTGACTTGCCCTTGTAAGAATGTCCCTGCCAGGTGCAGGGGGGTTCAGATTTAGTGTACAGGGATTCAGCATGCACTGGAGGTACTGTGTTTCTCTCTGAAATCGGATTGTGCTATTGGACTGGGGTGGGCGGGCATAGAAGGGTGATGGAGGAAGAAGAATTTGGTGTCACTTTTCCCTCTTATCCCTGTGGAGTAGAACCACCACTGTTCAGGAGGTTGTCTGAGAAAAGAGAACAATCTCCTGTGCCCCAGCTTTTCATCAGTTTCCCGTCCTTAACCTGTCTGTTCCCAGACTGTGGGTGCACGTAGAGCCACCAATTTCCTGTGTTTGATCTCTGGCTGGTGGCTGGGATTCAAATCAACAAGTTTTAAAGGGCCTGGCAAAGTGTGGGCTCACTCCCCTCCCCCAGAGCAAAGACTTTCTTCAAGCACCATCTAGTCCTGAAAAAGCACAGTCTGGGGGCGCCTGGGTGGCTCAGTGGATTAAATCCTCTGCCTTCAGCTCAGGTCATGATCCCAGGGTCCTGGGATCGAGCCCCGCATCGGGCTCTCTGCTCAGCAGGGAGCCTGCTTCCCCTTCCTCTCTCTGCCTGCCTCTCTGCCTACTTGTGATCTCTGTCTGTCAAATAAATAAAATCTTTAAAAAAAAAAAAAAAGCACAGTGTGCCTGCTGAGGGTAGAGTTTATTATAATGCTCAGCAAAAAGCTGGAACCAGGTTATCTGCCCTCTGCACACGACTCAGCCCCCTACTCTGCTGTGTCCCAGAAAAGCGGTCATACAGAGGCATACAGTGAAAAACAGCAGCCAGCTTAACTGCAGTTTGCCCAGATCTCTGCTCTCTGGTCAGTTCTGCAGCAGAAAAGCAGCTGTTCTGAGTGCACACAGAGGTTTAAGACTACTGTGGCTCACAGTGTAAAGTTGTTAAGAGGTTTTTCTGCCCTCTGTGCACACCTCTGACCCCACTATTGAGCACCACTCAGTGGCTCCCAGTTGGACTTTTGTCCTTGGAGAGGGCAATTACATTCTTCTAAATGTACTCCAAGAAGGGGAGTGATCTCTTCCTGTGTGACACAGCGGATCTCACACCATGGCTTGTTGTGCAATCCCTACCCACTGTGTTCTCTCCCACTTTCTCCTTCTCCCTGACTTTGCTCCTCAAAAAGGGTTCCCTCACCTTTATTGTGGGTGGTTTTCCTGTCCCCCAGTTCATGGCTTCAAAGCTCACATCTGCCACATTCTCTCCCACCAACTGTACAGATTGTTTTCTTAGCCCTCAGATCATATTCCTAGTTGTTCAAAATGATTGGATGTTGATCTAGCTGTGTTCAAAGGACAAGAGAAGCTCAGAGTCCCCCTATTTCTCTGCCACCTTAAATTTCTCACTGATGTCATTTATGTTTTTCCCAGATTGATGAATGGACTCATGGTTTTAAATATAAAATGACACTGTCTAAAAAGACAAAAGAATACAGTTACATTTTGCAATGTAACTAACATTTTAAAAATATGTTCTCTGTATTTCCAGTTCTTATATTTCTTCCTTGAATTCCTAACTATCCAAATGACACTTGGATGTATAGTTGTCATCTCAAACTTAAGTTGGTTGAGATAGAACTACTTATTTCCCCACTCCCATTTTTTATGTTTAACTTATCTCAGAAAATGGCACATTATCTACTCATTCACTTGGTAAAGCAAATGTGCAACATCTTTGATTCTTCTCTTTTATAGCCCTTATTGGTTTCACTTCCAAAATGTGTACAACCTAAGTCTAAACCACTCTATGTTCCTTGGACTCTTGAAGCAGCCTCTTAACTAGTGTCTGCCAACATTCTTCTCTCTTAGAGCCCATCTGTTCCATCCTTCGCACTTTAACCAGTGACTTAAAAAAATTTTTTTTTATTTTTTTATTAACATAAAATGTATTATTAGCCCCAGGGGTACAGGTCTGTGAATCGCCAGGTTTACACACTTCACAGCACTCACCATAGCACATACCTTCCCCAATGTCCATAACCCCACCACACTCTCCTTACCCCCTACCCCGGCAACCCTCAGTTTGTTTTGTGAGATTAAGAGTCTTTGGGGCACCTGGGTGGCTCAGTTGGTTAAGCGGCTGCCTTCGGCTCAGGTCATGATTCCAGGATCCTGGGATCGAGCCCTGAGTTGGGCTCCCTGCTTAGCAGACAGCCTGCTTCTCTCTCTCCCTCTGCCTGCCTCTTCACTTATTTGTGCTCTCTCTCTACCTCTCTGTCAAATAAATAAATAAAATCTTAAAAAAAAAAAAGAGTCTTTTATGGTTTGTCTCCCTCCCAATCCCATCTTGTTTCACTTATTCCTTTCCTACCCCCCAAACCCCCCATGTTGCCTCTCAACTTCCTCCTTTCAGGGAGATCATATGATAATTGTCTTTCTCTGATTGACTTATTTCGCTAAGCACAATACCCTCTAGTTCCATCCATGTCATTGCAAATGGCAAGATTTCATTTCTTTTGATGGCTGCATAGTATTCCATTGTATGTATATACCACATCTTCTTTATCCATTCATCTGTTGATGGACATCTAGGTTCTTTCCATAGTTTGGCTATTGTGGACATCAAACTAGTGACTTTTATTTATTTATTTATTTATTTGACAGAGAGAGAGAGAGATCACAAGTAGGCAGAGAGGCAGGCAGAGAGAGGGGGAAGCAGGCTTCCCACTGAGCAGAGAACCCTATGTGGGGCTTGATCCCAGGACCCTGATATCATGACCCCAGCTGAAGGCAGAGGCTTTAACCCACTGAGCCACCCAGGCACCACAAACCAGTGACTTTTTGAAACATAAATCACATCAGGTCAATTTCCTGCTTAAAACACTCAACTGATTTTCATTACACTTAGAATTAAACCCATCTTGTTTCCTGCCCTTACATTCACTTCTTCCTGAGAAAGTACTTCACTAGATATCTATATAGCTGCCTTCTGAATGCCCCTGACACACTCAGTTACTGTACTTTGTTTTCCTCATCATAATTAGCAGCACTCATATGAAGCTACTTATTTGTTTCCATATTTGTTGTTTGACTTGCTAACCCCTCCCATGCCCACACATTAAAATGTAAGCTCCTGGAGAGCAGGGACTTTGTTCTCTTTACTGGCATATCCTAGAGGCTTGTATAAGGCCAGACACAGCAGACATTCAACAAAGGTTTGCTCACCAACTGACTTCCTCTCCATTCTTTTCTCCTCACATATACAGACAAGAGAAACCACACTAACATGTACATCATCCTGTTTTTCCTCCTCGGATGTTCTTTTCTTGTTTCTTCTTTTGGTGTTAGGATTTTTCTAGACTCAAATCCTCAAAAATGAGGATTTTTCTAGATGCATCTCAACATCCTTACACTAGAGAATTCTCAATTCAGACAGTAGTACCCTTAATGGGCTTATGTTTGCTGAATTGCATTTATGCAATGTCCTTGGCTTTTATCAATGAACGTTTAATAAAATGCCATATAAAATCTATTACATTTGTTATAGGAGTGTTGTAGGAGACATGGTTTCTACTATAGTTCTGTGACACTAATAAAACTCCCACTTGAAAACTTTGTTTGAGAAAATAGTTCTAAGACTTGTTTTCCCCTTTATGGACTGGTTTGTATTTTCCTTTACGACAATAAATATTATGCAATTGACCATGATTTGCTTTTCTCTTTGACCACCAGAGAGCTCATATATGTCAAAGTATGGTGTGACTAAACTCTTATCCTTCTTCTCATTATTATTCTCCTTCTCTTCCTCCTTCTTCTTGTTCTTGTTTCTCTCCTTCTCCTTTTCTTCTTCTCCTTCTTGTTGTTCTTCTCCTTCTCCACTTCCTTCTTTGCTTCTTCTTTGTCTTCCTCTTTCTTCTCCTTCTTCTCTTTCTCCTTCTTTATGTATAGTTAACATTAAGCTGCTATTTTTGGACTAACTTTATTTTTCCTCTGGTCTTGATTTTTCTTACAATATTTACATTTTCCATGGTCCTGATCCCCTAATTTCTATTTTATCATTACTTTAATGTATGCATTTTTGGTGTAAGCTGGCCCAGTCACTTTCTAAAAGGAGATAGGGTATGCCCTAAAGAATAGGGTGATACTGTCTCAGTGATGTCATTTCCTATATCTCCAAGCAGAATAGCACTACCCTTTATGCTCACACAACACATTGTTCACATCTCTACTATACTGCTTTTTGAATTATCATATAATGTAGTGGTTAAAGAGTGCTTAAGGTTCAATTACTCAGTCTGTCAAGCTATGTGATCTTGGAAAATTTCTCTGTAGTTCAGCTATAAAATAAAGATACTGATGATACCTACTTCATAGGTTTCTTATATTAAAAAAACAAAATTCACTTGAGTAAATTTGAAAATCTAATTTGTTTTATTAGGTGATTCATGAATCAGGCAGCATCTCTTTTTAAAGATTTTTAAATTTTAAAACCTGATTTTTTTAATTTATTTGACAGATAGAGATCACAAGTAGGCAGAGAGGCAGGCAGAGAGAGAGGAGGAAGCAGGCTCCCCACTGAGCAGATAGCCCGATGCAAGGCTCGATCCCAGGACCCCTCTGCCTACTTGTGGTCTCTGTCTGTCAAATGAATAAATAAAATCTTAAAAAAAATAAAAAAAATAAAATGGAGTCAGGTAGCCCAGAAGGGGGAGCTCTCATGCATGTTCCACACATTGCTGTTGAGCGAACCAGGAGGAAGAAGGAAAACAAAAATCATTTCAACAAAGTGAGAGCACTTTTCTTTTCTTTTTTTAAAAGATTTTATTTACGTATTTGACAGACAGAGATCACAAGTAGGCAGAGAGGAAGGCAGGGGGTGGGGGAAGCAGGCTTCCTGTTGAGCAGAGAGCCCAAAGCAGGGCTCCATCCCAAGACTCTGAGATGATGACCTGAGCTGAAGGCAGAGGCTTTAACTGACTGAGCCACCCAGGAGGACCAGGAGAGAACTTTTCACAAAGAAATTAATCTGCCTTTAAGGAAAGAAGACCCCCTCCCCTGCCTCAGCAACAATGTGTTAGCCACAACCCCCCTCAAACTCCTATTCTCCAATACAGTTTTGTTTGGAACAACCCTCCCCAATTTCCTTTTTAAAAAGCCTTTTAAAATATTTTAATTCTAGTGTAGTTAACATGCAGTGTTATATTAGTTTCAGTTGTACAATATAGTGATTCAACAATTCCATACATTACTCAGTGCTCCTTGTGATAGGTGTATGTTTAATCCCCTTTACTTATTTCACACACACCCTCAACACACACCCCCCAAACACACAAAATTGCTTTTTAAAATGTGATAAAAGCTGACCTTCCCTGTGTACATTCAGACTTGCTTATGATTCATCATGACTTACTTGTTCAGAATTGCAATTCCTCTGTTATTCTCAAATAAACTCATGTCTTTTCTTTTCTTTCTTTTTTAACTTAAAAAAAAAACCTGTTCTTTTCTCTGTTTAAAGGTAACGTGTCTGTAAGTTAAAATCAAAGTGCACAGTTTCTTAGGAGCCTTTGCGTTTGGGTTCTATGACTAGACTTGCTTAGATGGTTCTTGTCATGGTGTGTCCAAGAATACAAATCACGGCCATCATGATGAGAAGATATTCTATCCTTTGTAGGAAATAGCAATATCCGTTAGCAAAATGCTGGGTTTTACAAGGTCGAAGTAAAATAAGTTTATTTTAGGTTGGGCCACCTTGATTCTCACAGGATTCTCTGGCACAGGCGAGGTCATCAGGTGTGGATTCAGAAGTTCTTTGGTTCTTTGATATGTAAAATTAGCCTTTATTGACCCGTATACATGCTCTGTATACATGCTCTGCGAAGTTTGCTTTTTACAGAAGTTGCCGGAAGACAAGAAGCATTTCTCTGTTCTCTGTAACACTTTAAAATATTTAGAACAATGCTGTCCACACTGGGGCTTTCAGCAAATTCTTGATTTACTGAAAAAATCTACATAGATAAGAAGGCAAAGCACTAATAGCGCCAAATTCCTTGACTCATTGTATTTAGGTAATATGCCCTAGATTTTGACATCATTTCAACTTTGGTATGCAGAACAACCAAACAGAAATGAGAAAAGGGATAGATTCAATTGTTCTCTGGTAGTAGATAATGAAGTGTGACGTTTCTGGGGTTTGGTGACAAACCAGAACATGAAACTCTCCAGTTATAATCTTAAAGTTAACTCAGACGAAGGTGTCTGAAGTAAAAAGTGAAGCAATTTCAGTAATTATGTTTACCACATAAGCAAAAAGTCAATTGTTTAATTGTTTTCCTTACTTTACTCCTACTAATTCTTTACCTTACCTTACTTCTAGTAATTCTCTTAACCCTGTACTTTGGTTTCTTTAGAGGGTTTTGGTCACATTTCAAATACATGGCAAGGACCAGCTACAGTGGTAGCTTGGGTCAGATGACAAATAGAGAAAATATCGTTGGCATTTTTAGTTTTTCTACTTTTCTTTAATAACAGTAAAGACGTAATTATAAATACATAATACATAAATGTATGTATGTACATATGGTAAAGACATAACAATAAATACATAAATACATAAATTACAAAATACAATACAAAATACAAAAGTACAAATTACTTCAAAGGCCATGACATTAGATTACCACCATCTGTATTTTTAGAAAGCACTCATGTTACCTGTGTTCTTAAAATAATACGTATTGCTTATCTATGGTAAATTAAAAAAAAATAATACACTTTAAAAGAAGATTCATGGCTTTTTTGTTTTGTTTCAAGTTTTTTTTAAATTTCTTTTTTTAATTTCTTTTTTTTATTATGTTATGTTAGTCACCATAAAATACATTATTAGTTTTTGATGCAGTTTTCCAAGATACATTGTTTATGTACAACATCCAGTGCTCCATGCAATCAAGTTTTTATTTTAATTCTAGTTAGTTAACATATAGTGTCATATTAGTTTCAGGAGTAGAATTTAGCGATTCATCACTTCCATGTAACACCCAGTGCTCACCCCAACAGGTGTCCTCCTTGATACCCATCACTCATTTAGCCCATTCTCTACCCACCTCCCCTCCAGCAACTCTCAGTTTGTTCACTATATTTTTTTTTAAATAAACATATAATATATTTTTATCCCCAGGGGTACAGGTCTGTGAAACGCCAGGTTTACACACTTCACAGCATTCACCATAGCACATACCCTCCCCAATGTCCATAACCCCACCCCCCTCTCCCAAGACCCCCTCCCCCCAGCAACCCTCAGTTTGTTTTGTGAGATTAAGAATAATTTATGGTTTGTCTCCCTTCCAATCCCATCTTGTTTCATTTATTCTTCTCCTACCCCCTTAACCCCCGATGTTGCATCTCCACTTCCTCATATCAGGGAGATCATATGATAGTTGTCTTTCTCCGATTGACTTATTTCGCTAAGCATGATACCCTCTAGTTTCATCCATGTCGTCGCAAATGGCAAGATTTCATTTCTTTTAATGGCTGCATAGTATTCCATTGTGTATATATACCACATCTTCTTTATCCATTCGTCTGTTGATGGACATCTAGGTTCTTTCCATAGTTTGGCTATTGTAGACATTGCTGCTATAAACATTCGGGTGCATGTGCCCCTTCGGATCACTACGTTTGTATCTTTAGGGTAAATACCCAATAGTGCAATTGCTGGGTCATAGGGTAGTTCTATTTTCAACATTTTGAGGAACCTCCATGCTGTTTTCCCGAGTGGTTGCACCAGCTTGCATTCCCACCAACAGTGTAGGAGGGTTCCCCTTTCTCCACATCCTCGCCAGCATCTGTCATTTCCTGACTTGTTAATTTTAGCCATTCTGACTGGTGTGAGGTGATATCTCATTGTGGTTTTGATTTGTATTTCCCTGATGCCGAGTGATATGGAGCACTTTTTCATGTGTCTGTTGGCCATCTGGATGTCTTCTTTGCAGAAATGTCTGTTCATGTCTTCTGCCCATTTCTTGATTGGATTCTTTGTTCTTTGGGTGTTAAGTTTGCTAAGTTCTTTATAGATTTTGTACACTAGCCCTTTATCTGATATGTTGTTTGCAAATATCTTCACCCATTCTGTCAGTTGTCTTTTGGTTTTGTTAACTGTTTCCTTTGCTGTGCAAAAGCTTTTGATCTTGATGAAATCCCAATAGTTCATTTTTGCCCTTGCTTCCCTTGCCTTTGGCAATGTTCCTAGGAAGATGTTGCTGCGGCTGAGGTCGAAGAGGTTGCTGCCTGTGTTCTCCTCAAGGATTTTGATGGATTCCTTTCTCACATTGAGGTCCTTCATCCATTTTGAGTCTATTTTCATGTGTGTGTAAAGAAATGGTCCAATTTCATTTTTCTGCATGTGGCTGTCCAATTTTCCCAACACCATTTATTGAAGAGGCTGTCTTTTTTCCATTGGACATTCTTTCCTGCTTTATCAAAGAATAGTTGACCATAGAGTTGAGGGTCTATTTCTGGGCTCTCTACTCTGTTCCATTGATCTATGTGTCTGCTTTTGTGCCAGTACCATGCTGTCTTGATGATGACAGCTTTGTAATAGAGCTTGAAGTCCGGAATTGCGATGCCACCAACTTTGGCTTTCTTTTTCAATATTCCTTTGGCTATTCGAGGTCTTTCCTGGTTCCATAGAAATTTTAGGATTATTTGTTCCATTTCTTTGAAAAAAATGGATGGGATTTTGATATGAATTGCATTAAATGTGTAGATTGCTTTAGGTAGCATAGACATTTTCACAATATTTATTCTTCCAATCCAGGAGCATGGAACATTTTTCCATTTCTTTGTGTCTTCCTCAATTTCTTTCATGAGTACTTTATAGTTTTCTGAGTATAGATTCTTAGCCTCTTTGGTTAGGTTTATTCCTAGGTATCTTATAGTTTTGGGTGCAATTGTAAATGAGATTGACTCCTTAATTTCTCTTTCTTCTGTCTTGTTGTTGGTGTAGAGAAATGCAACTGATTTCTGCGCATTGATTTTATATCCTGACACTTTACTGAATTCCTGTACAAGTTCTAGCAGTTTTGGAGTGGAGTCTTTTGGGTTTTCCACATATAGTATCATATCATCTGTGAAGAGTGATAGTTTGACTTCTTCTCTGCCAATTTGGATGCCTTTAATTTCCTTTTGTTGTCTGATTGCTGAAGCTAGGACTTCTAGTACTATGTTGAATAGCAGTGGTGATAACGGACATCCCTGCCATGTTCCTGACCTTAGTGGAAAAGCTTTCAGTTTTTCTCCATTGAGAATGATATTTGCGGTGGGTTTTTCATAGATGGCTTTGGTAATATTGAGGTATGTGCCGTCTATCCCTACACTTCGAAGAGTTTTCATCAGGAAGGGATGCTGTACTTTGTCAAATGCTTTTTCAGCATATATTGAGAGTATCATATGGTTCTTGTTCTTTCTTTTATTAATGTGTTGTATCACATTGATTGATTTGCGGATGTTGAACCAAACTTGCAGCCCTGGAATGAATCTCATTTGGTCGTGGTGAATAATCCATTAATGTACTGTTGAATCCTATTGGCTAGTATTTTGGTGAGAATTTTTTGCATCTGTGTTCATCAAGGATATTGGTCTGTAGTTCTCTTTTTGATGGGATCCTTGTCTGGTTTTGGGATCAAGGTGATGCTGACCTCATAAAATGAGTTTGGAAGTTTTCCTTCCATTTCTATTTTTTGGAACAGTTTCAGGAGAATAGGAATTAATTCTTCTTTAAATGTTTGGTAGAATTCCCCCGGGAAGCCATCTGGCCCTGGGTTTTTGTTTGTTTGGAGATTTTTGATGACTGTTTCAATCTCCTTACTGGTTATGGGTCTGTTCAGGTTTTCTATTTCTTCCTGGTTCAGTTGTGGTAGTTTATATGTCTCTAGGAATGCATCCATTTCTTCCAGATTGTCAAATTTGTTGGCGTAGAGTTGCTCATAGTATGTTCTTATAATTGTCTGTATTTCTTTGGTGTTCGTTATGATCTCTCCTCTTTCATTCATGATTTTATTTATTTGGGTCCTTTCTCTTTTCTTTTTGATAAGTCTGGCCAGGGGTTTATCAATCTTATTAATTCTTTCAAAGAACCCACTCCTAGTTTCGTTGATTTGTTCTATTGTTTTTTTGGTTTCTATTTCATTGATTTCTGCTCTGATCTTTATGATTTCTCTTCTCCTGCTGGGTTTAGGGTTTCTTTCTTGTTCTTTCTCCAGCTCCTTTAGGTGTAGGGTTAGCTTGTGTACTTGAGACCTTTCTTGTTTCTTGAGAAAGGCTTGTACCGCTATATACTTTCCTCTCAGGACTGCCTTTGTTGTGTCCCACAGATTTTGAACCGTTGTGCTTTCATTATCATTTGTTTCCATGAATTTTTTCAATTCTTCTTTAATTTCCTGGTTGACCCATTCATTCTTTAGAAGGATGCTGTTTAGTCTCCATGTATTTGGGTTCTTTCCAAATTTCCTCTTGTGATTGAGTTCTAGCTTCAGAGCATTGTGGTCTGAAAATATGCAGGGAATGATCCCAATCTTTTGATACCGGTTGAGACCTGATTTAGGACCCAGGATGTGATCTATTCTGGAGAATGTTTCATGTGCACTAGAGAAGAATGTGTATTCTGTTGCTTTGGGATGAAATGTTCTGAATATATCTGTGATGTCCATGTGGTCCAGTGTGTCATTTAAGGCCTTTATTTCCTTGTTGATCTTTTGCTTGGATGATCTGTCCATTTCCGTGAGGGGAGTGTTAAAGTCCCCTACTATAATTGTATTATTGTTGATGTGTTTCTTTGATTTTGTTATTAATTGGTTCATATAGTTGGCTGTTCCCACATTAGGGGCATAGATATTTACAATTGTTAGATGTTCTTGTTGGACAGATCCTTTGAGTATGATATAGTGTCCTTGCTCATCTCTTATTATAGTCTTTGGCTTAAAATCTAATTGATCTGATATAAGGATTGCCACCCCTGCTTTCTTCTGATGTCCATTAGCATGGTAAATTGTTCCCTCCCCTCATTTTAAATCTGGAGGTGTCTTTGGGTCTAAAATGAGTTTCTTGTAGGCAACATATAGATGGGTTTTGTTTTTTTATCCATTCTGATACCCTGTGTCTTTTGATTGGGGCATTTAGCCCATTAACATTCAGGGTAAGTATTGAGAGATATGAATTTAGTGCCATTGTATTGCCTGTAAGGTGACCGTTACTGTATATTGTCTTTGTTCCTTTCTGATCTACTACTTTTAGGCTCTCTCTTTGCTTAGAGGACCCTTTTCAATATTTCCTGTAGAGCTGGTTTGGTGTTTGAAAATTCTTTCAGTTTTTGTTTGTCCTGGAAGCTTTTAATCTCTCCTTCTATTTTCAATGATAGCCTAGCTGGATACAGTATTCTTGGCTGCATGTTTTTCTCGTTTAGTGCTCTGAATATATCATGCCAGCTCTTTCTGGCCTGCCAGGTCTCTGTGGATAAGTCTGCTGCCAATCTAATATTTTTACCATTGTATGTTACAGACTTCTTTTCCCGGGCTGCTTTCAGGATTTTCTCTTTGTCACTAAGACTTGTAAATTTTACTATTAGGTGATGGGGTGTGGACCTATTCTTATTGATTTTGAGGGGGGTTCTCTGCACCTCCTGGATTTTGATGCTTGTTCCCTTTGCCATATTGGGGAAATTCTCTCCAATAATTCTCTCCAATATACCTTCTGCTCCCCTCTCTCTTTCTTCTTCTTCTGGAATCCCAGTTATTCTAATGTTGTTTCGTCTTATGGTGTCACTTATCTCTCGAATTCTCCCCTCATGGTCCAGTAGCTGTTTGTCCCTCTATTGCTCAGCTTCTTTATTCTCTGTCATTTGGTCTTCTATATCACTAATTCTTTCTTCTGCCTCATTTATCCTAGCAGTGAGAGCCTCCATTTTTGATTGCATCTCATTAATAGCTTTTTTGATTTCAACTTGGTTAGATTTTAGTTCTTTTATTTCTCCAGAAAGGGCCTTTATATCTCCCGAGAGGGTTGCTTTAATATCTTCCATGCCTTTTTCGAGCCCAGCGAGAACCTTGAGAATCGTCATTCTGAACTCTATATCTGACATATTACCAATGTCTGTATTGATTAGGTCCCTAGCCTTCAGTACTGCCTCTTGTTCTTTTTTTTTGTGGTGAATTTTTTCGCCTTGTCATTTTTTCCAGATAAGAGTATATGAAGGAGCAAGTAAAATACTAAAAGGGTGGCAAAGACCCAGGAAAATATGCTTTAACCAAATCAGAAGAGATCCCAAATCGGGGGAGGGGGGGGGGAGAAAGGGGATAAAAAGAGGTTCAGAAAACAAACAAACAAAAAAAACAATTAAAAAAGGAAACGAATAAAGAAAAAATATAAAAAGAAATATATATATATATATTAGATAAACTAGTTAAAAAACGTTAAAAAAGAAAAGGGTAAAAGTTAAAAAAAATTTAGCAGAAGAAGAAAAAAAAATTGAAAAAGAAAAAAAATTGAATTAACTGCAAGACTAAAGAATCATGGGGAGAAAGCCATGAGTTCCGTGCTTTGCTTTCTCCTCCTCTGGAATTCTGCTGCTCTCCTTGGTATTGAACCCGCACTCCTTGGTAGATGAACTTGGTCCTGGCTGGATTTCTTGTTGATCTTCTGGGGGAGGGGCTTGTTGTAGTGACTTTCAAGTGTCTTTGCCCCAGGCAGAATTGCACTGCCCTTTCCAGGGGCTGGGCTGAGTAATCAGCTTGGGTTTGTTTTTGGGAGCTTTTGCTCCCTGAATGCTTTCGGTAGTGTTCCGGAGGATGGGAATGAAGATGGCGGCCTCCCAGTCTCTGGCCTGGAGGAGCCGAGAGCTCGGGACCCCACTCCTCAGTGCTCCCTCAGAGAATAGCGCCCAATTACTCCCATATCCCTGGCCTCCGGCTGCACTCTGAGCTGACCGAGCCTGTGACCGGTTCAAGGTAACCCCGAGCTGAGAGCTCACTCCTTGGCTCTGTCTCTGTAGCCGGCTTCTCCGTTCTAATACCTGCAAGCTCTGTGATACTCAGACACCCCCAATCTTTCTGTGACCCTGTGGGACCTGAGGCCACACTGACCCTGCGTGGGCTTCAACCCGGTTAAGCCTCTGGAACGATGTCCCTCAGTGGAACAGACTTTTAAAAGTCCTGATTTTGTCTCCGTTGCTCTGCCGCTTGCCGGGAGCCAGCCCCTCCCCCCACAGTCTATCTTCCTGTCACTTTGGACTCACTTCTCCGCCGGTCCTACCTTTCAGAAAGTGGTTGATTTTCTGTTTCTAGAATTGCTGTTCTTCTTCTCTTCGATCTCCCGTTGGATTTGTAGGTGTTTGCAATCTTTAGATAAGCTATCTAGCTGATCTCCTGCTACCTGAAGTAGTCTCAGCCTGCCACTTCTCCTCCATCTTGACTCCACCCGGTTTGTTCACTATATTTAACAGTCTCTTTTGGCTTGCCTACCTTTTTTTTTTCCCCTTCCCCGTGTTTATCTGTTTTGTTTCTTAATTTCCACATATGAGTGAAATCATATGGTGTTTGTCTTTCTCTAACTGACTGAGTTTGCTTAGCATAATACACTCTAGCTCCATCCACATTGTTGCAAAAGATAAAATTTCACGCTTTTTGATGACTGAGTAATATTTCATTGTATGTGTATATATCCCACAACTTCTTTATCCATTCATCAGTCGGTAGACATTTGTGCTCTTTCCATAACTGGCTATGGTTGATAATGCTGCTATAAACATTGGGGTGCATGTTCCTCTTCGAATCAGTATTTCTGTATCCTAGTAGTGCAACTGCTGGATCATAGGGTAGTTCTATTTTTAACTTTTTGAGGAATCTCCAAACTGTTTTCCAAAGTGGTTTCATCAGTTTGCATTCCCACCAACAAGGTACATGGCCTTTTGAATATGTCTTTATTTTGCATAGTATAGAAAATGGATTTTTATTTATAAAACATATTCATATATTAATTCATAATTTTGCCCTAGGAACTCTAATAAAAAAATCAAAGGAAGTACAATAGTTAAAATTTCTTGAATCTATGTTTTAGTTATAAATAACTGTCACATTACCTCTCTAAAACATAACTTTGTCTAAAATATTCACCACTCTCAATAGCCTTAAAATGTAGCATTGAGGATAATTCAAATTACATGCTTATTATAAAACCAATATTTTAGAAAAAGGATAAAATGGATCTTTGCTTTTAACTTTAAATTCTGACTCCTGAACTTTGTTAGTAAATTTACTCTTTTCCTTCAATGAATATCTTATAATAAGCACCACACAATCATTTGAAATTGTAATTATGAATTGCACTACACTGGGGTGCCAAGGTGGCTCAGTTGTTAAATGTCTGCCTTTGGCTCAGGTCATGATCCCAGGGTCCTGGGATCAAGCCCCATATTGGGCTTCCTGCTTGGTGAGAAGCCTGCTTCTCCCTCTCCCACTCCCCCTGCTTGTGTTCCCTCCCTCGCTGTGTCTCTCTCTCTGTTAAATAAATAAACAAAATCTTAAAAAAAAAAAAAAAGAATTGTGCTACATTAACACAGATACTCCTAGAAAAATGCATTGTAACCAGGTGTCTGGACTAAGATTTGTGCAGCTGAACCCTTGTGTCCCATATTGCACAATGCAAAATTGTACACGGTGCATGCCCCTGACAATTAGGCAAAAGATACTATTACTAAAAGTCTCTCGAATATATTTATTTTTTCATGAAGCTTGCTGGCATTAATTTAATTAAAAAGTTACATCATAGAACTATTAAATATCATTGCATAACAGGTAGGAGGAGGAGCATGTAGGGCAATGTTTCTTCCACTATCAAAATTAAAAAAGATTTCACCAACAAAAATGAGACTAAAAGTGACTATGAACTCATCAACTTTGTGATGGAAATGAACAAGACAGATTCCCATTCCGTAAGGTTTAGGAAGCAAAGGTGACTCCATAGGCTTTTCACTTGTGTGCAAAGAAAGCAAAAGTATCCACTATGAGATGCACCCAAAGATTAGGTACAGCTTCAAGAGGAGGTTCCTGGACAACACATGCTCCTATGAAGGCTACAATTGTGGCTACAATATTGACAGTCAATCAAAATCGAAGGCATCTAGAGATGCTGTCATAAACATTCTTACTCCCACTTGACAACTTTATTTATGAGATTGTCATTTTTAAGAATGATATTGGTAGGACATGACATCATCTGTTAAGTGATAGTCCTGCCTTTGATGAACAATGGAAACCTCCGTCAGGCAGTTTCCAGGCTGTAGTCATTGATTTCTTCTCTGAGTAGAAGGTATATACTTTTATAGACTTTTATGTTTGCTTCCCTCTCCTTCTTTCCGTCCTTCCTTCCTCTTTCTTTTTTTCCCTTTCTTTCTCATAGTTCATTTTAAAATGCAGAATAAACCCTAACAACACATATTTTATTTTATTGCCAGTCTGTTGTGGTAGATCCTTGATATCTTAAAAAAAAAAAAAGTTAGAATTATAAGAAAAACTAACAACAATATTTGTTAAAAAGATATTCCAAAATGGGTCTGGAACAGACTTAGATCTAGGAATTGTTTTATAATGATTTCACCAATGTAAGCCTGGACTATCATTCTGTTAATAGTCAATGTTCTTATTTTATCTGAGCAAATGATTACTGCATTTCCTGTGGTTTCAAAAGCTTCCAAGTATCTTAGTAAGTTATCTTTTGTTATTTTCTTTACAGAATAAGCCAAGGAAAGAGGGATTGCAAATGGAAGGTTTTCTAGGATAGCCATCACCAGCACCATTATTCCAATAGTGAAAAACTGAACAACATATTCTATGTAAACTTCAGTGCAATCTAAAGTCCATTTGTTCTCCCCAGCTCCAAAAGTCCATGGTACAAAGTTAGTCCTTAGGAAGACAAAGTGAGAAAAGCCATTAGCAAACCATACTTGCCAGTTGCCTTATGGATAACTGAGAGGTTGTCTTACAGGATCAACTTTTTGGCGTTATTAATGTCTCAGCCTGCTGCATTTGTCTTTGCTTTCTTGGATTGTTTTGCCCTCTCTGGTCCTATGAGAATCTGTTTTCTTTACATCATCTTTGCTCTTTGTTTCATTAGTCAGCAAAGACAGGAGGAGGCTGCTTTGGAGCTAAGGCCAGCTGTGGTCACCTAGGACCCAGAAGCAACATGGGGTCTCAAGTCAATGTCTTCTTCACCATTTCCTACTGTGTGTTGAGGATGCTCTCCTCCATCTTGAGCTAGTGCCAGAGGATCTGCAGCTGGTCCACTGCAGACTATTGTTCTAGTGAATCTGCACCATGTCTCCCATCGCTAGGTCCATCATGAGGACCTCCTCCACCTGGAGTCCAGCTGCACAGCAAATCTCTTGTGGGCCTTGTTGATGCACTTCTCCAGACTGCAGAACTGTCCCTCTTTGCTCTCTGGTTATTGTAGATGCCACTGGCACCACATGCACCACCCTTCTCCACTTCCACATTCTAGAACAGCTGGCAAATGCGGCTGTCAACCCAAGCCACATGCAGCCCATCTTCATGTGCCTGCTCACTGATGGCCGTTTTTCTTCGTTTCCTTTCCCTTTTCTCCAGTGGACCCTCAGGCCCTGGCTGGAAGGGCCACCTGTGCCCTTTTTCTGCATCCCCAGCTACTTCCAATAAAGTTGAAAGTACCCCTCTTCCAATTCCAGATCTTACTCCCTCTGCCCCCAACTTCCCTGCCTCCACCCCCACTGCAATGCCAAGTCCTTCTGTCACACATAGCAGGCTCTCAGAATGCTTCAAAGACCACAAATACCCAAAAGGGAACAAGCAGAGACTGTTGCTTCAGAGCTTGCTTTGGCTGGGAAGTTAGTCACTGTCTTGCCTAAGACAGACTCAAGGGTAGGCAAGGAGGGGGAAGACTTTATAGTGGAAAGCAAGGAAGGCTTCAGGTAGGCCCCAGTTAGTCTGTTGACCTGGGGAAAGAAGACAAGTGATCAGTTGGGAAGCATATTTGGCTTCCTCTGGTTGGTTCTGAGTTGGAAGCATTCCACAGACAGGGAAACATTAGGAGAGCTTGTTTTTATTAATCAAATCTTGACCTTTTTGGTCTGGCTGGTGCAGAGATCGTGGGTCAGTGTTCTATTTTTATATGGCCTGACCATGATCCCTTTGAATATTGTCACCCACCAGTCATCCCCTCGCTTCCTTTGGCCATCTTCCCAAGTAAAGGCTGTCATTGGGAGTTTTCAATAGGAACTCACCTTCCAAGGTGCTGGGGTTTAGCATTTTTTCCTGAGAGAAAAAGCTCCAGATGGTACACCTGGTCCATGCAACCTGTGCCCAGGGCTGTGTCTTTTAGGCCTTCAGCTCTGTGATGCAGGAGGATAGTGGAACTCTTTAAGTTTTACAATTGTGAAACTAGCCCAGCTCTCTTAGTTCTATTGCGGGGCAGTCAGTGCTTACCCAAAACCAAATATTGTCTGTATATGCGTCACATTCTCAGGAACAGTAACTAAAAAACTGAGTACGCACCACAGGCAAGATCCACTACATTGGATGAGGTAGGGTGTGGTGGACATTCTGTGGCCACAGATTCGGTATTTATCCAGTTTCTGTATTCACATAGCTCCAAATTCACTTTTGTTATGGTCTTTTTTCTGTGTCTGAATGACCACCAGGGTGTAGGAAAATATGTTACACTTTGTTACCCGGAGCCTTGGAACATCTTACACAACCTTGCATCCTTGAGGAATGATGTTTCGTCTTCATCTTTCCTCTCTCTCCCCGCATCTGGTTAACAGCAACTGACAGTCCACTGGTGATTCACTGGATGCTATTTTGTTTGTTCGGTCAGCTGTTTATTAATCTGTAACTTCCTGTTAAGATGCAGGGTGTGCTTTTTAAAGAAACCTTACACAGCACAAGTTTTATTTTGGGACTGGCTGTACTAATATATAAAGAGGATCTGGGAGAGGTACTTAGTCTTGAAAACTATTTTCTTTCAGCAAAATTTTGTGGGCACTTACCATGTGCCAGGCACTGTTCAGTGCACTGTAGTGCAGGAATGAATGAGACAGCTCAGCTTCCAGAAGTTTACTATTTACTCCAGGGAGACAAGCATAAGAAAGTGTGGTAAGTACAACCATAGACGTGCAAGATATGGTGTGATGCAAAGGAGGAACTGGAAAATTCCAGGGACACAGAGGGGTGAGAAAGTTTTTGTAGTAGAAGCTCTAGAAGGCAATCTAGGAAAGATTTCCAACAAAGATGTCACATTTTGGTGACAATATAAAAGGACAGATTGGACAAGGAAGAGCTGGAAACTAGGGAAATTATTTGAAGGTTATTTAGATGGCTGTTGCAATGATTTAGGCAAGAGATGATAAGGGCCTAGTTGAAGACTGAGAGAGAGGTTGCAGAAAAGATTTGAGAGAATTTTTTACAATGGTGTGGGACAGTGGGAGGTGAGGAAAAAAAGATTTGAGCAGTGGTTTTTATTTTGGTATTTAATGTTCCCTTTAAATAGAATGGAAAAGAAGGAGAGCAGGTGAGTTGGGTGACGGCCATGGAAACAATGGGTTCACTTTTGGACCTGTTGATATTCAGGTACCATGTGGGGACATCATCCGTTCATAGCAGATCATCTTTAATAATGTACCATGATTAGGTAACCCAAGCTTTCTGTTAAAGATGT
Source organism: Enhydra lutris kenyoni (assembly GCF_002288905.1). Taxonomy (NCBI): domain Eukaryota; kingdom Metazoa; phylum Chordata; class Mammalia; order Carnivora; family Mustelidae; genus Enhydra; species Enhydra lutris. The sequence goes on from NW_019154095.1 coordinate 40,408,908, forward strand.
CCAAAGGTCTAGCGATTGTTCCTGGATGTCTACAGTACATACTTGTTTCTGTTCTCTGATTTCAGATTATGTATTTTACATTTATTTAAAAGTTGCTACAAAAATTTGGTGAATATCTGTGAAAGGCAGGGTCCAAATTAAGAGTACATTTTCATAGACTTCACAAAGGTGTATGCTAACCTTGCTCAGTCTTCTAGGACTCCCCAAATTATAAGACTATCCTACTCCAAAAGAATTACAGAAAGCTGGGGCTCTTTAATTTATATCTAAATCCCGATGTGACCCATAGCCAGACATGACCAGCTATAACCCATGTCTGTTAGACTAGCAGTCATTAATACAACATGCAGTGTTAGGCTCTGGGGATTATAGAAGTAATATATTGTATTCATTCAGAGACTTTACGGCCAAGCTGAGGAAGAAATGATTAACATTAATTAAACAATGAGAGAGTATGATGGGACAGAATGTAATTCAGTGCTATATTATGGGGTAGAGAATTGGATACTGAGCTGTTTTAAAGTATGCACAATACTTTCTCTTATCTGTATAACAATCAGCAGCTTACCAAATCTTTGTAACACACATTCAATCTTTCTTAGGATCCTGGGAGGTTGATAGAAGGCAGATATTAGTATAATTGTTCACATTTCCATATGTAGAAATAGGCTCATAGGAGTTAATTATATTTCCCAATTCTCCCAGCAAAAGCAGCAAAGTGGAGTTTTGAATGCAAGTTGGCCAACTTAAAATCCAGTGGGAAGGCAAGTTCATCAAATCCAATGGGAAGCTCATTTTATTTCATGGAGTAAATGAGACTTGAACTGGGTGTTGGAGGATTGAGTAAAATTTGAAGAAATGGAAAGGAAATGAGAGTATTTTGAATGGGATAAATACTGTAAGGAGAAGGCAAGAAGCCAAGAAGGCGATAGTGAAAAAGACAAAGGGGAGTGGATGAAGTCAGATTGATGGGTCTTTGAGAAAATGGTGCTTTGAGAGCCAGACAAGGAGTTTATGTTATATGTAGGGTTTCACCAGAAGTCAGTGAGCTGGATAGTGGCATAAGGGAAGATCCATCTAACAGTGGGTGGGTGTACAGGGAGGATTAGAATGAGGAGGTCCCAGAGGTGGGAAGGCCATTTGGGGGGCTTTGTGGTGTGGCTACAAGGAAGGGCCTGGAATGCGGTAGCAAGAGTTCATGTAAAATGAAAATAAATGGGTTAAAAAGAGAGAGTTCAAAAAGATGACTTAGTGCTTGTTGAACATGAGAGATGGAGAAAGTGAAAAAGTGGAAGAATTCCAAATTTCAAATAACTAGTTTTGTGGCCTCAGACAAGTCATAGGATTTGTCTGAAGACAATGTGACGGCCGAAGGTGACGGCAACCCCTACCTCACAGGTGACTGAAACGTGTGTGTGTGTAGAACTATTGGATTAATCAGCTGCTTTAATGATGAGAGGCAATTCTTAAATGTCTAAAAAGATAGTCTCAATAACATTACTGAAAATAATGAAAAATTGGGAAATATCTACATGTTCTACAATGGAGGAAGAAGTAAATAAACTATGATTGTTATGTGGAAATTAAAATCACGTTTGTCCAACATGAGGACAAAACTATTCCAAATTTAAAGGTAGGTAGAGAAAACAGGACACAATACTATCTGAACATTATTAAAAAATAAGTATATGAATAGAAAGAAGGACTGAAAGAAAACATTAAGAGAGATTATCTTTGGCTAATGGTAATGTGGCTGATTTGTATAATCACTTTTGTACTTTGTACTTTTCTGGAATTTCCAAATTTTGTATAATGAAGCTTTTTTCTTTTCTAATAAGAAAAAATATTTAGGAAAAAAGAAAAAAATGAGATCCGCCACTACTGCTTAAAATCTTTAGATGTGTTGTGTCCCTTCTGTTTAAAAATAAAATATAGGGACACCTGGATGGTTCAGTTGGTTAATCGTCCGCCTTCAGCTCAGGTCATGATCCCAAGGTCCTGGGATCTAGTCCCATATCCATCTCCTTGCTCAGCAGGGTGCCTGCTTCTGCCTCTGCCTGCTGTTCTCCCTGCTTGTGCTTTCTCTCTTGATCTCTCTCTCCGACAAATAAATAAATAAAATCTAAAAAAATATATATATAGAATAGGTACATCCTTCTCTATCAGACTTGGAAAATATCAGTGGAGTGGAATAGCTTTGAAGAAGTGCCAGAGACAGAGACGTGACCTTCATGGGAAACCGGGAATAGAGCTGAAAAAGATTCTAGTACTCCACTCACAGAGCAAAGATGTGTGCCTTTAAGGAAAGAATATCAGAATCCCTCTCTATAAGGTAGTTTGATCTTTGGAAAATGCTTACAGCTCAGATAAATACAAAACCAGCTCCAGAAGTAGAAAAGAACAAGTTATTTAACAATTGCAAACAATGCTTCATCGTGCAAAGTATTTCATTAGGTTTGCTAACCTGAAGGAGACCTTGGCCAGGACTCCTCTTGGTTTTCCACTAGGACTGCAAAATGTTTTCATTGACTCCGCATTCAGACACAAGTGGAAATTGACTGTCCTGTGCGTTATGGAACACGTGTTAAGAATTTTTAATACGCACTTGTATAACTAAACAAAATACTTCTAGGAAATAAGACCACAAATGTGCCCTCGAGGAACATAATTGAAAATCAGTAGAATAATTTTTAGAATCTTGGTATTGGTAGGAATCCGTGAAAGTTCCTAGCTACATGCTCAGTAAACAGATAACATGACGGGACAGGGCTATTTATCTGAAGCAATATGAAATGTTACCAGGTATTTGACTCAGTTTTCTGCTAAATATGTTATTTCACATGACCTGGTACTATCGCTTCAATCAACCCATGGAATTATTTATGGTAGGCAGAAAAATTTCTGGCAGGTAAACTCCTGACGCTTGGAGTCTTCCTTTTGGTTTATCTTGGAATTTACTTCACATTTACCTTTGTGGTATTGTTTTCACTAAATATATGCTAGTTCAGGGAACTCTCCTCAAATAGTTTTTTCTCCTCCCTACGTTTCTATTGGCCTTGATGTGTTTCCCATCGCTGTCTGTTCTGGATGTCTCTCTGCCACGTAAGAGGCAAAGCACACTAAGGTCTGCAGGGAGAGATCAGAGTTCTCTAAATACAAAGGTCCCTGAACCCCCAAAAGGCCAAACTTGAAAAGATTCAGGGTACAACCTCTGTATAGTTTTTCCTTAGGATCAGCTTGTTATTAGACTTCGGGTAAACTCAGCTATGCTAATTTTCTTGGCTGTGCTCACGTGCTCACATTTGTAAAAACGGCATAAAAGAAAAGAAACAAGCGTAGCAAACAGTGGAAGAACTTTCCCACTACCACTTGCCATCTCCCAGTGTTTGTGAATTTTGCCTGCATTTTATGCTGCCAAGTGGACAAAACTGCTTCATGCAGAGTTGGAGGTTTTTTCCCAGTTGTATGATATTTGTCTATATAGGTTGTCAAGTTAAATACTGTAAGACCATTTGCTTATGATATCACCGTAGATGATGCCAGAAACATTAGGAAAACAAAAATTCTCATGTCAATGGTAATTTTTTAAAAGTTAGACCTCAGGAGAGTATATTTGCTCCTTTAAAATGTCTCACGGGAGGCAATTAAACGCTGCTGGGAAGGAAGGTGATGGTAACAGAACAGGAACTAAAATAATTAGGCCTGAGATGGCTTTTCTATTGTCGTCCTGTCACCCTGTAGTTTTATTTGAATGATTGTCAAAATAAACGACAAGTTATCACACCATATATAATCAGTGTGACATCTGGGGCTCCGTAAGAGGCCACTGTTTCTCTAACTTTAGCTAACCAGTGCACTTCCTGTAGCATACTTTGGCTTAATTGTCAGAGCCAAAGGGTCTGATTACCCTTGGATTGTTTTAGAATCTCTCTCTCTCTTTCTCTCTCGCAGCTAGCAGAAGTGTCTCTTGCTGCACTTACCTCATTCCAGCATTAAAAAATCCTATTCTTTTGACAAATATATACAAGCAAAGAGCTAATGGGGTAGCCCCATCTATTTGAAGAAACGTTTAAATCCTTTTGTAATTGATTCCTAATTTGCTTGGTACGTGTACATTTTACACCTTTTCCTTGACAAGTAAGCCAAGATTGTGTAGTGGTTTTCATCGTGGCCTGAAGTGTAAAAGAGAAGGAGAATGAGGAAGAAAATATTTTTCAGATTCTACAGAGAGAAGGACTGAGATTTTCAATCTGTTGTGGAGTCCACTGGAATAAGCGAAGTCACTCACGCCAGGCAGCTTCACTGAACGCATTTTATACTGTAGGTTTCTGACACAACCTCAGAGCAAAGAGGAACCTCTCCAAGGACCTAACCAGATGCAAGCCTGGTAAGTCACTGACTAGCACGGAAACTTTCATGCGGAGCAAAACATGACGAGTAAGAATATGTTTTAGGAGGAAACGTTGGGTCCTTAAAAAAATTGCTGTCCTTTCTACAACCAGGAGTGTGTAAAAATAGGAATTCTTTCATTGGGATAAGGTGATTTGAGGTATTTTGCAAGGTTACTTTGTACTATGTTTTCCTTGGAAGGAAGGAGACAGAAAAATATTCGTAGTTTTACCATCCGAATCTGCTCTATCAAATCAGATGGCCAGTGGCTGGGTGTTTGAGGCTCCAGGCAGGTTGATGACATGTGAATCATGCTTTTATTTCAGTATGTTTTGGAATACTGACTGATTAGATAAACAGAGTTTTCGTGAACATAAACTGAAGGATAATTTTATTGGAAAACTCAAGTTATATCTTGATAAGATCTAACTTAGAAGGTCTAGTTCTGTGTTTTTAAAAAACCTTGCTTTCTGTCCTGTATTTAATAATATCTTAGGTGTTGAGGAGGTAAAATCATAACCAAAGCATTGAGTTGATGACAAAGAAGTTATAAATAAAACTATAACAGCAAAAATATTAGAATAAGATAGTATTTCCACAGAAAAGCCGGACATTTAAACTTTAAAAAACAGAGGGAGGAAAGACAAATTTTTACTTTCCATTTATCCATAGAAATTGCCTTTATTTTTGTAATGAGACCCACTAGGCTGGCCTTCATATGGTCCTTTGCCCTCATGAAGCAAATGGGGAAATACCGATCTGTGAAATGATTGCAGTTCGTTAAATGTCAAAGAGAAACTTGTTAACCAGACGTATCAGATAACCAATTGCCATGCCGATCTGTTGCCCAACACAGGAAGTGTCAGTCTTCCCTTTAAGGACAACTGGTGGCTACACAAAATGCATAGTTTATAGGAAAAAAGGTTACAAAGCATGCCACTCACGTGGCATTTCTTCTAAAAAGAAGAAATACTACCAGCAGTGTCATTCATATGAATGATTAAGTATCAGTGTGTTAGAAAACTGTGAATACAGACAATTTCAGCCTAACTCCATAATCTCAGATAGATGCATAGGAGTGAAGTTTCAAGGACAAGAGTTGGGGGAGGGGAGTCGAGGTTTGAGATAATTTTTGTAGCTGTGGATTGAAAAGACCAGTTTTCCAGAAAGAGCTCCTGCAGTGACAAGATGGGATTTTTCTTTCCCCTTCTCTGTCCTGGGAATTTCTTTCTGTTCCCTGAGATGAGGGAAGGAAAGGAGGCCTTTGTGTCTCTTTTCTGGATGTTCTTTTTCTTTGAAAAGGAGGAAATTAAATTGCCAGACCAAGTTAGAGAAACCCTCAGGGGTTTTGAAGACTCAAGTGGAAAATCAGAATACTAGAAGACTTGGATCACAGGAAGGGAGGGATGTGGTTCTGATGATCAAGGCAAAGAGAGAAATTGGGAGCTTGAAGTAAAGTCAGTGCTGACTTAAAAGCAGAATAGGGCAGCTTGAAAGGAAGGAATCACAAAGGAATCAAGACTGAGTTGATGCGCTGGGGGAGCTGGCCATAGCCACAGTGGACTAAAGGTTCTGCAGCAAATCGGACAAACTCTCTTTCCAATACTGCGGGTAGGTGAACTCTAGCTAAAATATTATTTTGTGGATTAAAAGTTATCTTAAGACACCTATTTTGACTCCCTTGTTCCATGCACACAGAAAGGAAAGCTTGTGGCACAACAAACCCAGAACCATACAAGGAAAGAAATTGGAGAAATTTGCTAAACTGACACAGTTCAGAGTCAGCAGAGATATCTAACGGCCTTGTCACACTTGACATGTCCCTAACTCTATCCCTACATCTTGGTCTGAAACTTTCTCCACTAATGACATCTCCATCCTTCCCGGAACTTCAGGGTCACTCTTGATTTTGCTTTTTCTCTCACACCACACATTCAACCCTTCAGGAAGTTTAGTCAGCTCTGCCATCAGAAATATTCTGAACCTGACCATTTGGTTCCAGCCTCTGTAGCTTCCCACCTGGATGATTGTGGTAGGTGCTCTCTCTCCTTATCACGTGGCCCCTCCCTGTCTGTTTTCAGCACAACAGCCAGAATAACCATGTGGAAGCCCAAGTCAGATCATATTACCCTGCTGCCCTCGACAAACAAAAAACAAAGTGAATGAAAAAAATCTCTCCTTGATTAGCACTAGGGAGGCAAGAGCCATTATTTATGTGATATGTGTCATTCACCTGGGAAAGGGAAGGAGGAAGAGAAGGAAACCAGCATTTTTTGAGAGTCTACAATGTAATTTGTGTAAAGGAACTTGTATAGTGCTTCTTGCACACCTGGCACTCATTACGAGATAGCTATTTTTATTTAATTTTTACTGACTTCATGAGGTGGATATTATAGCCCCTTTTTGTCAGGTAAGGAAACTGGCTCAGAGAGAGGCAGACTCAGAGAGAGGTAGAGACTGTAGGGTCACTTAACTAGTCGTGGGGGAGCAAGGATTCAGTCCTAAGGCCACACCCTTTCCTCAATCCTATTGCTCCTCTGTGATCTTTAGAAAGGACCCCCAGGACCTACAGCAGGTATAAATATGCATACAGGTATGCATTATTCACCACAGACATGGGTAGGAAGGAAACTGGCAAAAACTCCCCCCTGGTGCCTCTTAATGTCTTTTTATAACTCAACTGCCAAGTCCTTTGCCTCACTCCCGGACTCCCATTCAGTGCTTCATATTTTCAGATGTCCTTAACCTCAGTAGTCATCATTCCATTGTTCAATCTGTCTGGGCGTCAATCTTCTCATCTGTAAAGCTGAAATGATTATACCCCCTCCTGGATTCATTATGAAGATTAATTAAGTAAGAATAAAAGTCAGCATTTATTGAGTGCCTGCTCTATTCCAGACAGTACTATTTTAAGCACCTTATGTGGATTACTTTATTAATCCTCACAACTACCCTATGAACTAACTATAATTACTATCTTTGTGATCATTTAATGAGTGAAGAAGCTGAATATCAGAGAAATGACCTGCCTAAGGTCACCCAGCTAACAGCAAAGATTCAGACCGGGACAGTCTGACTCTGTGGACCTTTTGAGCCATTTCCCCTGTGTTTCTTATTCGTAAAACAAAGATAATCTCTAAATCATAAATAATATTAAAATAATCATAAGATGATAATAAAGAATAGCTATAATTTACTAAATGCCAACTTGTATAAAACAGTGTGCTTGCTCCCCTGCACTGGTCCCTCTGTAGGCTTCCTGCATCACACAGAGTTATTACAAGGATAAATGACATGACAAGTGCTTGCACATTATAGAGGATGAATAAATATTGTCTGCTTTCCACCCAGAGATAACCAGTATTAATACTTTGACACAGAAACTTCTAGACATTTTTCTATAGTTATTTATAAATAAATAAATATGGATTACATTGTACATCCTCTTTTTTTACTATCCAAAATATGAACATTTTACATGTCAATAAATATCCATCAACAACATGCTTTCTCAGTGAATTCGATATCATCCCAAGTCAGCAAATAGTCTTGGGGGTCTTGGGGCAGGAAAAAAGTCTAGATATTGCCATGGTTTATGACTCTCTCTGCCTTTCTAAATATATTTTATTTTTGTTTTTAAGGAAGGTTCTGCATCATGTGTTGTTAATTTGCAGAGGGTTATTTCATATTTTTCTCTTAAGAACTGAATCTTTTTAAATTTACGTGAAGTCTTCAGTTGGTTTCTTTTCAAACACTTGGCATGTACTCAGTAGACCCTCACAGGGGAAAAAATCCCCACCATTAGAGTAACAGACCATAGGCCTGGCCTGGGCTTCTGAAGCTGCTTGGTTTCTTCACGGTGTGCTCCTGGAGTTAGCCCGTAGTTTGACTGAAATGTACACTTACTCTATACCATGCCATCCCCACTGATGAAAGCTTTCATTTCCAAGACTTGAATTTCAAGACTGTATAATGAGCACAGTGTGGTAAAATGTTACAGTATTTTACAATTTTTATAAAATGTTGCATTTTGCAACTATTACCAAAAAAGCAGACTGTGACTCACACAGTTTTACTGGAGGCGAGTTCATGAATAATATGATCTCAACAATATTTTGTTGGATGAAATATCAGCAGAAACTGATAATCTAGAGTTCGAGAAATCTGTTTAGGAGACACTCGTAAACATAAAGTCCCTGTATGTTTACAACCTCGTTTAGCCTTGAGGTTTGTTCTATCCCATATACATACATACGTCTGAAGTTTAGATAAGGAGATTTTAGGTCACCACAATCCCTCCTCAGTTTTTGTTTTTTTTTTTAAGATTTTATTTATTTATTTGAGAGACAGACAAAGATAATGACAGAGAGCACGAGTGAGAGAGATGAGCAAGCAGGAATGGGGAAGAGAGGAAGAAGCAGGCTCCCAGCCGAGCAAGGACCCAGATGCGGTGCTCCATCCTGGGACCCTGGGATCATCCTTGTTCAGTTTTAAACAGGAGTACATTTTTAACTTTCAAATGACTTCTCAGGAAACACACACATACACACACACACACTCATAGATTTCTTAGGCAGAAAATACAGACCAACCATCAAAACAGATAATCGATATTTTCTTAATCACTCTTGAAATGATAGTAAGAGCAGTTAACATTTTTATAGCACTTGTTTACTTATGGTCACTTCCTTAAGGGCTTTATGTTACATGTAATTAATTTATATGAATCCTAGTTTTCACAAATATCTTATGAGGTAGGGACTTAAAATAATGATTGGAAATAAGAAGAAATTTATCTCAAATAAATGCATTTTGAGAAGAATAAAATTGTTTTAATGTACTCATGTGTGAAAATGGGCGTAGTCAACAAATCTAATGCTGAGAAAATAATGGAATGGATAACAAAGTAGCTTAAACTATTTTTTCCAAAAACATGATTTAAGAAGTCATTGGATAGCTGGGCTAAAAACACTTTTTGGATATCGTTTGATCTTAAAATTTTCAGGAAAAAAGCTTGACCCATTTAACAAGTCTCTTAATCATTTCATGATCTATGTCAGTCAAATTATAATGCTGTATGCCTTGAACTTATACAGTGTTGTATATCAATTGTTATCTCCATAAAACTGGAAAAGAAAAAAGAAGTCTCTTAGGAGTAAGAGTCTCAAGGTTAAGCAAAGAAATATTTGATGCAGCATAAATTTGAAAATAAAGAAGGAATGCATTCCTAGGAGGTTAGTAACTTAGTTGCCAGGGCAACTCTTTTATGATAAAACAAAGGAAAGACAAAGGAAAATGTAGTGTATGCTATGGGTTTTGTTCTTGTTCCCTACTTTGTTCTGCTAGACATAAGGAAGAGAACACTTAAGGTTTTCAAGCAGAGAGGAAAAAAAGTAACTTTTTCCTAGCAAAGAAGTTTCAGGGATTTTAGAGTCCTTGAATAATTAAGACTTCGATACAGATAAAGTTCACTAATTAAAAAAAAAGAACAATTAGAGGGCTGATAGAGCAATAAGCTTTCTTGTCCAGCAAGATTGTTGCATATATGTAATATACGTAATAGACAATTGCCCATGTCTTGGGCAATTTCTGATCTTAAGAAAAGGCTCAGTGAGTCCTTCTTAAAGTCAGAACTAAACTTGAATTCTAGTTCAGAGTACCCAAATATACCTGGATGTTTGAGTTTCTTTAAATCTTGCTCTGTATCAGGTTATGTATTTATGTCAGAGTTAATAAATATTTTCCCCTCTCCCACTCTATTTTCTAGAAAAGAATAATTGTCCGGATTGTAACTAAGTGTATTACTTCTTGGCTGTAAAATTGGTATCACTCACCTGTGTATCCAGACTTTGTCACTTTTCACCTGGGGCAGCTTGGCTTCCCTTTTGGAAACATAATTAGTGTTCTGTGATAACATGTGTATACTCAAAACTTTTGGGATAGCACACATTTTGGGTGTAATATTTTATAAAGGATTGTATACACATTGGGTCAGTGTCTATGTGGTAACCTGAATAATGTCCCATTTCTACTAAAACCCTAGTTTAGCACTTCCTGTTTTCTGAGCTTTGTAGGAAGCAGCCAGAAAGCAGTGTATGTTACCTGAGATGTGTTTGTTTCATTTGGCTCTCAATGTAGTTTGGCATCGTCTTCCTTTTTCCTTGGCAGAAATTAGAGCCTTGAAGGGGATTTAAATGCAGCACTCGGGGCAGAAGCCTGACTAGCAAGCTGCCGTTGACATTGACCCCCAAGGTAAGGTTATGACAAGGTTTCTCAACACTTGGGACTGGAAGAGTCCAAGAGTGAAGATTAACATTCACCTTGCCTTGGACTGATGTTACTTTTAGTCCCCTCTGAAACTGAGATGACTGTGTCCATGTTCAGATCGTCTCAATTAGCTGTGGTTTCTCTTTCAGGCAAAAGTGCTGCCAATTAACATTATTTCTTCCCCGGCCTGAATAGCCCTTTTTTTCTTTCTTTTAAAGTGCCATTTTACAAGGAGATGTAGTGAGGGGAGAAAGAAACTTACATACATAAGCTTTTTCTTTCTTCTGTAAGCTTTGCTCCAGGTTGGTGGGGGGGGGGGGGCAGTGTCCATAACATCTCTCTGTAAACTCACTTTATTCCTATTTCATCACCAATAGCCATGCTCGCTCTTAGAAAGAGATGGCTTCCTAGCTTATTCAGAAAAGAAACCATGAAGGACCTTCATGCCTTAGTTTCCCTCATGTCTGCTTCCAAAGTAACCATATGTTTACCCATCTTATTCTCCCTCCTATCTTAGAGGAAAAGAAAGCCTTCATTTCCTTCCAAAGCCAATTCTTTTCATCTTTGCTAATGACCTTTCTCTTTTCCCCTCCTTTCCTGGGATTTGATTTCTAATTTTTCTACTCTCTCTCTTCTAGATTTTCTTTCTCCCTGCCTATAAATGTATATGTGTCTCAACCTTGCACAAAAACCTTCTCTAAGGTCACATACTCCATCCAGTTATCCCCCCTTTCCTCTGCTTGGTTTCATTGCCAACTTCTTCTTCTTCTTCTTCTTTTTTTTTTTTTTTTTAGTTTTTTTTTTTTTTTCCAGAGAGAGAGACAGTGAGAGTGAGAGAGAAAGAGAGTGAGAGAGAAGTGAGAGAGAGTAAAAGCACAAGTGAGATGAGGGGAGAGGGAGAAGCAGACTTCCCACTGAGCAGGGAGTCTGATGCAGGACTCAGTCCCAGTACTCCAGGATCATGACCTGAGCTGAAAGCAGACACTTAACCAACTGAGCCACCCAGATGCCCCTTATTGCCAACTTCTTGACAGAGTTTTCTACAATCACTACTTTCTCATCTCACATGTACTTTTCAACCTGGTTTCCATTCTTTACTCAATCAAACTTGTCACAGCGAAAGTCATCCCTGGTCTCATATCCAGTGTCCTTCTGAGTTGTCATGTAATTGGACCTCAGCACAACCCTCCCTTCTGACACTCCTCCCCTGGGTTTGTGAAGCAGCTCTCTTCTCCCTAATGAATCTCACCATTAAATGTCCCCCATGGTTCAGTCCTGGGGTTGATATTAATTGAGGCTGAGGAGGTGGGCTTGGCAATGGCTCCTACCATGTTCTGTCCATAAGGCATAGATTAGTCATGGGGTTCCATTTTCTCTTCTTCCTTACAGTATTACAGTATTACATTAGAATGTTTCAAAAATAGTTAACACTTAAATCCAAAAGTTGCTCTTTTTGTTTTTCTTCTGCCTCACCCTAAGAGAGGAAGGAAGTTACCTTTGTTGACAAAGGCCTTAGTCATTCTCTTTGTCATATACTGGCTAATTGAAATGGTGAATCAGAACCAAAGAGGGTCTTTATGAAGATATGTGAAAACTTAGACAGATCTTGCGTCTGGGTTCCTTGGATTAAGTCAAAATGACAGTTTGCTCTACATGATGCTATGGCGAGTCCATGTGCCTCTGAGTCTGATGTCTCAGTGGAGGATACGGCAGGCAGCACAGGCCATTCTAATGGAGAGTCGATGAGTAAGGTTTTTGTTGTTGTTGTTGTTGTTGTTTTTAAGTTATTATTTGTTTGGGGCACCTGGGTGGCTCAGTCAAGTTAAGTGGCTGCCTTTAGCTCAGGTCATGATCCCAGGGTCTTGGGATCGAGCCCAATATCGGACTCCCTGCTCAACAGGGAGCCTGTTTCTCCTCTCTTCCCCGCTCATGCTCTCTCTTGCTATCTCTGTCATCTCTGTCTCTCCTTCTTTCAAATAAACAAAATCTTAAAAAAAAAAAAAACCTGCAGGTGCTGTGGTATATTGTGAATTTTTTTTTTAAAGATTTTATTTATTTATTTGACAGACAGAGATCACAAGCAGGCAGAGAAGCAGTCAGAGAGAGAGGAGGAAGCAGGTTCCCCGCTGAGCGGAGAGCCCGATGCGGGGCTCGATCCCAGGATCTTGGGATCATGACCTGAGCCGAAAGCAGAGGCTTTAACCCACTGAGCCACCCAGGCGCCCCAATATATTGTGAATTTTTAAAAAATGTTTTATTTATTTATTTGAGAGAGAGCAAGAGCAAGCTATAGTGGGGGGGGGAGGGGCAGAGGGAGAGGGAGCAGCAGTTTTTCCGCTGAGCAGGGAGCTTGACATGGGGCTCCATTCCAAGACCCTGGGATCATGACCTGAGCTGAAGGCAGTCATTTACCTGACTGAGCCACCCAGGTGCCCCCGCATAAAGTATTTTTTTTAAAGATTTTATTTATTTATTTGACACACAGAGAGAGAGATCACAAGTAGGCAGAGAGGCAGGCAGAGAGAGAGGGGAAAGCAGGCTCCCTGCTGAGCAGACAGACCAATGTGGGGCTTGATCCCAGGACCCTGAGACCATGACCTGAGCTGAAGGCAGAGGCTTAACCCACTGAGCCACCCAGGTGCCCCTTATGATGAGTAAGTACTATATCTTTTATTTAGAAAATGGCGGTTACTTATTATGTGATATTTCTTTGTCATGGCATTGAGAAATTTCTGGGAAATCACCCAGTGAAGCTTTCCTATAACTTCTGGGTATATTCCCTTGAAGATTTCTCCAAAGTTAGGTGATTCATTTATGCTACAGATTTGTTTGTGGAGGCTGCTGTAGTTACTTGCTTACTTCTCATTTCAACAAAGTCTTTCTTTTCTCCTTTTTAAATTTTCTACTCTTCCTTCTTGCTCATGAGAATATTTTGCTGGAAACTATTAATAACCCTCCCAAAACTGCATGTTCAACCTTCTTCTAAAGAACAGAGGAGACAGACAACAGAAGTTGTGCACATACCAAACTGAAAGAGAAAAACTCAGAAAGTAGCAAAGAAGCCTGAAATAAAGTGTAAAACATATCTTACGGCAGTATAGGAAGGCGAGCAGAGAACCTACCACAGAAGCTCTAGGAATTTCAAAGGCCCTCTCCGGCACTGTGGTTACCAGCAAAGAGGGAAACTAATCGCCCCGGATAGGTAGTTGGGAGTTTTAGAGTTTCAAAATTCATTTAATATTGCACCATTCACAGGTGTAATAGGTATAATAAAGCTTATTTCTAGCACTTATTAAAAGCCCAGTGTACTGGAGGGTTTTTTTTTTTGGAGGAACTAAATGTATTGATTTTCTCAGGCTCAAATAGTCCTTCAGTTTTCCTTTTTTTCAGACATAACTTTTAGAGGAATGTGAATACTTCTGATAATTTTCCAAGGAGTATTTATTTACAGTCACCCTTTTAGGTTGTAAAGAATTATCTGGAGACTCTTTACCTTACTTTGTAGTTTTGTATATTCTAAACAGTCCAAGGGTTTACGCCAGAATAAAACCGCTTGAATTTAGAGTGGAAGTGCTTGGGTGGGAAAGGATTGATCATGCTAATGATATTGTACATTGTTTGTTCTTTTCTTCCAGATCCCAAATATTTCCATCCATCTATACCCAAACAAAAAGGTTGTTTATTTTTGTTTAGTTTTGCTTCACATTTCTTTTTAATCAGAGTACTCACTAATTACTGTGGGAGTTTAAGTTACTCCGTCTAATAAAATACCATCCAGAGTCTGAAACTATGTAACATCCACCCTTTTGAATAATCTACAATGTTTGCAACTCAGATGCAAAGTTTTTTCAGGATCTAATGTTTCTTCAGAAGTTGAATGGCAAACAGCAGGGGATCTATCATTTCAGAATTCTCTTTCCAGTGGAATGAATCTAGGATTTATGTTTTAGATACACGTGAACACAGTTCCAAAATTATCCAACTCGCCGAAGAGCAGATGTGAGACCAGACAAAAGAATGTGCAGTTCAGTGGTTTCCTTTTGCTCAATTTATAATGATTTCTCTGTAAGCAGTAATAAATAATGACAATGTTTCTCTCAGACTTTGCCTTGAGTCAGAATCAGAGGGCTGGTTGCATACGGATTGCTGGGCCTCACCTCCAGAGTTTCTGACTCAGTGGTCCTGCAGAAGCAGGTTTCTGCTTCAGTGGGAAGCCCGAGAATTTGCATTCCTAACGAGTTCCCAGGTGATACTGATGCTACTTGTATAGAGACTGCACTTTGGGAACCACTGCTCTAATTATAATGTTACAGCATGATAATTATACACGGTAATTTAAATGAGTTTCTATTTTCATCTCTGCATATGCAAAAGAACCTGAAAGATTAATGTGGGAATTTCAATTTTTGGTGAAGAATACACACTGAGAAAAATGATATTTTATTCCCTCTATTCCTTCCTTTTATTCCTTATAACCTCAAAAGTATAACATAATATGTATAAAACACCTGAGACAAACCAAGCCATCTTTTTCTCAGTGATTTGGTGCTATGGAGCAACTCTCTGGTTTTGCCTTTGCAAACAGACCATGAGATTGACGTCAGATGACTATTGCTGAGGCTGAATGCATTTATATACAAAACCTGTCTCATCAGCAGTCCAGTTGCATTTTCAGTTCGGTTGGCCTGTTTGACACCATAATATTTAATTAATGGTCATCTGCCCTGGTGACAGGATTAAATCAGTACAAGCCCCTACAGCCAAAGCAAGTGTCTGTGGAAATTTTACCTTTGGAACTCAAATACAAATCAAATTCCCTGACTCGCTATTCAAAGAATAAGTGCAAGCATGCACCACAATGTGTTTTTATTGGTTTTGCCTCACTTTTTAAACAAGTTTAAATATTTACGGTTTTTGAAGACAGCCAGTCTTTTCTTTAAATATTCCTTATGTGATATTTTAACTTTTTTAAAGAGCAAAGAAAGAAGAGCTCGAGGGCTCTGGCAAGCACAACTCACACACTATTAAAAAAGCAAGCGAAGATGGCATCACCATCATTGAGCCATGGCTGTGGCTGTGGATGCCTGTCCATGGAGGCTGGTAGTCACGTGCCGCAGGAGGAGGAAAAGCCCCACGGTGCAAGAGGACTGTGCTCCTGTGGGACTGTTACCTCCGGCGACTGCTGTACAGATGCTGAGGAAGAGCAACGGGCGGCTTCTAGTATTAAATGTGCATGGTAGCAAGGGTGCTTAAATATTTTTCTTTCCAAACATTTGGTGTCCTACAACACGCAGCCTGAGTCTAAAAGAGCTATGCAATCTGCTCTTATTTAGACCCGGGTCTATGTTAGCCAAGTGATCTTAAGAAAAAACACGGGGAAATGAATCAACGACATTGCATTGGGTTATGATTGTCAAGCATGTTCTTTCTTTGGTCTGCTCCATCTGGATCGCTCCCCTTCACCTTTCGGTGTAACGGCTGCCACCAGGGAGAGGCAAAGAGTGTCAAGGAAGTGCTTGTAGCCTCTTTCATGCTCTTCATTTTTTATCCCTTTGGCATACCCCTTCTATTGCTCTCCTTTACCCCCCTTCCTCTTCTAATATAGAAAATGGCTATAAAGTCATAGACGGGTTGCCCCACTGCACATGAGAAACAATTCTTTTATTTTATCTTATTTTTAAGGTTTTATGTAATTTGAGAAATAGAACTTGAGCAGGGAGAAGAGCAGAGGGAGAGGGACAAGTAGACTCTGTGCTGAGCATGGAGCCCAGCAAGGGGCTCCATCCCATGACCTTGAGATCATGACATGAGCTGAAACCAAGTGTCAGATGCTTAGTGGACTAAGCCATGCAGGCATCCCACAATCCTTTTATTTTTAGGTATGACTAGAATAGATCTAGTCTCAGTTATATTTTCTAGCTTATTCAATCTCACTTTTCTCCGTTTCTTTATTCTTTTTTCTCGGTCTCAATTTGAAGTGTCCTCTAGTTTTCTCAGATTCTTAAGTTACTTTCTTTATTACTCAGTGGTGTGTGCTCAATACTAGTTTCTTCAAAATATAACTAAAATATCGTGATCTGCAAACATCGCAGGCAAAAGCCAATAAATATATGATTTTTAATATTATCTGTGATTTTGGATTATGAGACTGTTCTCCATGATAGCAGATAACATAGTATATTGCCTCATACTTTTAATAGGCATTAGATTATTGACTGATTGATTGTCCTTCTGCCCTATGAGTTTAATGATGCAAAAACTGAAAGACTGTGTGTATTTTTATAGTTGTTCTCAACCCAGTGGTTTATTTAGTAAACTGAATTATAGCAAAGTTTCTTAAGCTTGACAAAAGGATAAATTGTTTTCCTTTACAATCTCCTAAGGCTATAGTTTTATAGTTACTTTTTTAAAAAGATTTTATTTATTTATTTTGACTGCGAGAGAGCAACATCACAAGTAGACATAGAGGCAGGCAGAGAGAGGGGGAGAGAGCAGAGACCTCAATGTGGCGCTCAATCCCAGGACCCTGAGATCATGACTTGAGCTGAAGGCAGAGGCTTAACCCACTGAGCCACCCAGGTGCCCTATAGTTATTTTTTTTTTAAAGATTTTATCTATTTGAGAGAGAGAGAGAGAGAGCAGGAGCAGGGGATGGGACAGAAGGAGAGAGAGAAGCAGATGCCCCCACTGAGCAGAGAGCCTGATGGGGTTTGAGTGGAGGATCCTGGGATCATGACCTGAGCTTAGAGCAGATGCTTACCTGAATGATCCACCCAGGAGCCCTTATAGTTATTTTAAAACTATATCTTTTGAGAATACTAAGACTAAAGACCAGAAAGCAAACCAGTAAGTTGACAACTGAAATACATGGATTAAATCTATTAATGAGTTGTTAACGAATAGCCAGTACAGCCACCAAACTCATATACTTGAGCTTGAGGTTAAAAAAAAAAAAAAAGTGTTCTCTTTCTTTCCTAAGCCTTCATATTTGGAACCACACAAACATCCCATAACAAATTCAACTTGTCTCCACACAATTTGCTACCTTGTTCTGGCTTGACATCATGTCTAAACAGAAACTGAAAAAGTAATGGCTCAGAAAAATGACCAGCCATGGAGTTCTATCGTGTTCTGAAACTAAAGCTAAGCAAATCCTGAAGAGTGGAATGTCCCTCCAGAGACCCACCTCCTCGGGGACCGTTTAGATCTAGCTCCCATACTCCCTACTTGGGAAGGATGTGTCTCGTGCCCTTCTGTGGAAAGGAGGCTCTGATTTAGGTACAGAGATTCAGACTAAGACTCTTTTCAGTAAGATCCCGTAAGCCCTAAGAGCTCTCAGAGGTGGAGGAGGGAAGAGTCAGAATAGACTGGAATTCTAACAGAAGAGATATTTTAGAGAATTGGGCTTCAGGTAAAGACTCAAGGGCTAAGGTCTTTGGGGCCAGGCTTCTCAAGCCAGTCTGACTTAATTTGGAAGATAATGCCTATGGTACCAGCCTTTCAGAATGGTGGCTTGGGACCTTCACAACTTTGACTATGACTTGTCAGAATGAGGTAGGTTGGTGGTAAATATCAATACATGTTTTGCAGTAGAAATAGAAGTGAAAGAAGCATGAAATCTTGAGTGTTTGGGGTTGTCGGAACACTTAAGACACTCAACAACTACTTATAGATTGATTAAAGTGTACGTTTTCAATCCAGGAAAAAAAAAATCTGGTCTTCACTGTTTGATGGCCACCCCAAGAAGGGGAAATTAGAAAATCTATCGTTTTTTTTCTCTGGGCTCTAGAATAGGAAAAGACGGGGGCAGGCTGGTGGTGACAGAGAAGGAAAGGAAAGCTTAATCCTTCAAAGCATTTGTATCGTATTTTTATTTACTGAAGATGCCGTTAATGACAGCTGAGGAATGGTGAGGGTGGAGAGGAAAGAGAGGATTGTATAAGTTCGTTATGAGAGAATGCCACCAACGCAGGAGCCATGGTGCCCATCTTACAAAGGAAAGTAGCTGAAGATGCGGATTCTACAGGAAGGCAAGTGAGGCACTCCCCTTGGGTACTTATTTCATTGGGATGCCAAAACCTTAATCATCAAGATAAATAATGTAGTAGTCACAAACTACTTAAATTTTGTGCCTGAGGCAAGTGCCTCACTGCCCTCATCCTAGTTCCACTGATGGACTCTCTACATGGGTTGGACTAATCTGCCATGAAAAGGGTTATAGAGGTAGATTTCTCAGGTCAGGGGCCAGGGAGGCAATCTTCAGTTGGCTTTCAACTTGTCATGGGGACATCTTAGATATACATACCATTGTGTCATGTGTAAGGAATTCAACAGGATCTTTGAAAATGGAACCCAGAAATCCCCTACTTTAAAAAATATAGTTAGGAAGTATAAGCTTAACTTTAATATGAATGGTAGGTGAATGGTGGCCCTCAAAAACTTCTGTCCATGTCATAATCCCTGAAACCTATGAACATGACCTTGTTTGAAAACCAAAAACCAAAAGCCAAAAAACAAAAAAAGTCTTTGCAGATGTAATTAAATGAAGGATTTTGAGATAAAGATATCATCCTTTGTTATCCTGGTGGGACCTAGATCTAATGACAAATCTCTGCTAAGGGGGAGACACGGGGAGACTATGCATATAGGAAAGAGAGCAGGGGAGTGATGAGGCTGCAGTCCAGGAAGGAACCAGGGGAAGCTGTAAGGGCAAAGCACGGATTCTCCCCTCCGGCCTTCCAGGGAGTGCATCCAGACCTGCACCTTGATTCTGGACTTGTAGCTTCCAGAACTGTGAGGGAGTAAGTGTCTGCTGAGTTAAGCCATCAAGTTTGTGGGGATGTGTTATAGCAGCCACAGGAAATTAACACAATACAGCAATGAACTGCCCAAAGATAGCATAGGTATCACAATTGTAGCATTAGCAGAGGTGCTCCTGGAGGAAGGCTGTCATTTTGAAGATTAGACTGGGGTGGGGGGCTTTAAGTAGCATGACCACATAATTTATTGGCCAAATGAGAGTGCTTTTGAGAAAGGAAGGGGTATGATTAATTACACCTGGACAATGAGCACAAATCCTGGAACGACCACCCTATGTGACTAAGGGATTACATTGTTAATTTCCAGCCAATCAGTGGTCAATGGTAGTTTGGTATTGGAGTCACAACCTCACTTCATTAATTAGAGATATTCAAGGAGTTCTAGCATATGATGTTAACTAAATCAATTAGAGAAATGAGTATGGAATGGCCTTTAAAGCAAGGTTTTTTGTTTTGTTTTGAGATATTTATTTTGAGAGAGAATGAGACAGTGGGGGGAGGGGCAGAGGGAAAGCCCCTCAAGCAGACTCTCCACTGAACAGGGAGCTGAAGCGGGGTTTGATCTCAGGACCTTGAGATCATGATGTGAGCAGAAATCAAGAGGCAGATGCTTAAGGGACTGAGCCCCCCATGTAAGGGTTTTATTTTGCAAAAATCACCAAGCAGACATATTTATAAAAGCAGGGAATCTGACTTTGGAAAGCTGGAGGGCTGGGAGTGCCTGTTTTGGAACGTTAGCAGGCACTGCGGAGAGCTCCTGGGCAGGTGCGCCAGTGTCTTCAGAGGCAGCATAACCGATACATTTGTGTGTGTTTATCATTAACTGCAGTGCTTGCCATTGGCCTGAGTTTCGTGGTGTTTTCATTATTAAACAGCCAGAGGAGCTTCAGTGTTTGGGCAAGAAAAGTAGAACAAAAAAATCTATTTTTCTAATATGAAGGGGTGTATAAGATCTTTAACTGAATCCACCTAGGGAAGAATTAGAGCTTCAAAATCATGGAACACTGTACCTTGGCTATGACATTCTTAAACCAACTAGTTTTATGTTTTGGTTTAGAAATTTAATTTCATTATGACAACGTAACACTCTAAACTTTGATTCTATACAGTTTAAACTCTGTTCATTATGCTATGCAGAGTTAAAAAATGTTTCCTATATTTCTAGGATGTATCAATGAGCAATATCTAAGATTCTGCAATTCAAAAAAAAATTTCTGTACACCAACTATATGCTAGGCACTTTGCCACCTGCTGGGGATGCAAAGATGTGAGCACATTCTCCATCTGTCCCCCTTTCTGCCCTCCCCTCCCATTCTGTGCCCTGGGAGACTGACCCTCACGGACAGGCTCCCTTGCCTTCTGGCTTCCAGTGGGTGTGGGCAGCACCTGTGAAGTGGTGCTCATCTGTCAGCAGCTGTGTCCTTATTGTTTTCTCTGGTTCTGACTCCAAAAGGATTCCAGAAACTGGTCAGCGCTAAGGCTGGTTAAAAAAAAAAAAAAAAAGGTGGTAAGGGAGATGATAAGAGAATGGAAGGGAGGATATTGTATGATTTCTTTCATTTTTCCAAACCCTATTCACACTTTTGTAAATAGTCCCTTTGTTAAACTGACTTTGGATTACTAATTTGAGAGGCCAAGATCCTAACTGATGAAAATATGGACTCAAAGGAGCTCACTTCTAGCTGGAGAAACAGACGTATCACAGTTAATTAAACCATAAGGTGAAAACTTTACAGTGAAGGCCTGTGCAGAGAGATATCAGGGTCCCGAATGAAGATGTGTTCCCAGGAAAGGTAGGGGTGAAGAGAGAGAGAGAGAGAGAGAGAGTAGTCTTCACCCAGAGCATAGCATTTGGGCTGTGGAGGATTTAGAGGTCGTGGATTTCCTGATATCTTTATGGACCTCAGGTCTCAGAGATCTTGGGCTAGTTAGATAATGATGGTAGCACGGGCTCGGGAAGGAAGAGGAAACTCCTGGAAATCCCGTTATGCTGGGTTTTTCACTATTATTATTTTAGAATAATGATATGTGGTGAGATGAGCAATGAGCCCAAGCCAGAAAGCCTTTGGGTCCTAAAATTGTCACTAGCTAACTGTATGAACAAAGGAACATTTCCTAACCTTCTCTCTGTCTCAACTGCTTCATCTACTCAATGAAGAGGATAATTCCTGCCCTTTCTCTTATAGGATTTCTGTAAGGCTCAAAATGAAGTAGTGTTTGTAAAAATGTTATAGGACTAAAGCACTATACAAAAGTGGAACACATAGGTGTAGGTAAGGATGGAACAAGGTTAGACATGAGTTGGTAATAATTGAAGCCAGATGATAAGCACCTCGGAGTTTATTACAGTATTTGTTCTACTTGTGTGTGTGTAAAACATTGTATTTAGAAATAATTGACTTAATGAAAAATTGCCAAAATAATACAAAACATTTTTGTATACACTCTACCAGATTCCCCAAATGTTGATAACATACTCCTTGTGCTTTATTATTTTCTGTATGTATATGTGGATGAATATATATGTATTTTTTATTATACCACTTGAGAATAAGTCATAGACATGATGCCATTTACGCCTATGAATGTGTATTTCCTACAAACAAATTTATCCTCTTTCATACCCATACTACAATGATCAAAATCAGGAAATTAATACCTATCATTGTATTATAAGTGTATAATTATCTACACTTCATACCTCATTCAAACATCACCAAATGTTCACTAATATCTTTTATAGCTAAAGAAAAATAACTTTTGCTTTCTACACTTGCATTTAGCAGGTGTTTGTTTAATATCTTTAGTCTCTTTAAATCTGGATCAGTTTCTGCCTTGTCTCATTTTTTTTTTAATCACCTAACACTTAAAAAATATATAGGCCCTTTATTTTGTAAAATGTCCCTCAATCTAGGTTTGTCAGATGTTTCCTTATGATT
The DNA here is from genome assembly GCF_002288905.1 of Enhydra lutris kenyoni. Taxonomy (NCBI): domain Eukaryota; kingdom Metazoa; phylum Chordata; class Mammalia; order Carnivora; family Mustelidae; genus Enhydra; species Enhydra lutris. The sequence goes on from NW_019154095.1 coordinate 40,431,322, forward strand.
AGGTCAAGTTATACATTTTTGACTGGAAAACCATGTTATGGAAGCCCAAGTTCAGCTGCCCGTCGCTCTAAAGGCCAATACTTAAGAAACATGTCTTGACTGGAAAGGAATATGAGCTTTATTCAGGAGGGCAGCCTCTTGTTGAAGGCCTATCCTATCCTCGGTTTCTGCCTGGCCCAGGGATTTTTAAAGGGGTTTAATCGGTTAAGGGAGTACAGTGGTCTGTGACATTTCTTGATTACGGGCAGACTCAATGATGTCAGCTGCAGGATTATCTCCATGCTTGGAGATTTTGCAAGAAGGTCTGGTTCGTTGGTACCCAGGGGTTGTGCAAGAGTACTCTGTTCTTTCTGCAAAGGAGGACAAGGTCTACAGATGTGCAAAGGGAGGCCAGTGAAGTCATTTGTGTGACCTTAAAAAAGAAAAACATTTTTCTAAAAGATTGCTGGGCTAATCAGAAAGCTAAGGGGGCTTTGAACATATTTGTTGCCCTCTACGGCCTGGGAAACTTCTGGTCCTTCATTCCCCAAGACCAATGATCTGCAAATCTCAAAGAAAGTAAATTAGCTCTGGTGAAGGGCCTTAAGTCAGCAAGCAAGGAGTGTGTTAATTTGACACACGATGACCCTTAAGACCAGCTGGAGTACTGTGACAACCACAGAAGTAATATATCCTCTCACAGTGTCCTATCAAGAGTTGCACAATATCTGTTTGTCACATTATTGATGATTAACTTTACTTGATTAAGGTTATTTGTGCCAGTAAAATTACATTTTCTCTTTGTCATTAGTAAACAGCTTCTAAAGAGATAATTAACTTTCATATATTTTTTACATTTTTATAATAAAAATGGGGGTGGTGGGGGATCAAGAGTTTGGTTTTAGGTAAGTTAAATTTGAGATATCAACTAGGAAATCAAATATATGAATATGAAGCTCAAAGTACTGTTTTAAGGTAGTGTAGTATAATATAGATGAAACATTGAGTGGACTGAAGAGAAAATAGTAGTAAGTCAAGAGCTTTTGTAGAATTTTTTATAAGTTCTGATTATGAGAAAGAGCAAAAGAATGGGGTTGGTAGCTGATAGGGAATTTAATGTCAGGGAAGGATTGTTTTTTAATGTTGGGAAATAGAAGAACATTATTATATGCCAATAGGAATGATGCAGCTGGCACGGGGGGGTGGGGATTGCGGGTGGGGGGTAAAATGGTGCCACAGAGAGAGGGGATATCAGCAGCTGTGAAGTCCCTGAGGATAGTTATCCTCAAGTTGGGAAGCTGGCTTCCCATCCCATCTCTGCCACTCTTGAGCTGTGAAGCTTTGGTAAGTAAATCAAACTCTTAGTACCTCAATTAACCCATTTGAAAAATAGGATTATTATGAGAATTAATTAAATTAATTAATTAATTAATTAAAGATTATATTTATAAAGAACACAGTACAGTGTCTGCTGAAGTAAATGCTATATAAATGTAAAGTTAAACATGATCTTGAACTCACAGTCATTTAATATCTTAGAATTGTTTTATCTCTGAGCTGAATTCTGAGATATTTCCTCAGGTCTTTTTTACTCTTTAGTTACATCTGATTTGTTATTTTAACCCATACTTTGAGTTTTTAACTTCAATAGCTATATCTTGGATTTTTAGTTCTGTATAGATTCTCCTTCATTTAAATAGTGTCTTGATATTTCATATGGTTTCTATTTCCTATTTTAACTTTTAAATGATTTAAACATAGTTATTATATTGTCCCTTTCTGATATTTCAATTTGGGGGGAGCACATGTTTTCCTGTATATTTCTATCTGCTGACTTTCCCTTATGGTGATTCATTTTCCTTTGTGGTTTGTAACTTCTACTGTGAGTTCGTTCTCAACTGTAGTTGTTTGTTTCTCTGGATGTCTCATGAGACTTGTTTTGCGTTTTCTCTTGCCAAATGTTCTGTGAGTTTCACTGGTCTGGAAACCACTTTTGTATTAATTTTGCAGTTTATTATCCCACATATTAGGGCTCTATACTTGCAAATGGCGCAGGACTGGGATTCCATTTCTCATAGGAGGATTTGTTGTTGTTGTTCATTTATTTGATTTTTATTTTTAATTTGGAACCTTTTCCAGAACAGCTAATACTAGAGTTTTTTTTTTTTTTTTTTAACATTTCTTTCCAGGGACTTAGCTATATAAAGCATTTCCCAATTTCAGTTCCCTATTTTGCAGAGGCTTGAGACCACATAAAAATGCCCTCTTTGGGACATTAAAACCTCAGACTTTTGGACCCATATCCAGGTATGATGTGTCCCTAGCCCACCAGAGGAGCTTGTAAGCCTATCACTCTGCCTGAGACGTTTCTTGCTTATTGCCAATAACAGAAGAAAGTCCATTTTTTCTTTCAATCTTCACTATGTGTTCACAAATTTTTGTTACGTTTTATGTGTTTGTAGACGGGATAGAATCTATTTTAGTCTAAATGACCCTGTTGTAGGAACCAGAACTCTGCCACTTAATATAAATAGATATAGCTATATAAATGTTATAAAGAGACCCAGCAGGGAGATTTTCCTGAAGAATATGCAAGCCATCTTTTTCTCTATAGATTCTTTAAACTCATCTCCTGGAGTAAGCTAGATCAAAGATCAAGAGCTGTGTTCCAGGAATGCATCTCATCTGCCCTCTTGTAGAACTGCTTTTTTTGAATTGTAGTTTGGCATGATACCCTCACCTTATATAGGCAGATTTTTAACAGAAACAGCCTTGTGAAACCCCTCACTGCCTTCACTATAAAGATATTGTTGAAAAGAATACATTATGCCTTTCTGTACTTCTCCTGAGGAACTGGATGGTTTTTCTTTTAATGAAAACTCTCAATTGAGTGACTACTAGTGTTCTCCTCTCTGAATGGACTATTAGAAAGCCTAGAGCCGACTTTGTAGCCAACTTCTAATAAGGGTATAAGGTTGTTGGTATGCATTATTGGATTCTAACCTTACTCCTGACTCCATCTTATTTTACTATGCTTATTTTCTCTTTTAGTCTCATATATTTGGAAATGTACTTTACCTCACTATATTTTATTTATCTCTGTAAACTATTTTACATCTTTGATAGGGTGAGGTGAATGATGTGTCTATGAATGAATAACATTAATGTGCAAGGTACCAAGCTAGTTGAATGACACAGTAAATTGACCTCTATGAGTTTCTGTTAAGGGCAGAAAATAATTTATAATCCAAGTGCAAGAAAGTTAAAATATCACAAAATAATAGGCAACCATTAAAAATCAAAGTTGAAGAATGTTTAAAGAAATGGGGCACACACAACAACAAAGTATTTAGCTAAGGTTCCCCTTCTCATTTATACCAATAGGAGCAATGCAATAATAAGTCAATAATGATTATCTCCTTTAGTAGGATTCTGGTTGGTTTTATTTTATTATTTATTTTATTTTATTATTTATTTTTGAAAATTTTGATTATAAACATATATTCCTACTATAATTATAAAATAGAAAAGCAGATGAAGGGGCGCCTGGGTGGCTCAGTGGGTTAAGCCTCTGCCTTTGGCTCAGGTCATGATCTCAGGGTCCTGGGATCGAGCCCCACATTGGGCTCTCTGCTCAGCAGGAGCCTACTTCTCCCTCTCTCTGCCTGCCTCTCTGCCTACCTGTGATCTCTCTCTCTCTCTGTCAAATAAATAAATAAAATCTTAAAAAAAAAAGAAAAGCAGATGAATACCACTGTATCTATCAGGGCTTTAAGGAAACAGCTTTCACCCCAAATGGTTTAAATAAAGAAAATTGAATGCTGGATATTCCACAGAGGGGTGTATTAGGATGAAAGGATGAGCAAAGATTGTTTAGGCTCCCCAAAACTAGTAACACAGGGAGATATTACCATCCCCCCAGGGGGATTGGAAGGGTATGAGAGGAAATAAATAGAACAGTAGCCTTGGGGGTGGGAGGTTATTCCACCAGAACTATAGTCACAGAGAAACACAGACACTTACAGAGACACGGTGCCAAAGCAGGGAGGGAGCAGGAAAGAAATATTCAGGACTTTTTTCCCTTTATCCACTGTGACGGTCAATTTTGGGTCAACTTGACTGAAGTTGTGCCCAGATATGTGTGCCCAGATATGTGATCAAACATTATTCTGTGTGTTTCTGAGGATGTTTTGGAATGAGAATAACCTTTGAGTTGGTGGACGGAGTAGATTACCCTCCATAATGCGAGTGAGCCTCATCCAAACAAGTGAAGGCCTGAAGTGAACAAATAGCTGCCTCTCCCCCAAGTTAAGAGAGAATCTTTCCTGTCTGACTGCCTTTGAACTAGAACATTGGCTTTTTCCTACTTCTGAACTCCTCAGAAACATGAACTTTTCCTGGGTCTCAAGCATGCCAACGCTTGGGATGGAACCCTACGCCATTGGCTCTCCTGGATCTCCAGCTACCGAGCAAACCTACAGATCTTGACTCAGCAGCCTCCATATTCATGTGAGCCAATTCATTGTCATATAAATTACGCACACATGCACACACATCCAGTTGGTTCTGTTCATCTGGAGAACCCTAATACCTGACTAATACATACTCTGATCTCCTGTTGGTGCTTTCCATTGGCCAAATTCAGCAGAGGACCTGGGTGATGTCCTGGGGCTCAGAACAATGCAGAGGATGGTGGGTGATTCCCTGGGTTGTGCATGTTGATGACGTGATGGAGGTTGAGGGTGAGAACAAATGCAGACAAATAAAATGTGGTGGTGGTTCAGAGGAGAGATGGATTGGGACCAGTGAGGAAAATTTTATGTAGAGGTAGATTTTACTATTTATCTGTGGATAAAATGGAATTATGACTGAAAATTATTTAATACCTATGAAGTTCTATAATATTCTAGTTCTTATGAAGATTAAGCTGCATAGTACTTATCATAGGATGATACTACCTGCATAATAAAAGTTATAATAGCACTGGGGCACCTGGGTGGTTCAGTTGGTTGATTGAGCATCTGACTCTTGGTTTCAGCTCAGGTCATGATCTCATGGGTCATGGGATCAGGCCACATGGGGCTCTTTGCTCAGTAGGGCGTCTGCTTGAAGATTCTCTCCCTCTGTCCCTCCCCCAACTCACCCATCTGTTTGTGTGTGTGTGTGTGTGTGTGTGTGTGTGTGTGTGTGTGTGTGTGCATGCGCACATTCTCTCTCCCAAATAAATGAGTAAATCTTTAAAAAAATCGTAATAGCTATGTGCCAGGCACAGGCACAATGCTAAATGCTTTACATAAGAAATTGGAATATTTCCATTTTTAATGTTAAATAATAAGGCGGAAATATGAACCCCTTCACAGAGACCTAGAAATGTAAAACCAGCAGGTGGTTGGAGGAATTATTGCAGTTTGCTTAGGCACTCTGCAAATAAGAAGCCCCATGATTTGAAGAGACCATAATGCCACTTTGGGTTTCATGTTCATTCAGTGAAGTCCTAGTTACTGCTAGAAAAACACTGACCTTGTGGTCCAAAACCTCACATCAGGAACCATTTATGTCCTTGCATGAGGAAAGAAAGTTCTTCCTACTCAGATACCCTGCAGGTAATCTCCCCTGGCTGTGGCACATGACCAAACCTAGAAAGTAATAAAACAAAGAAGAAAGCTCAGAAGGGCATATGAGTAAACATGTCAGTTGTAGAAAGGAGTCAGGAGGCACTCAGCTTTCTGCTGATATGAAATTTTATTTCTTCTGTTTTTGTCTGTGTCTTGCCTACTTTGGAAGAATGAAGCTGGGGGTCATCATGTTGTCAGATAACTGTAGGTCCCTTGATAGAAAGAGAAAAAAACACAAGTGAAAGGAAGCCAAGTGAAATGGATCAGATCATTCTGGGCAAAGTAATAAGGTCCGTGGCAAGGCAGGGGAAGCTTCTCCTCATTGTCCCTAAGACTTTTCTAGGCAGAGCATGTTGAAGGTCAGATAAGGCAGAGTTGACATCAAGTCTGACTCATATCTGCCCTGAGCTGCCTCTTGTCACTAACAGAGCAGACAGGAATGTTGGGACTGGTTCAGGGTTCTGAAAAGGGTTAAAAACAGGTTAAGAACATCAGTTTCGGTGTGCCTGGGTGGTTCGGGTGGTTAAGTGTTTGCCTTTAGCTTGGTCATAATCTCAAGGTCCTAGGTTTGAGCCCAACATCAGGTTCCCTGTTCAGTGGGTGGTCTGCTTCTCGCTCTCCTTCAGCTGCTTTCCCTGCTTGTGTTCTTTCTCGCAAATAAATAAATAAATGAACTCTGTAAAAAAAAAATCCAGTTTCATTGCTTACATGATAAAAGACACTGTATTCCAGTCTGAGCTTTGACTGGACATTTTAGGAGCCAAAGTTATTGACATCTCCTGAATTAAAGTGCACAGTGAGTGACTAGATCCTGAAGAACAAGAGGTCAAACCTGTGACACCAAAATGGAACAACCTAGGAAGGAAAAGGGTCAACAGCCCAGAGACTGACAAATCCCTCACAACTTTAAGAGTAATCTATTATGAGCAGTCAGGACCTGAGAGCAGTGCTGCAGGCTGGCAGTAGGGGAGGGGCCTTCCATTCCCCAAAAACTTTAGTTCACAGTTCACCAGGGAGTGTGGGTTCTGGTCCCAACCCTGCCTCTGAGTTATCCTATGTCTTATGGTGAAATAGCTTCTCCGGCCTCAGCCTCTTCATAATTAAAATGGCATAGTTGTGCAAAAAGGCTTCTAAGGACTTTCCCTGGAGGGTGTATAGCTCAATAGTATACCCATGAGTTCCAGAACTAGGGAGTGGTGCCTAAAACATAGGTTCCCAGGCTTTTTTGCAGTTGCTGATAAACTTCAAAGGAAGATCAATCTCAGTTCCAGAACCCTGGTACAGGATGCCCACACTGCCAGGGGTATCATGGATTCTGACCTCTGTCTGGGATCTAAGAGAGCTTGGCAAATGGCAGACAAGTTGTCACTAGCTTCTCTTATGCCATGGCAGACTCGTTAATGGATCATATTATTTTCCTAAAACCCTTCTCAACTCAGAGCTTCAGGCAAACTCTACTAATAAATTGGAGTTGGCTTGCTAGATGAAACTTATTTTCCATTCCCATTCTCATCTTTCTTTCCAGTTTGACATTCTTCATTGGATAACATCAAATTAATTGGCTTGCATGGAAAATCCAGCTATTGTATGAGGTCGTGACCACATTTTAATTAGAGCTTTAAGTAATTGAACTCTTTAGGCAACAGTCTCTGTATTTAAGTATTACATTAGTAAAGACATTTGTTCTCATAATTTAGTGGTGTGTAAACAAAGATGCAGTTACCATAGAATCATGGCATGTGGAGAAAAGAAATAGTAAACATGTGTCTGGACATCGCTTTAGTCTCCTGGAAGAAACACAGTGCAGTTACTCATAACACATTCAGTGATAATATTGTTTTCTCTATGCTGAGTAATAGTATTACTTGTGTCTCCTCTGGGAGATTTTCATAACCTAATGGAGTTTCAGACCATTTGGCCCTAATCATCTTTTACTTAATTTAATTCATTTGATTTAATTTAGATTGCTTTCTAAGCTAAGTTTTTCATTCTTTTCCTTGTAAATATACACAGCAATTATTAGAAGGTAGCTATCACATCTGTTCCCAAATGTCACAACTGGGTTACAAATTCTTTTGGTTTTGCATTACATCATCTACTCTGATGTTTGATGCTCTTCCCAGAATCATTTCCAAGTTATCTACAATATGATAAATAACATCATGTGCTTGGGAACTTTTTTCTTTTGTATGTTGTCAACATACAAAGTTGTGTAGGTTCTTTGAATTTGTCTGATAAAACTTGTGTCTAACTTTTCATGTTCTTCACTCCTTTCAAGATAGTTTCTTCCATAACTCACAGCAAGCAAGAAGACCAGAAGTAAGGAGCTTAGCTGAGGAAGCCTGAGTTAACAGAACAAGCCAGGAAGAGACATGTTTTCATTGAGATGCAGCAGACCATCTAGGAGAAATTGAGACCACTAAGATATATGATAGCAGGGCTTCTCCATGCTGATTAACACTTCTGAATAAAAGGGAGGCAAATGGTGCCCATATCTGGAGAAAGAGCACAGTGGATGAGCATGGAAAGTGCTTTAACCAACCAGAGAACTGAGGTATCTGTCCATGTCCTGGAACACTGGGTCAAAGCTGACATAAGCGTAGAGGGTGACTTACAGTGAAGCTAATAAAGTTATGCTTTAGGGCCCTGGCTTCTTTTTTCTTTTTTTTTTTTTTTCTTTTTAAAGATTTTATTTATTTATTTGACAGATGGAGATCACAAGCAGGCAGAGAGGCAGGCGGAGAGAGATGAGGAAGCAGGCTCCCTGCTGAGCAGAGAGCCTGATGCGGGGCTCGATCCTAGGACCCTGAGACCATGACCTGAACGGAAGGCAGAGGCTTTAACCCACTGAGCCACCCAGGTGCCCCAGGGCCCTGGCTTCTATGGACCACTTCCAAGAACCCCAGGAGGGCCTTAGCAATGTGTTCACATTGTCAGATATTCTTTTAAAATATGTCTCTGAAAAGGAAAAGAAAAGAGATTTTATTTTTAAAGATTTATTTATTTGAGCGGGGAGGCAGTCAGAGGAAGAAGAGAATCTTAAACAGACTGTGGGCTGAGCACAGAACTTGATGCATGACCCTGAGATCACATCCTGAGCTAAAACCAAAAGTCAGACGCTTAACTGACTGTGCCATGCAGGGGCCTTAAGAAAAGATATTTTAAACACTGTTGGTCCAGATTTCTGTCTCTGTCCACTTTGTCCTTTTTCTCATATTGAGTGTGTTTAAGAGCTCATGAAGTTTTGAGGCTCCATCTAACGGGAAGTTCACTGAGGATACATTTAGCTGGGTTGGTGGGATATATCCCTGAGGTTTACAGTAGCTTCTATGCAGGGTTTAGTGACCATGAGCTACCCCAGTGTGAGGGGCCTGTGCCCCCATACCTATATGTCTGCTGGGATGTGATTGTACAGGACCAGAGGTCATCCTGTGATAATGATGTGTCCTGTGACACCTGCACTGGTGTAGCTGGATAGTGGAGGAAAAGTGAGGATTTAAACATAGGGAGACAGAACCTGGTCTGTGGAAATTTTTCCATTATCAGACATATAAAATGAGATAGGTAGAGGAGTCTATTGTCAATAATATCTAATCAAAATGGAAGTAATCTTCTCCCAGGAATTCACTCAATAATCCAGTGTATAAAATAATAAAATACCTGTATAATTTTTTTCTTTGCTGATGGAAATCAGTGGAATGAACTGATGGGACTTCTTGTGCACGAAGAGCACAAACTTCTATCAGTGCTCGATGTAGAGGAAATGTCTGTGTGTGAAGTTATGTGCTGTATGCCTCTTAACATAGTGCCACATTGAGAGTATCTTAATCTATTTTCTAACAAAGTCTGGTGGCTCCAGAGGAAATGATGTGCCAGATAATTACTAACACTAGCAATCCAGGAACAAAACCCCAGAATTCATCATCAAAAGCTCAATGTATGGCTGTACAGAGCAGAAGAATGGTTTGATTTAATGGCAATGCAGCTAATACAACAATGCAGCCTCAAAACCATTTAAAATGGCCTTTGAATTGCTCTATGTATGCCTCAGTTTCAAATTAATTTGATATATTTCTTCATATTTATTGTTCATGCTAAAATTCAAATACAGTAAGAAAGAAGGAGCCTAGTGGAACCCCTAATTGGTAAGCTAAAGGACTGACAGAGCTTAAAATATCAAAATCTCTCCTGTATATCATAATAGAAACTAAAAATAAAAAAAAATACTGATGGTTAAAACTCATGAAGGATAAGATGAGTTGAAAAAGCCCAGAAAATAAGGATAATGAAAATGATATAGAATAATTTTTTAAAATTTAATTTAATTTTTTTTTTTTTTTTTTCAGAGAGGGAGAGACAAAGCATGTAGGGGCTAGGGGCAGAGGGTGAGGGAGAGAAAGAATCTTAAGCAGGCTCCATGCCCAGTGTGGAGCCCAATGTGGGGCTCAATCACACCACCCTGAGATCATGACCTGAGCCTAAATCAAGAGTCTGAATCTTAATTGACTGAGCGACCCAGGAGCCCTGACATGGAAGAATTTTAAAAGATAATGAAGATCTGGCTACTTTTCAGTGGGAAAAAATGCAGGAGAATTAATATAAGAATGAACTAAAATAATTTGTGTAGTCAAATAGTACATAAGACTAATAGCTTCACTTTGATGTATTCATTGACTTGGATAATACTGTGACCTCTCTTTTTAGCTTGTTACAATGAACAGTAATTTTATTTGCCACCATTTAATGAATATATAGTTTTCTTTTTTTCTCAAAATAGTTGCCCCAATAATATTTACAGAAAATCAAACATAACACATAAGTACACACACAAAAATAGTATGTTTAGAAAATAGAAACTCTGGAAAAAACTTTCAATGATCAATCTGTCATGAGAATCTGGCTGGCCTATTTCCACACTGCATGCATCATTTTGTTTGTAAACTATTATCATAAACAGTCATTTGTTATATCAGGTCGGTTTTTAGACTGGATGAGTATTTTGAGAACCTTCAAAAGTCATAATCTACAGAGCACTAGAAGGTTATGTTTACTTGGATCACGTATTGATCAAATGAAAATGTACTATATTTCAAAGAACAAAGAAATAGCATTATTTGATTGCTAAAAAGAGTTGTGTTTATTTTTTAATAGTATTGAAGTATAATTGATACATATATTTGTTTCAGATGTACAACATATTGATTCAACAATTCTATACATTACACATTGCTCACCATGATAAGTGTAGTCACCATCTCTCATCATACAACATCATACAACATTATTACAAATTTATTAAATATATACCCTGTATATTTTACACCTGGAAGTTGTACCTCTTGGTCCTCTCTATTTTTCCCATCCTACCATGTACCTCTCCTTTGGCAACCACCAGTTTTTTCTCTGTATTTGATTTTGATATTTAGTTTGTTAATTTGATATAAGTTTGTTAATTTATTTTATTTTTTAGATTCCACATATAAGTGCATCATATGATATTTGCCTTTTTTTGTCTAAATTATTTCACTTAGCATTATATTCTGTAGGTCCTTCCATAAAGCCACAAGTGGCAAGATCTCATGCTTTTTTATGCTTGATGGCATATCTATACCATCTTCTTTATTCATTCATCTATCAATAGACACCTGGGTTGCTTCCATATCTGGGCTATTATAAATAATACTGCAGTAAACATAGGGGTGCCTATATCTTTTCAAATTAGTGTTTTCATTTTCTTTGGGTAAATACACAGTGGTGGAATTACTGGATCATATGGTATTTTTATCTTTAATTTTTTTGAGGAATCTCCATACTGGTTTCCACGGTGGTTGTACCAATTTACATTCCCACCAACAGTGCATGAGCATTCCCTTTTTCCCCGCATCTTCACCAACACTCGTTATTCCTTGTCTTTTTGGTAATAGTCATTTTGACTAGTGTAAGGTGATTTCTCATAGTGGTTTTGATTTGCATGTCCCTGATGATGAATGATGTTGAACATCTCCTCCTGTGTCTGTTGGCCACCTGTATGTCTTTGGAAAAATGTCTATTCAGGTCTTTTGCCTATTTTTTAATCTAATCATTGGGTTTTTGGTGTTGAGTTGTATAAGTTCTTTATATATTTAGGATATTAACACCTTATCAGATATATCATTTGTAAATATCTTCTCCCACTTGGTAGGTTGACTTTTTGTTTTGTTGATGGTTTCCTTTGTTGTGTAAAAGCTTTTTATTTTGTTTAGTCCCAAGAGTTTATTTTTACCTTTGTTTCCTTTGCCTGAGGAGACACATCCATGAATATGCTATTAAGGCCAATGTCCAAAACATTATTGCCAACGTTTTCTTTTAGGAGTTTTATGATTTCAGGTGTTACATTTAGGTCTTCAATCAATTTTGAATTTATTTTTGTGTATGGTGTAAGAAAGTTATTCAGTTTCATTCTTTTCGTGTAGTTGTCCAATTTTTCTGACATCATTTATTGAAAAGACTGTCTTCTCCATTATATATTCTTGCCTCCTTTGTCATAGATTAATTAACATAGGTTTATTTCTGGGTCTTATCCTGTTCTATTGATCTGTTTTTGTGCTAGTACCTTATTGTTTTGATCCCTACAGCTTTGTAATAATATAACTTAAAATCCAGAATTGTGAAACCACCAGCTTTGTTCCTTTGGCTATATGGGGTCTTTTGTGGTTCCATATCCATTTTTGTATTATTTTGTTATAATTCCATGAAAAATATTATTGGTATTTTGATGGGGATTGCATTGAATATGTGGATTGCTTTGGGTAGCATAGACATTTTAACAACACTAAATCTTTCAGTCCATGAGCAGAGTATACCTTTTCATTTGTTTGTGTCTTCTTCAATTTCTTTCACTAATGCCTTATAGTTTTCAGAGTATAGGTCTTTCACCTCCTTGGTTAAATTTATTCTGAAGTATCTTAGGCTTTATAGTGTGATTGTAAATGGCTATGTTTTCCTACTTTCTCCTTCTGCTGCTTCATTATTAGTGTAGAAATGCATCTGATTTCTGTAGATTAATTTTTTATCTTGCAACTAAATTCATTTATTAGTTCTAAACTTTTTGGTGGAGTCTTTAATGTTTTCTGCATATAGTATCATGTCATCTGCTAATAGTGACAGTTTTATTTCTTCTTTACCAATTTGGATGCCTTTTATTCCTTTTTCTTGACTAATTGCTGTAGGTAGGACTTCTACCACTTGGGCTGAAGAAAAGTAGTGAGAGTGGACAGCCTTATCTTTTTCCTTATCTTAGAGGAAAAGCTTTCAGGTTTTTACCAGTAAGTATTATGTTAACTGTGGGTTTTTCATAAATGGCCTTTATTTTGTTGAAGCATATTAACTTTGAATCCACTTTGTTGAGAGTTTTTGTCATGAACATATACTGTATTTTATCAAATGCTTTTTCTTTATCTATTGAGATAATCATATGTTTTTTAACCTTCCTCTTGTTAATGTGACATATCACATTGATTGATTTGTGAATATTGAGCCACCCTTACATCCTTGGAATAAATCCCACTTGATGAATGACCCTTTAATATATTGTTGAATTTGGTTTGCTAATATTTTGTTGAGAATTTTGTGTTTATATTCATTAGAGATGTTTGCCTGTAGTTTCCTATTTTTGTAATGTCTTTGGTTTTGGTATTGGGGTAATGCTTGGCCTCAATGAATGGATTTGGAAGTTTTTCTTCCTCTACTATTTTTTGGAATAGTTTGAGAATAGGTATTAACTCTTTTTAAAATATTTGGTAGAATTCACTTGTGAAGCCATCTGGTCCTGGATATTTGTCCTTTGGGGAGTTTTTGATTACCAATTCAACTTCATTACTAGTAATCTGTCTGTTCAGATTTTCTATTTCTTCCTGATTCAGTTTTCGAAGATTGTATATTTCTAGGAATTTATCCATTTCTTTTAGATTGTCCAATTTATTGGCATATAATTTTCATAATATTTTCTTGTAACTATTTGTATTTCTGTGGCATTGGGTATTAATTCTCTTACTTCAATTCTGGTCATTTTATTTATTTGAGTGTTCTTTCTTTTTTTCTTTTTTTGAAGATTTTCTTTATGTAGTTGACAGAGAGAAAGAGAGTGAGAGAGCGAGAGAGCACAAGCAGGGGGAGCGGGAGAGGGAGAAGCAGGCTCCTGCTGAGCAGAGATCCCAATATGGGGCTTGATCTCAGGATCCTGAGGTCAAGGCCTGAGCTGAAGGCAGACACTTAACCAACTGAGCCACCCAGGTGCCCCCTCTCTTTTTTTCTTGATGAGTCTGGCTAAAGGATTACCATTTTTGTTTATCTTTACAAAGAGTAAAAAAAAAAATAAAAGAGATCTTGGTTTCATTGATAGAAATTGTTATTTTAATTTCTATTTAGTTTCTGCTCTAATCTTTATTATTTCTTTTTTCTACCAGTTTTGGGATTTGTTTATTCTCCTTTTTCTAGCTTTTTTATGTGTAAGGTTAGGTTACTTATTTCAGATTATTCTTATTTCTTAAGGTAGGCCTATGTATCCATAAACTTTTTTCTTAGAACTGCTTTTGCTGTGTCCCAAAGAATTTGGACCATAATGTTTTCATTTTCATTTGTCACCATGTATTTTTCAATTTCCTCTTTGATTTCTTCACTGGCCCATTTTGTTTGTTTTTTTAGGTGAAAAATTATCCTTATGTTGCAATGAGAAGTGGTTTTCTTCAAATACTGGAACTTTCATGGGAATCATTAAGCTGATTGTTGAATTTGATGCATTTTTGTGTGATCAACTGATAGTTTTTGAAAAGTGACTAGCTTATTCAAAATAGTTTACATTATATTAATCAAAATAACTGGAAATACTTTACAAAATGTGTTAAACGATCAAATAAATAAACCAGGAAACAAATAGTACTCCATAACTGTAAATTCTTCATGGGATATGACAAATGTTTTATCAGTTGGTGATTAAACCTATGCATAATTTTAACTTTTTTATGAAATGAAAGCCATGTATCTGTGACTTTATTCTAAAAAGTAAAAGAAATGGTAATCGTATGACAGTATATGAAGCGTATGAAGACAGCATATGAATCATACCATATGACAGTATATAAGGCAGCAAACACCCCTTCAAATATTAGTAATTGCATAGGGCATGGGACATACACAACTCATTCCCTAATTACTTTAGAGACAAAGCTGCCCCAATAGTACTGAAGATGTTGGTTACTGTAATATTTTCACAATAATTAATGTTTGCTTTTCTTGTCTAGTACAGTGCTACCCAATAGGAATGTAATGTGAGCCATATTAAAATTTTCTAGTAATCACATTTAAACAAGTAAAAAGACATCGTTGAAATATATTTTAATGATGTTTTATTTAACCCTATAGGTCTTAACATGCAATCAATAAAAACATATTTAAACATTAAAAAAATTTGTGTCCTAAGTCTCTGAAATCTTTTGTGTACTTTATGTCACACCACCCATATGACTGGCCACATTTCAAGTGTTCCGTAGTCACATGTGGCTAGTGGTTACCAAATTGGACAGTGCAGATACAGTTGTTGGTTTGTCTATTAGAGTGTTCAAGCCTTGCAAGAGGGGTGTAAACCAATAACAAGCTGAAGTTAACTGCGGGGCTAGAACAGATAAGGCTGACTTCTGTGACTGAACCTCTCCCAGGTGATGAAAACTTTAAAGTGCACATCAGTCGGGCTCTCTCAAGAGTAGCCAGGCAAGTACAGCAATAGCTGGGCCACCAGTGAGAGCTGGTGACCAAGCAGCTGAGCCACAGGACCTCAGCAGGGCATCTTGAGCAAAGCTTACAGGCTGTGGAGGAGACACCCAAGGCTCAAGGGTGACAGCAGGGGACCCTGGGGAAATAACAGATGAGCAACCTTCTCGAATGCCAGTGTGGGTGTGCCAGGGCCCTGGAACTTTGTATAAATATGACAACAAGGAGCCTCAGAACAATCTACAGTTAGGCAGTATTACCCTGAATTTACAGTTAACACCAGTAGGGCTGAGAAAGGTGGACAGTTTGTCTGACATCACACAGTAGGGAGTGGAATCTGAATCTGAAAGCAGGTCTGTGTTGTCTCAAAGCCTCTGCATGGCACACTGTCCTAATGTCCCCATCAGAATGGTATTCCAAAAGGAGGAATCAAAAACACAAACATGACTCTTACACCTTGAAGACTTTATCCCCCCTTCCAGCATTGCCTAAGAAGTCCAGAATTTTCTTACTATTACCACAGTGTCGTTCATCAAAAATGGCCTGAGAAAATAAAGATTACCCACTGGCCAGATGTCAGCCAGTGCAACAGCAGCTGCTTAGAGAGCTTTCTAAAGACGTCTCTTGTATTGTGGTTTCTAGAAATACTTTACGTCGTAGGAGCAGAGACTGCCTATGTTGTTTAATATTTCTAAATTCAATTTGAACTAGTACAACTCTTACTTCCCTCTGACTTTTTGTTTCCCAGAGCTCTTCTTCCGAAAAATTAAATGGATAGAGTTTACACTTTCTTACCTTTTCTTTCTCATAGACATAACTTTTAAGCAGGAAAATTCTTCTAAAGGAAGAGAGAGTAAAAGCCTACGAAGTGAATCTCAGGCTGAATGAACATCCTCCAAGTAATTAAAAGCTGATTGTCTCCTCTTAAACCCTTTAGTTTCTGGTTTCTGCCTAAGGAGTGCAAGGTTTAAGTGTGAATTGAGGGCTAAAATGACTTGAAGGGCAACCTAGATAATTCTTAGCTTATTAAGTGTATGTCTGCAGGGAGAGGCATGAATAACCTTGGAGCAGCCTCATGCTTAAGTACTGATACAAACATTAAAAACTATAGGCATGGGGCACCTGGGTGGCTCAGTCATTAAGTGTCTGCCTTCGGCTCAGGTCATTATCCCAGGATCCTGGAATCGGGCCTCACATCAGGCTCCCTGCTCAGTGGGAAGCCTGCTTCTCCCTCTCCCACTCCCCCTACTTGTGTTCTGTCTCTCCCTGTGTCTCTCTGTCAAAGAAATAAATAAAATCTTAAAAAAAAAAAAAAACCAACTATAGGCATTTGTTCTGCCTTAGCTATAAATTTTGAGAAGGTGGGTAACTGTCTAGCCTCCGTTCTTTCTCTGTAAAATGAGAAGAGATCGCTGTCTCGAGGACATTATGAAGGCTCACACACGACTTGTGTCCTTCCGCAATATCAGCTTTATCCAATCCCAAAGCAAAGTTAAATCACAACTAGAAGCAGGTTCAGGATTCCAAACTCCGTGACAGCTCATCATGTGATGTGATTCTTACTCGGCACCCAGAGCAGGAGAGAAGACAAGCCACGCAAGGAACAAGATAACAGAAAGGCGCAGGCAGTGAACGAACCAAATAGGAAGTCAGTCTGTGGGCCTGTGGTCGAGATAAGGCCTGGGTCTGCGGGTCAGCTCTTCACACTCACCGCTTCTTAGGTTTAAGCAGTGAAGGATCTTGGTTCTGTTTAGAGATCACAGAGATCAGAGCCTTCAGCGGCAGTTACCATTTTTAGTGGTCAGACATAGAGGTGTCACGTCCAAAGAGTTTGACAGATTGTTGCCAAATTCCTTCCCTTTTTAAAGGGGCTTAATCATTCCTGGGGTCCCTGCAGCCCTCTTCTGGTTCTGCTTGTTATTAGTTCTGGGGTGTCAGCTGACGGGCAATACCTTGTAGCTCCAGTACGCTCAACTGCTTCTGTCATTGCTTGACACAGGCTCTTGCATGACATGAGCGACTCCACTTTGCTCTGTACAATTGACCATTTCATGGGATTAGTGGGCAGATGAATGAGAGCGAGACAGTATGTGAAACGAGACAATATGTGAAAGTGACTTGCACAGCTCCTGAGTCATGGTAAATAAAATGTTGAATGAATGAACAAATGAACATTTTAATCTTTTTTAAAAAAATCATTTACAGCATAATTATGCCAATTTATCATAGAAAATATTAAGTCCATTTCTCAGATAGCATTCATTCTTATAATTCATGGCTTGTTTTCCTCAGTAGACTACACATGATTATACATCTTTTTTATTTAATTAATTTATTTTTTAAAGATTTATTTATTTGAGAGAGAAAGTTCATATGGGATTGGGGGCAGGTGGAGGAGAGGCAGAGGGAGAGATTCTTCAGGCAGAATCCCTGCTGAGCATGGAGCCTGCCAAGGGGCTCCAGTCCATGCAACCCATGACATCATGACCCCAGCCCAAACCAAGAGTCAGATACCCAACTGACCAAACCACCCAGGCCCCCCATACATCTTAAACTATAAATTTCACATAACCAAACAACTTCCTCCTCTATTTTCTTTATACATTGATTTTTAAAGTTAAGTTAGAAATCTCTACTGCATGGCACGTCATTATCTGCATTGTCCAGAGATGGAATCAAAAGGCTCTGAGAGACCCTGCTGTTCGCATAGTCAAGAACTGACTTGGGTCTGGACACCTTATTTGACAGTGCCTTTGCTTAGTGCTGCCTGGTTCTCAATGTACTGAGGGGAATGTTGGGCTCACAGAGAGCTCAGGGATGGCCCTCATTCTAACTGACCCTATTAACGAGAGGAGAACACTTTAATACCTGCACACTTTCTCTTACGGTAATGAGAATGCATAAGAAAACTAGTGAGCAGTAGTGAGCACTGGGTCCTTTGATAGTTGTCTGATGTGCATCATCTCACATAATGCTCACACCACCCTATGTGCCAAGTCTCGTATTTCCCTCCACTTGCAAGTTAAAGAACTTGCAAGTGTCACTTTATTGTAGGAATTCTCTGCCTTCAGGGCCCATGGTTCTTGGTCACAGTGCTTCAAAGAATGAAGAGGTAGACCAAAGAGTGGTGGGCAGAAAAGAAAAGTTTATTGACCGACAGTATAAAGCTCCCAGAGAGGGAGGGGACCCGAGAAGGTAGCCCTTAGAGTTTCTAAGTTTAGGGATTTTTATGAGCTGTTTTGCGGAACCATCTTCAGCAATCAGGGTGTGCGGAGTCCTGCCAATCAGGGCTCTGGTCACGTATCTCTCTACCTATTAGGTTAATGTCCATGTGCGGGTGGTCTATTTTGCTGACATCTGGGGGCTTATGTCTTAATTGCCTCTTGTCTGTGATGGTGACAAATGCTTTATGGTTAACTGTCTTGTCTGGGGACGTTTTGCAGAAGTCATTTCTGCAAAAGCTGCAAAGTAGAATGCTAGTGTGGTGCAAAACAGGATGTCAGTGCTGCTTTTGTTAGCTGTCCTGACTCTGTATCTTCTTGTTGGGGACCCTGGCCCTGACTACCAAACTCTCCAGTGAACCCTTTACAACTTGACTGGTAAGCAGCAAACTGGGACCGGAGCTAGTTCTGTAGACAACGAAGCTTTAACGACTGTGCCATACCAGTGTGATCCGGAAAACATAACATGCTGACCCCACTCTGACCATCTGGAGATGGCAAAGGTGTGTCTGTTACAGACAATGGTGTATTTGCGGCCCGTCACGCCATCTGTAGAGACCTGACTCCTGAACAGAAGTTTTCCCAGGAGGTGATTTTCATGCTTACGTGCTATTGTTTGGGATAATAAGAATAAACTCTGAGTGCTCCTTAATTAATTGCTACAAAGACTGAAGTTGGAGAACTTGGGTTTAAATCTCAGCCCTGCTACTTACCAGCTGCAGCAACCTAGGCATAATGAATACAGTAGCGCATATAAATATTTAGTGTATTGCCAAGCACACAGTAAGTGCTCTATAACCATTAGCTGTTATTCTTTTTATTATCAGCACATTTTTGATAAGCATCTCTTATGGATAGATGTTGTTATAGTGGTACTAAGTATTGGCTCTAAAATTTTGATGTAGGGTTGATTCAGGGTTAACATTCTGATTAGGGGAAGAAGAGTAGGCAGAGGACATATCTTAAAGCTGCTTTACATAACAATGGGCTTCAGAAACATCAGTTTTACACACCAATGATTAAGGAAGGTAGACTGGCAAAAGAGAGGCTAATGCTGCTGGTAGACCACTCCTGTGGCCACAACTGTAGGTTCTATAGAGAATCCATATTCCTGTCTATCTAGCACCATTGTGCTAGAAGAGAATACCTTATGCCACCACCTTTAAGAAAACCATCTTGCTGGAAAAGTGCACTTGTAAATAAATCATGTGGTAGGAGACTTTCTGAAGAAGAGATTTTACCAAGCACTGTGGCGGGAGGGATATGAAAATGCTTTGTGCAGTTGGGTTCAACTTCACAGATATGTTTGAACTGGGTCTTATAGGATAAGTAACAATATGCCAAATAGAGAAACACAAGAGCCAGCTTAGCAAAGAAAACAGCCTGAACAAAGATCCGGTAACATTTAAAGGACTGGGATAGTCAGGAAAAGGCATCTTGAGGAATGGCATAGGAATTAATGTGCCTACAATTTAGGATATAGGTTGGGTGGCATAAAACCAGGAGATTCACCCGACATGGACAGTTTGGCCAGATAGCCCACCAGAGTAAAGCATTTGTACCTTACCATTTAGGTCACGGGAAGACCCTGATGATTTTTAAAGAAGGAAATACTGGGACACCTGAGTGGCTCAGTCAGTTAAGCATCTGCCTTTGGCTCCAGTCATGATCCTACCATCCTGGGATTGAGCCCCACATTGGGTTCTCTGCTAAGTGGGGAGGCTGCTTCTCTCTCTCCCCCTCTGCTTGTGCTCCTTCTCTCTCTCTCTCAAATAAAATCTTTTGTAAAAAAAAAAAAAAAAAAAAAAGGAAATACTATGATCAAATCCTTATTTTAAGGACACAAAAACATCAAAGTATAGTGTCAACTGAGACTCCAGTTGTTTTAGTGAGAATGTGCTAGATTGTTCTATGATAACAAACCCCAAATTTTAAGGACTTAAAACACATTTATTTTTCACTCTCACACAGTGTGTTCCACATGGGTCAGCAAGGGTTTTGTAACACATGATCCCTCAGTACTCCATCTTGGAGCTGCACCATCTGGATAGAACACGAGTCCGTCTAGTCAGGATGGAAAGAGAGAGTTAATCACACAGCTTTGCCTCCCTGAAGAAGAGTTAGAATTGTCGATGAGCAAATGGAATGTTTGGTAAGCCTTAACTGTCTCTAACCTGCCAGAAGAAAAAGAATTTTAAAACTATCCGGATATGACAAAATAAGAGCCATTGGAGAGGTGGGAGGTAGGGTTAGATTGCAGCACCTGGAATTTGTAGGGCTCAAGCCAAGCAGCCATGGAACAATTGGTCCTTCTGTAACCTGTCCACACGCTTCCACTCTTCATCTCATCCCTGCTTACATATAGTTATCCACTAACCTCTATTGAGATAGTCGTAGATAATTAAGAAGTAAGATGATAAATATTCTATGTCTAGTGGGGGCTGGAAAAACATGGTGTGTGGAGATCTAAGACCATAGTGGGTTATTAACCCCCACAATGTTTCAGGACTGTGGGTCCCATTGTACCCATTTCCCTTTTCACCTCTCTGCCCTATTTGTGGAAGAAAATAAAGTAGGCAACCTCTGGATGAGATGGGGGAGAACAGAGAAAAGAGCAAGAGAGAATAAAATGTTATATACTGAATGAACACATAGCACAATGTTTGCTTGTTTTTAAATTTTATTTTATTTTTTCAGTGTTCTAAGATTCATAGTTTATGCAACACACCCAGTGCTCCATGCAATACGTGCCCTCCTTAATACCCCATCAGGCTCACCTAACCTTCCCACCTCCCTCCCCTCCAAAACCCTCAGTTTGTTTCTCAGAGTCCACAGTCTCTCCTGGTTTGTCTCTCCCTCTGATTTCCCTCTATTTACTTTTCCTTTCCTTATCCTAATGACCTCTATGTTATTCCTTATGCTCCACAAGTAAGTGAAACCGTATGCTAATTAACTCTCTTTGCTTGACTTATTTTACTCAGCACAATCTCCTCCAGTCCCATCCATGTTGATACAAAAGTTGGGTATTCATCCTTTCTGATGGAGGTGTAATATTTCATTGTATATATGGACCATATCTTCTTTACCCATTTGTTGAAGGGCATCTTGGCTCTTCCACAGTTTGGCAACTGTGGCCATTCCTATTATGAACATTGGGGTACACTGGCCTTCTTTTCATTACATCTGTATCTTTGGGGTAAATACCCAGTAGTGCAATTGCGGGGTCATAGGGAAGCTCTATTTTTAATTTCTTAAGGAATCTCCACACTGTTTTCCAAAGTGGCTGCACCAACTTGCATTCCCACCAACAGTGTAAGAGGGTTCCCCTTTCTCCACACCCTCTCCAACACTTGTTGTTTCTTGCCTTGTTAATTTTGGCCATTCTAACTGGTGTAAGGTGGTAATTCAATGTGGTTTTGATTTGAATCCCCCTGATGGCTAATGATGATGAACATTTTTTCATGTGTGTCTGTTAGCCATTTGTATGTCTTCTTTGGAGAAGTGTCTGTTCATGTCTTCTGCCCATTTTTTTGGCGTCACCTGGATATCTAAGATAACTGCCTCATGTTGAGGTCTTTTATCCATTTCAAGTTTATCTTTGATAACACAATGTTAATAATAGTTGTTTGGAGGTAGTAAGATTATTGATTATCTTTTTTCTTTCCTTTCCCTTCTTTCTTTTCTGTATTTTCACATTTCAAAACTAAGTACTATTAGTTTTCATCATTGGGCAACTTGTTTTATTTAAAACATGATACAGAAGTTGTAGTGTTTATTCTGCCAACGGCTCTGTGAGATTGACACTTAAAATTTTGATTTTATGTTCTGCATTATGCAATGAAGAATAGAAAAGTTCAGCAAAAAATTCCTCCAGGGGCGCCTGGGTGGCTCAGTGGGTTGAGCCACTGCCTTCAGCTCAGGTCATAATCTCAGGGTCCTGGGATCGAGCCCTGCATCGGGCTCTCTGCTCAGCGGGGAGCCTGCTTCCTCCTCTCTCTCTGCCTGCCTCTCTGCCTGCTTGTGATCTCTGTCTGTCAAATAAATAAATAAAATCTTAAAAAAAAAATTCCTCCAACTTCTCAGTGAAACTTGTTTGGGATTCAGTCAAGGATCTGAGGACAGAGCTGGGCCACTGCCTGGGATGAAGATTTCCAGAAAGGAGCTGGAGCCAGGCTTGTGCATGGGGGGGCCACGGGTGCACCACTATCCTGAGGCTGAATTGTTAGCAATAGAACCAGGTTCTGCTCTCCCAGGAACATATTTCTTCAGGCTGGGTCAACCTCTCAGTCTTCCATCTGTCTAGAGAAAATTCTCCCTACTCTGCCCATGATTAGATAATGAAAATAATTACTATTGATCATTAAGAATCTTAAATTGATACGAATATTTTAAAAAACCTCTTTGTAAAGACAAAAAGTGTCAAGTATGTAATAATAAGCACGTGTGATTGCATGACTGCAGCAGGGAGGCACTATTAATCTGAAGAGACATAAAGATGAACACTGAAAGGACAAGAAGTTTGGGGTTTGTAGTTTATGCAATGCAAATTGCTTTCCTGTGCAAATAAGGCCGGGATGGTAACTTGCGGTTATGTCACTGTGAGCATTCTTTCCCTCTGCATCATGGGAGAAGTTATGCAGTCATTCTGATTCTTCAGCTGTTTCTAATCAGATTAAATGAAAACTTAAAAAAAAAAAAAGACTCTGAACTGAACCCACACCATCCACAGAGAGTTCTTGCCTCAAGCAACACTGGGGGAGTGGTATGTTCCTATCACCTACTTACAGCATATTTATTTCATTCCTGACAGGAAAACCTACTAAGAGTCACTCATCAAGCAGAAGATCTATCTCTCTCTGGACCCCTTGTCCTTTGTAGGTCCTGCTAGAGAGACTGTCTGCCAGGCCCAGACATTTAGTAGTGTCTTTGAAAGAGGCCACATATGATAACAAAGGCCTCAGAAGACACCAGAGATTCTGAATACCAGGCAGAGCCAACAGGTCGTTTAAGCACCAAGGTTAGGAAATGCGTCTGTAAGTAAAAAAGCACAACATTCTTTCTTTTGGTGAAATCTCAAAAAAAAAAAAGAAAAATGCTAGCAAACTGTATTCTATAATGTTGTAAAGAAACAAAATTATAATGTTCATGTGAATTGGTAACTGAAATGAGCGAGAGCACAGGCGAATCGGTGTTCGGTTTCAGTTCCCATTTACTGTAAGTCTCCACGTCGGTAATCTTGCCCCTCAACATAGCAGTTTTCCCATCAGCGTAATCTCATCAGCTTCTCTCATTGGAGTTTTGAGTGCCTGGCTCACAGTAAGTGAGGAAACAGAAGGACGGAAAATTCTCACAGCCAGAGAAAGGTAGAATAAGGATTTAGCCTCATCTCCTTTGCATTCAGAATCTGGGCTGCTAACCTCTAAGTTGTAATGGAACCAAAAAGCCAATGTAAGAAAACATAGGGCTATTTTTCTGAACTAGAGTAAGAAAGAATTTTTTAGTAGTATAAACAAATGAATAAACCATAAAGGAAAATGTATAGATTTAATCCCATGAAATTTTAAAACTTTTGTATAAAGAACACTTTCTGAAAGTTTAAGAGGTAAATAACCACTGAGCAAAACGTTCACAACATATATCGATTAATATCCTAAGTATATAAAAAAGCCAAGTGTTTAAGAAGATGAATAATCAGGGGCGCCTGGGTGGCTCAGTGGGTTAAGCCTCTGCCTTCGGCTCGGGTCGTGATCTCAGGGTCCTGGGATCGAGCCCTGCGTCGGGCTCTCTGCTCAGCGGGGAGCCTGCTTCCTCCTCTCTCTCTCTCTCTGCCTGCCTCTCTGCATACTTGTGGTCTCTGTCTGTCAGATGAATGAATAAAATCTTTAAAAAAAAAAAAAAGAAGATGAATAATCAATTAAAAAAAAAGACAAAATACCTATACTAAAAATGTACAAAATAAGAAATACAAATGGCCAGTAAACATGTAGGAAAATATTCTAAGTCAGAAAAATTGTTCAGAACACTTCACAGGTTGAGAGAATGTCCACCTTCCCAGATACCTTCTCTGATTCCCTTTTCTCCTCAGGCTCTCAGCTTGTCATGAGCTGGGAAGGTGAGGGCTCAGGCTCTAGGCACAGCTCATCAGGCTCCAGCACCCTCTCCTGACACTCTCCTCCCCACTGTGTAGTCCAGCCTGGGGGACACAGTAGACTTACTGCATTCTCAGATATAATTTCCCTGATGTTGACTATTTGCTGAGGCTTGAATTTTAATCATAGCTGGATGATCAGTTAGCTAGTGAGTGAGCCTAACTGACTGCAAAGCATTGAAATAGACCCAGTTAACTGTTCTTCCCTGAATGTGCCTTGCTTTAGGATTTGGTGCCTTTGCCTTCCTTGTTTTTTACCCTCTTTGCTTCCCTTCTTCTTCACAAGGCCAAGTCCCAGCCCCACTTCCTCTGAGGAGCCTACATTGCCAATGGGCAGAGTACATCACATCATCTTTGTACTCTCTTCACACTTCATGTATGCAAAGCGTAACATGGAGGTTAAAGGCATAGACTCATGAGCCAGACTGTCTGGGTTCAATCCCAGTTCTGACACTTATAGACGGTGTAACCTTGAGTCAGTTACTTCTCTGTGCCTCAGTGTCCTTATCTGCAAAATGGGGATAAAAATAGCAACAACTCATGGGAATGTTGAAAGCCTTAAGGTAGTCAACAGGGTGCTTAGGACAGTGCCTGACACATGGTAAGTGCCTTTTTAATCATTCTCCTATAAAACTTCCCACATTTAATGGTAGTTAACTATTTATATGCAGAGCAGGATTGAAAAAAAAAAAAAAAAAAAAAGGACTACCAAAGCTCAGTTGTGCAGATAAAGTGCAGTTTCTTCAGTTTGTTTATAGATTTTCTAGACTTCCTCTCAACTGACAACTGCTACCTCTACTCCTCTTGCTCTGGGAGATAAAGCCACCAAATGTACTTCAGCTTTATTCACTGAATTTGATCCAGTAATTTAAATACACCATTGATAACGTTGTCTTTAAAATCATTGCTTAGACTCTTATTTGCACTTCTCCAAGCCCCACCCAACTCCTCAAGGTTGGCCTCTGAGTTTTTGGAGGGAGAGAGACTGTCCTGCCCTTGATGGGAGAGGGTAAAGACCTCCGATACACGTAATGCCTTCTGCTCCTCTCTCCTCCCTGCTAATGGGGCTGTGCTGGCCTTCCACTGGGGTTGCCACTACTAAGCTCACACTCCCCTCTTGCTCTGCTCAGGAAGACCTACTGGCCTCCTCCTGCTGACTTAGCTCCACCAGCTGTGGCTTTCTCCAAGTCTCTGTTATGTCTTCCATCCTGTCCCCTGTTCCAGGTGGTCCATACCCAGCTCTCTTGCTGTTAGCTGCCTCTCAGCTTAGTATCCCCACCACGCCAGATGTGCTCAGGAGCACAAACTAGACCCTTTCTTGGCCGGAACACGCTGCTCTGCCCTGATTTACACCAGAACAACCAGACTCCTAAACTCTCCTCCTGCCCCCAGTATTTCCAAATTCTATCAAACATACAACTACCTCTTTTGATCATCTTTTTTTTTTTTTAAAGATTTTATTTATTTATTTGACAGAGAGAGATCACAAGTAGACAGAGAAGCAGGCAGAGAGAGGGAGGGAAGCAGGCTCCCTGCCAAGCAGAGAGCCCGATGCGGGGCTCGATCCCAGGACCCTGAGATCATGACCTGAGCCGAAGGCAGCGGCTTAACCCACTGAGCCACCCAGGCGCCCCTCTTTTGATCATCTTATTCCCACTATCCCTGGGAGTAGAATGGGAACTTTCCTCCATTTCTTGTGGATTGGTTGTCTCCCCACCACCACCACCCCCCGTACATGAAACTAGTCTGGACATCTGGCCTGGAACTCCATATAGCTTTCCTCCCTTCCTATCATATAGGAATACTGCCTGCCTTTCATGCCTGTTTTGTAATTGAAAAATCCAATTCAAAAATCAGATTCATTGGGATCTAAATGTTAATGTTTTCTTTTCCCTTTGGCATTTATGCTGCAACAATTTATATTCCCTCAAGGCTGACAAACAAAGGTTAAATAGAGTGAACTACCCCCTAACACACACACACACACACACACACACACACACACACACACACACGTACACAACTGGAAACATCTACCCCACTGTCTGAGATTGTTTCCCAGCCCCCTGAGGTCTGCAGAGACAGACTTCATCATATTCATTGAGCTGGGCTCAATGTCTGTCTCAATTTGAACACTGACCCTACCATCTACCCTGTGACCTTAGGCAAGTTACTTGGCCTGAGTCTGTTTTTTCATCTGTAAAATGCAGATAAGAATATAACTTAGGGGGTGCCTGGGTGACTCAGTTGGTGAAGCATCTGCCTTCTGCTCAGGTCAGGCTCCTGGGACCGAGTCTTGCTTTGGGCTCCCTGCTCAGTGGGGAGTCTTCTTCTCTCTCTCCCTTTGCGCTTTCCCCCTGTTTGTGCTCTCTCTCGCTCACTCTCTCTCAAATAGATAAATAAAATCCTAAAAAAAAAAAGAATATAACTTTGTGGGATTGTTTTGAGGGTTAAATAACTTAACACATGGAAAATTTTCAAAATAGTGCCAATAATTGCTCAAAAAATGAGACTCATTGTTGCTATTAGCTCAGCGCTTCTCCGGAGTGGTTTGCTCAATAAATGTTAATTGAAAGATCATACAATGAGCGAGTAACTAAACTTGGGGTATAGATCAGGAGTTCTGATCATCAGCACAGAAATATGGCTTAATTGCACTGTGTCCTTAAGAAAGCCATTTGTAAGGCAGGTGCTGTACTGCATATGTTTTGCAATCACGTGTCTAATCCTTACTCACGGGGGAAACTGCAATTAGCCTTTCTTTCACCTGATGTCATGCATTTAAATATTTAAGACTAATTTCCAAAGCTAGTTCTAAAAATTGGGCTTAGAGAAAGTAAAGAAAAATAATGAAAACACCGGGAAGTGAAAAGAGCAGGCTCTAAAAATCAAAAGATGGGCATCTCACTTGCAGCTCTGGTTCACAGGAGCCCAATGACCAAGGGTAAGCCACCACCTTTCCAATCCTCTCCTCTTGCTGTTGCACTGTATGTCTAAGTTCCTTCCAATAAACAATGCTGATCCTTACTTCTCTGAAGAAAGAGACAAAGCATTATGTCTCTGAAGAAAGAGACAAAGCATTATATTCATTAGATCTGCAGCACAGAAATTTGCTCACATAGATAGCCCTTTAGTTTGGTTCAGGATTCCATCAAAGTTCTCTTGCAAAGAAAGGCATTTGAGTAGTATCCACTGAAAACTCCCCCTGGACTTCAGGAGTCTTGCTTTAAAATGGGTCTCTTGTGGGGTGCCTGGGTGGCTCAGTGGGTTAAGCCTCTGCCTTCTGCTAAGGTCATGATCCCAGGGTTCTGCAATTGAGCCCTGCCTCAGGCTCTCCTCAGAAGGGAGCCTGCTTCTCCCCACTCCCTACTGCTCTGCCTACTTGTGATCTCTCTCTGTGTCAAATAAATAAATAAAATATTTTAAAAAAATGGTATCTTGTACACCCAGAAAAATTAAAAGGGTCTAGATACATGTACTTTAGGTACTTTATCTCAAATTACTTTGTCAATTTAAAGATATTGATGAATTTAAATGTAAATTATTTATGAATTAAGAATTAACAGCAAAATTTAAACACTCTTTGAGAAAAAACCTTCTAAGAAAGAAATTAAAGTGGAAAAAATTAAATTAATTTATTATAGTCTTTTTACCCATCATCATGAAGATATTTCTGGTCACACTTGTCAACTTTTCTTTAAAATGTTTAATATAACCTGGATTTTAATCCTGTAACAATCTTGGCATAATTTTTGATTATCACTTAAAAATATTTTTAATTGTAAATGCTGATAGCAAATCTTTGATATTATATGCATGTGAATTTATGTTTAATATGCATATTCTTTTTTTAAAAAAAGATTTTATTATTTATTTTTTGAGAGAGAGAGTAAGGAGAGAGAGAACAGAAGTGGGGAGGGACAGAGGGAGAGGGAGAAGCAGACTTCCTGCTGAGCAGGGAGCTGGACAAGGGACTTCAGGATCATGACCTGAGCCAAAGGTAGATGTTTAACCAACTGAACCCCCCAGGTGCCCCTAATGGGCATACTCTTTTTGTATGGACCTAAGAAAAATAATATTTTGGAGAAAAGTTAAAGAATTGTTTTAGTTCCACCTCAGTTATCTTAACCTTCTGTTAATTAATATATATGTATATATGTAGTTTAATTACTGTTCACTTATTTATTTACCTACCTGAAGTTTAAGAGTATATTAGCAAAATACTTAAATACCCTCTAACAACATAGTTATGGGTTAAAGCACCAAGATGAGAATAAACACAGTGGTATAAACATACATCAACTATGCTGATGAGAAGGTTATTAGCATTTATGACTTATTTTTACCTTATTGTTCTGTAGTACTAGTTCTTTTCTCAGACTAGTAATTTCTCATTTTCCACTGTTTACTTTTAGTTTTCCAAATCCATCCTTTTTTGTTTTCTGTTTACTTTTTATTATTTTTTTTCCAGAGAGAGAGAAAAAGACGGAGGTGGAAGAGGGTGGGAGGCAAGGGAGCAGGGGAGGGCGGAGGGAGAAAGAATCCTAGGTGGGTTACATGCTTGGTAAGGAGCCCAATACAGAGCTTAATCTCACAACCCTGAGATCATGAGCAGAGCTGAAATCAAGAGTTGGATACTTAATGCACTGAGTCACCCAGGCGCCCCTGTTTACTTGTAATTTTTATGTTATATTCTACTGTTAATTGAATAGCTTTCCCCATTCAAACTTTGGATGCTGTTAAACTTCTTTTCTGGGATCTTTAAAATTATCTTATTTTTCTTCCTGGTTCTCCCTTTCTTCTCTGTAATCTTGTGGCACTCCTTCCTAGCACGTCGTACTTTTTACACATTACACTGATTGCAATTGTTTGAGCTTTATATTTCTGAGCTTTATATTTGGCAAGATTGTGTTTGAAAGCAAACTATCAAGACTGTAAACATACCCAAACTCAATCCTATCCTTGAATCTGCCAATAAAGCTGTATGGTAATATAGGGATTAGGCAACAGTTTGAACTGAGCGACCTCTGCTGAGATATAACTGATTCTCTTCCTAATGGAAAATCATACTCACTTTCTCTTTTTGTGGGGTAGTAATTTTCCTTACTGAGATGTACAATTACTTGCAACAACAAGGGAGAGTTAATTGATCTGAGATTGAAGGATACGTGGGATAGTACAGTTCCTCCAGCTTTAACCCCCCTCCATAGGTGTGAGTATAAAGAAAAAAATCTGAATCAACTTTTAGAAAGTTGAATAAAATTAATTCCAATGGACTTTGAATGAAACGTATATTATTGGGAGAAAAAAATTAAAACTCTAAAGGATTCATTTTTCAATCCATAAGTCTAAAAGTTTCATGAAAAAAGAAGTAGAATCAAAGCAAGTGACAGCTGGAAAAGGCCTGGAGATCATGTTGGGGCCCAACATTTTTAGGTCCACTTCAATGCTCCCACTGGAGTTTGTTGGAGATGCCAGAATCAATTTTCTGCAATCCATTGCTCAAAGAGATTGTATCCTACTGGAGACCTACTGATTATCCTAAAATTGATTGAAAGAAATTGAAGGATATATTTGCCTGTTCTTTTGATTGATTTCACAAAAATGTACCTGAGTCAAAGTTAACATTCAGACTACCAAAAATGTCTATATAATTTTGCCATGGTTTTGAGTCTTTTTAGTGTATTGATGGTCTGCTCTTCTATAGTATAGTAAGGCTATATTGAAGTTTCTGTTATTATAAATGTATTTTTTAAAGAATTTGGAGTTTCTGAGTAGTGATGGTTTAACAGAAACATTTGGGAGGAAATTCCACATTTCCAAAGCATGGCTTCAGTACAGAAAAACAGCAAATGTGTTGATTTTTCTTTCGGGTATGTAGGTTTTGGTTAGGTCTGAGTTATAACACATTATATGGAAAATTCATAGGACTTTATATTAGCAAAGGGAATGAAATGAAACAGTTATTTAAAGGAACAAGACATTTGGCCAAGAACCCAGTCACCTGGATATCTAAGATATATAGCCTTGTTTAGAATAGTTGTTCCCTTGGGGTGCCTGGGTGGCTCAGTGGGTTAAAGCCTCTGCCTTCAGCTCAGGTCGTGATCTCGGGGTCCTGGGATGGAGCCCCGCATTGGGCTCTCTGCTCAGCAGGGAAACTGCTTCCTCCATTCTCTCTACCTGCCTCTCTGCCTGCTTGTGATCTCTGTCTGTCAAATAAATAAATAAAATATTAAAAAAAAAAGAATAGTTGTTCCCTTCCTGTGTGTATGACTTTCATAGTCACAGACCGAAGTATACATATATAACTGCCTATATGTTTCTATAACTAAACCTAAAGCCTATTTTAAGGTCTCATTCTTCTTAAAGATTAAAAAAAAAC
Organism: Enhydra lutris kenyoni; assembly: GCF_002288905.1. NCBI lineage: Eukaryota > Metazoa > Chordata > Mammalia > Carnivora > Mustelidae > Enhydra > Enhydra lutris. The sequence continues at coordinate 40,462,411 of NW_019154095.1, forward strand.
ACAGATATTTGCAAATGACTTACTCATAAAGGGTTACCATCCAAAATATATAAAGAGCTTATAAAACTAAACACACCGAAAATTAATAATCCAATTAAAAAATTGACAGAAGACACGAATACACATTTCCCCAAAGAAGACATCTAGATGCCAATAGACACATGAAAAGATGCTCAACATAACTTATCATCAGGGAAACGTGAATCAAAACCACAATGAGATATCACCTTACTCCCGTCAGAATGGCTAAAAACAACACAAGAAACAACAGGTGTTGGTGAGGATCTGGAGAAAGGGGAACCCTCTTGAACTGTTGATGGGAATGCAAACTGGGGCACGCATTGTGGAAAACAATATGGAGGTTCTTCAAAAAATGAAAAATCATTCCAGTTAGTTAACACAAAGCACAGTATTAGTTTCAGCTGTACAATATATGTTTCAACACTTCTGTATAACACTTCGGTATTTGTTAAAGTGTGCTCCTTAAACCCATCACCTATTTAACCCATCCTGCCACCCACCTCCCCTCTGGTAACCATTAGTTTGTTCTCTACAGTTATGATTTGGTTTCTTGGTTTGCCTCTCTGTCTCTTTTTTCCCCCTTTGTTCATTTGTTTCTTTCTTATATTCCACATATAAGTGAAATCATACGATGTTTGCCTCTCTCTTAACTTATTTCACTTAGCATAATACTCTCTAGCTCTATCCATATATATATGTGTATATATACACACACACGTATATGTACATCCTATACATACATGTATATACCAATGTATATATATGTACATATATATACTACTCCTTCTTTATCCATTCATCAGTTAATGGACACTTGGGCTGTTTCCATAATTTGGTTTTTGTAGATAATACTGCTATAAACATTGGGGTGCATGTATCCTTTTAAATTAATATTTTTGTATTCTTTGGGTAAATACCCAGTAGTGGGATTGCTGAGTCCCAGAGTAGTTCTATTTGTAACTTTTTGAGGGAGCTCCATACTATTTCCACAGTGGCTACATTCCTATCAACAGTGTTAGTTCCCCTTTCTCTGCATCCTTGCCAACACTTGTTGTTTCCTGTGTTGTTGATTTTAGTATTGATTTGCATTTCCCTGATGATGAGTGATATTGAACATCTTTTTATGTATCTGTTGGCATCTGGATATCTTCTTTGGGGAAATGTCTATTCATGTCTTCTGCCCATTTGTAATTGGATTATTAATTTTTGGTGTGTTGAATTTTATAAGTTCTTTTATATTTTGGATACTAACCCTTTACCAGACAAATTATTTGCAAATTTCTTATCATATTCCATAGGTTGCCTGTTAGTTTTGTTGATTATTTCCTTCTCTGTTCATAAACTTTTTATTTTGGTGTAGTGCCAATACTTTATTTTTGCTTTTGTTGCCCTTGTTTCACAAAACCTATCTAGAAAAAAGTTGCTTTGGTCAAATCTAGAGAAATTACTGCGTGTGCTTTTCTTCAAGTACTTTTATATTTTCAGGTCTCACATTTAGGTCTTTCATCCATTTTGAGTTTATCTTTGTGTATGGTGACAGAAAATGAACCAGTTTCATTCTTCTGCATGTGGCTATCCAGTTTTCCCAACACCATATGTTAAAGAGAACTTTTTTTCCTATTGGATATTCTTTCCTGCTTTGTTGAAGACTAGTTGACCATACGGTTGTGGCTTTATTTCTGGACACTCTATTCTGCTCCATTGATCTATGTGTCTATTTTGGTGCCAGTACCATACTGTTTTGATCACTATAGCTTTGTAACATAACCTGAAGTCTGGAATTTTGATGAATCCAGCTTTGCTTTGCTTTTTCAAAGTTGCTTTGGCTACTTGGGGTCTTTTGGGTTTATTCAAATTTTAGGATTGTTTGTTCTAGCTCTGTGAAAAATGCTGGTGGTATTCTGATGGGGTTGCATTAAATGTGTAGATTGCTTTTGGAAGTATAGATATTTTAACAATATTTCTTCTTCCAATCCATGAGCATGGAATGTTTTCCCATTTCTTTGTGTCCTCTTCAATTTCTTTCATCAACGTTTAATAGTTTTCAGAGTATAGATCTTTCACCTCTTTGGATAAGTTTATTTTTAGGTATCTTATTGTTTTCGGTGCATTTGAAAATGGGATTGAGTTTTTGATTTCTCTTTCTGCTGCTTCATTATTGGTGTATAAGAATGCAACAGATTTCTGTGTATGGATTTTGTATCCTGGGACTTTACTGAATTCATTTAGTAGCTTTTGATGGAATCTAGGGTTTTCTTTATAGAGTATCATGTCATCTGCAAGTAGTGTAAGTTTGACTTCTTCCTTACCAATTTTGCATGCCTTTTATTTTTTCTTGTCTGATTGCTATGGCTAGGACTTCCAGTATGTGTTAAATAATAGTGGTGAGAATGGACATTTCTGTCTTATTTCTGACTGTAGGGTAAAAGCTCTCAGTTTTCCCCCATTTGAGGATGTATTAGCTGTGTTTTTTTTTTTTATAGATGGTCTTTATGATGTTGAGGTATGTTTCCTCTAACCCTACCTCATTAAGCGTTTTTGTCATGAAGCTATGTTTGTACTTTGTCAAGTGCTTTTCCTGTATCTATTGAAATGATCATATGGTTCTTATCCTTTTTTTAAAAATTGATATGGTGTATCATGTTGATTGATTTGCCAGTGCTGACCTACTCTTGCAACACAGCAATAAATCCCACATGATCATGGTGAATGATTCTTTTTTTTTTTTTAAAGATTTTATTTATTTGACAGACAGAGATCACAAGTAGGCAGAGAGGCAGGCAGAGAGAGGGGAGGAAGCAGGCTCCCTGGTAAGCAGAGAGCCCGACGTGGGGCTTGATCCCAGGACCCTGGGACCATGACCCAAGCCAAAGGCAGAGGCTTTAACCCACTGATCCACCCAGGTGCCCCGTGAATGATTCTTTTAATGTATTGCTGAATTTGGTTTGCTAGTATTTTACTGAGGATTTTTGCACCTATGTTCATCAGAGATATTGGCCTGTAGTTCTCCATTTTAGTGGTGTCTTTATCTGATTTTGGTATCAGGGTAATCCTGGCCTCAAAGAATGAATTTGGAAGTTTTCCTTCCTTTTCTATTTTTTGGAGTAGTTTGAGAAGAATAGGTATTAACTCTTCTTTAAATGTTTGGTACAATTCTCCTGTAAAGCCATCTGGCCTTGGATTTTTGTTTATTGGGAATTTTTTGATTACTGATTCAATTCCTTTGCTAGTTATCAGTCTCTTAAATTTTCTGTTTTTTCCCATTTCAGTTTTGGTAGTTTATATGTTTCTAGGAATTTATCCATTTCATCCAGGTTATCCAATTTGTTGGCATATAGTTTTTCATAATATTCTCTTATAATTGTTTCTATTTCTGTGGTATTGGTTTTTATTTCTCTTCTCTCATTTGTGATTTTATTTATTTGGGCCTTTCTCTTTTCTTTTTGATAAGTCTCCCTAGAGGTTTATCAATTTTATTAATTTTTTTCAAAGAACCAATTCCTGGTTTCATTGATCTGTTCTATTGGGTTTTGTTTGTTTATGATTTTTTTCTGTTCTAATCTTTATTATTTCCTTCCTTCTCCTGGCTTTAGGCTTCACTTGTTCTTCTTCTAGCTTCTTTAGGTGTAAAATTAAGTTGTTTATTTGAGATTTTTCTTGCTTCTTGAGGTAGGCCTGTATTGCTATAAGCCTCCCCATTTACATTGCTTCTGATGCAACCCAAAGGTTCTGGACTATTGTGTTTTCATTTTCATTTCTTTCCATGTGTTTTTTAAATTTCTTCTTTGATTTCCTGGTTGACCCATTTATCTTTTAGTAACATGTTGTTTAACTTCCATGTATTCATGGTCTTTCGAGATTTTTTCTTGTGGTTGACTTCTAGTTTCATAGTGTTGTGGTCAGAAATGGTGCATGGTAGGGTGCCTATGTGGCTCAGTCAGTTGGGTAGCCAGCTCTTGATTTCAGCTCAGGTCATGATCTCAGGGTCATGGGATTGAGCCCTGCTTCAGACACCACACTTAGTGTGGAATCTGCTTAAGACTCTCTCTCCCTCTCCCTTTGCCCCTTCCCCATCGTGTTCTCTAAAATAAATAAATAAATCTTTTAAAAAATGATGCATGGTATGACTTCAGTCTTTTTGCATTTGTTGAGGCCTGTTTTGTGACCTAATATATGATCTATTCTGGAGGATGTTCCATGTGCCCTTGAATGTTTTAGGATGGAATGTTCTGAGTATATCTGTTAAGTCCGTCTAGTCCAGTGTGTCATTCAAACCATTGTTTCCTTGTTGATTTTCTTCTTAAATGAACTGTCCATTGATGGAAGTGGGGTGTTACAGTCCCCTAATATTACTGTATTATCAGTGAATTACTGTATGTTTGTTATTAATTTTTTAATATATTTTAATGCTCCCATGTTGGAGGTATAAATATTTGCAATTGTTATATCTTCTTGTTGGATTGTCCCTTTTTATCTCCATTTACAGTCTTTGTTTTTTTTTTTTGTTTTTTTTTTTAAAGATTTTATTTATTTATTTGAGAGAGAGACAGTGAGAGAGAGCATGAGCGAGGAGAAGGTCAGAGAGAGAAGCAGACTCCCCGCGTAGCCGGGAGCCCGATGCGGGACTCGATCCCGGGACTCCAGGATCATGACCTGAGCCGAAGGCAGTCGTCCAACCAACTGAGCCACCCAGGCGTCCCTACAGTCTTTGTTTTAAAATCCAGTTTGTCTGATATAAATATTGCTGCTCTGGCTTTCTTTTGACATCCATTTACATGATAAATATTTCTCCATTCCCACACCTTTTATCTTCAGTTGTCTTCAGGTCTAAAATGAGTCCTGTAGGCAGCATATAGATGGGTCTTATTTTTTAACTGATTCTGACACCCTATATCTTTTGATTGGAGCATTTAGTCCATTTATATTCAAAGTAGTTGTTGATAGATATGTATTTATTGTCATTTAACTACTTGTTTTGTAATTATTTCTGGAGATTTTCTCTGATCCTTTCTTGTCTTTGTCACTTTTGGTCTCTTTTTTCCACTCAAAGAATCTTCTTTAATATTTCTTACAGGGCTGATTTAGTGGCTATGAACTCTTTTATGTTTTGTTTGTGTGGGAAACTCTTTATTTCTCCTTCTATTCTGAATGATAGAATATTCTTGGCTGGATAGAATATTCTTGGCTGCATATTTTTTCTCATTGAACACGTTGAATATATCATGCCACTCCTTTCTGGCCTGCCATGTTTCTATTGAGAAATCTCCAGGTAAGCTTATGGGTTTTCTCTCATAAGTTAAGGACTTCTTTTGTCTTGCTGCTTTTAGAATTTTTTCTTATCATTATATTTTGCAAGTTTAAGTACAATATGTCTTGGTGTTGGCCTGCTTTTGTTGATTTTGATAGGAGTTCTCTGTGCCTCCTGGAGCTGAACGTCTGTTTCCTTTCCCAGGTTAGGGAAGTTTTCAGCTATTATTAACTCAAATAATTTTTCTGTCCCCTTTTCTTTCTCTTTTTCTGTGACTCTTATAATACAAATGTTATTACATTTGATGGAATTACTGAATTCTCTGTCTATTCTTGTGTTGCATAATTCTTTCTTTCTTTTATTCAGCTTCATTCTTTTCCATTATTTTATCTATGTCACTAATTAGTTCCTCTGCTTCTTCCAGCCTGCTCTTCATCAAGGGTGCCTTTAATCTTGTTTATTATACCCTTCATCTCCTATCGATTCTTTTTAACTCTTTTATCTCTGTTGTAAGGGTCTCACTGATGTTTTTTATTCCTTTCTCAAGCCCAGTGTGTGTCTTTATGAGGATTGTTTTAAATTATCCATCAGGCATCAGGGTGCCTGGATGGCTCAGTCAGTTGAGTGTCTGATTCTTGATTTTGTCTTAGGTTGTAGTCTCAGTGTTGTGAGAGTAAGCCCTGTGTTGTTCTGCATTGGGTATGGAGCCTGCTTGGGATTGTCTCTCCCTCTCCCTCTCCCTCTGCCCCTACCTCCCCACTCCCTTTCAAAAAACAAAAACAAAAATGAAAACAAAATAAAACAAAATAACTCCATCAGGCACATTACTTAGTCTGTTACTTACATCTCTGGTGATGACCTTATCTTGTTCTTTCATTTGGTACAAATTCCTTCATCTTCTCATTTTGTCTAAGTCTCTTCCTTTTTCTTAGAAAAGCCAGTTCTGTCACCTGCTTAAAGGTAATGGCCTTATGAAGGAAAGGTCATATTGTGCCCAGGGCTTGGCACTTCAGGGAGTGTCTCCAGTGTGTGCTGCATGAGCTGTGGTGTTATGTTTTGGCTACTGTATCCTTCTGACCAGTTGTCTGCAGATGCTCTCCTTGCCTGTAGTGGGCAGTGTTTGGTCCCTGGCCTAAATGTGGTGAGTTTTGACTAGATGTGCTCTGGTTTGCTCATGGAATGAGGCCTGATATTCCTTTCAATAGAACTGAAGCCCTGTAGAATGCTTTGGTCAGGAGCCATGGTGTGGACAGGGGTTTCTGCTAGTCTTCTGTGGAAGGGGACCACTGCACTGGGATTGCAGCAAGCTTTCCTGAGAAGGGCAGTCCCACCAGAGTGCAGAGGTGTGGCACTTGGTGTAAGGAAGTTAGGCAGCCAGTGTCAGCCCTGCCTGCTTCGCACAGGTGGCTCTGTGTTTATGCTGAGAAGCCAGGGAGAGAAATGGCACTGGCCAGCTTCTTTCTCCCTGGAATAGTGTCTCCATGAATGCTGCCTTTCAGAAAGAGTAAATAATCTCTCCACTTCATGCCCTAGGTGCTCTTCAGATTGCTATTTCCATGCCGTACAACTGTGGTTGCTTGCCTGCCTTTTCTTTAGGAGTTGGGCAGTGCCCTCCATGCTCTATCCAAGACAATCCCACTGACCTTTAAAACTTCAGGCTTTAAGCTCCACTGGTTGCAATAGCTCATATAATTCAGCCCCTCTCATTTTCCAAGCCAATCGCTTTGAGAAAATGTTCTCTTTGTGTGTTCCCCTGTGTGCTCCTCTCTCTCTTGCCCTTCTCTGTGATCATGGCTCTCTCCCCTCTGCAGAGCTCAAGATCCATTTCTCTTCTAAACTATATCTCCACACTTCCTACCTTCTTCAGTGTTGCCTCTTCTCTCCCTTTAGTTGTGGAGTTTATTCTGTCAATCTTCAGGTTGATTTCTGGGTTATTTAGGATGATATGATCATTACCTAGTAGTGTTCATGGGACAAGATGAGTGTAGAGTCCTTCTACTCTGCTGCATCTTCCTCTACCTTAACAGACTCTTACCTATAGAGAACAAACTGGTGGTTACCGAGGGGAGGTGGCTGGGGGCATGGGTGAAATAGGTGATGGGGATTGAGGAGTGCACTTGCGATGAACACAGGGTGTTGTATGAAATTGTTGAATCACTGTAAAGTACATTTGAAACTAATAGAACCCTGTATGTTAACTACAGTGGGCTTAAAATAAAAAATCAAATAAGAATATGATTTTTTTTTAAATGTAGTCAGTTCCAAGTAAACCTATTGCCATAAGGGTTTTTCAGTCATTTTAGAATTTTCCCTGCCCACTTCTTCCACTTTGAAAGATGATGTAAATTCCAGAGTCTTGTCTATCATCACAGTCAGGGCAGACCTAGCATTTGGGGAAAGCACAAGAGCTCTAGTTGTTCTCTGTCCTACAGTGGCACCTAGTGAGAAGTGCAATTTGTTTAGTCCTTGGGTGTGGACTTCTCTTCACCCTGGTGCTTGTGTGGGTGAATTCATCACTATCTCAGTGTGGGCTATAGGACCCACACTCCTATCTCAACTAAGAGACACTTTTCACATGCCCTCGAATAAGATCACTGGCTTTTCTTTAAGTGCATGTCCCCATTTCTTTGTTTCTATCCACACTATCCCCTCTATTTGTAAAGGTCTTCCCCACTCAATAATCTTGTCTCAGAACATTATCCAATCTTGAAAAAATTCATAAGTTCCGGCCACAGTGGGTCCTTATGCCTGTATGACTGTGGTCCACCCTTGTGAAGTCACAGTTGTCCTCTTTGGTCCAGGCGTATGTAAACTGTCCAGAATCTATAGGTACTTGTGCCCCCAAACTACTTTTACATTCAGTTTTTAGCTTGAACTCACCATAGGCAAGGTAAAAAAAATCTGACTGGGGTTATGACCAATAAATATAAGAACAGAAAGGAGAATCAAGAGGCCTACTCCCCAGTCCCATGGCTGCCACTTAACAAGCTGTGTGGTTGAATGAGTCCCTCAGCTTGTCTGTACCTGTGTTCCTCACCAGGATAATGATGGAGTGGGATTAAAGTAGTAAAGGCCTCTTCCAATATTAAAATCAGTGGAGACAGCTTTCTAATTGTCCCACCTCTCCTCTAAGCTCTTCCCTCAAGTGAACTTGTAAGTGTTACACTCCATGTAAGTGAACTTGATTTATGTTCTCACCGTGAAGCACATCTGTGCTCATGGAAAAGTAATTACCTCACCTCTGGAAGTGCTCTGTGGTGTGAGTGTGCCTTAAATAATTGAATGAGAGAGAGAAGAAAGAAAGAAAAGGAAAGAGAAATTAGTTTACCTACAAAAAAGTTAAAAAGAAAATATTTGTAAACAACTGGAAATCTATAATGTATTAAGGTTCATTCTGTGATATTAAATCAGCATATTAAATTACCTTCACCAATTTATTGGGTTGTATATATACAATTGGATAGATACGATATAATATATATATATATATAATTGTACATATATACAATTTAACATAATATCTTCTTAATATCTTTTACTTTCAATCTATATACAATTGGATTTTCATCTCCTAAAATAACTGATTATGGAAATACCACCTCTTGCAAGAAGCTCTGTGATCCCTCTGAGTCAGAAATCGTCTCTTTCATGGGTGCCTGGGTGGCTCAGTTGGTTAAGTGTCTGCCTTCGGCTCAGGTCATAGTCCCAGGGTCATGGGATCAAGCCCCACATCGGGCTCCCGGCTCAGCAGAGAGTCTGTTTCTCTCTCTCTCTCTCCCCCTCTGCCTTTCCCGCTGCTTGTGCTCGCTCTCTCCAAAAAAAAAAAAGAAAAAAAGAAAAAGAAAAAGAAAAAAAAAAACTTTAAAAAAGCAGAAAGAATATCTTTCTGCTCAAAACCTCTTACTATGTTTTATATCTGTCATGTCACTCACCACATATTTTGTATTTTGTTTACTGTGTCCTTTTGTATTTTACCTTCTAGTCTATAAGGAGCTTGACAATAGAAGAGACCAAGTTTTATATATTAGAAAATAACCACAGAATCTAATGCATGGTAGTGCTCAAAATATATTTTCTCAATGAATAAAATGATAATTGCATTAGTCAGCTTTCACCATGATAAGCTGTGTAAAACAAAAAAGCCAGTGGAATACAAACATTTATTTCTCTTTTAAAGGTCGTGGCCAGTCAGGTAATCGTGCTTCGGGCCGATGTTCACTTCAGTTCTGCTCATGTGACCTTCCTCTGGGACTTGTCTGAAAGAGATACATTTTTTCTGGAATGCTCACTTCTATTGTTGGATAGTTAGAAGAAGGTTGGCAGAAAGTCCAGAAGCTTCTTCAAGCATCTATTTGGAACTAGCAGGAGTCACTACTTGCCACACTACTATGCCAAAGCAAGTCACCCAAGCAAACCCAACTTCACTGGGAAATACACTTCTCCTAGGTGGGGCAGGTTCAGAAGTGATGGAATGTTTACTGAAAAATAATATGATTCACAACAAAGACAGTGAAGGATACAGAACGGAAAATAAGCAGTTACACAGATCTTTAGTATTATGGCAATAGTATCACCAAGCTAAGTAAGTGCATTCAAAAAGCTCTTTCACATTAATTCTCCATCCTTATATACTTTCTAGTTAGGAAGGTGTTGTATATAGCTCTAGCCTGGATGAAAAATATACATAGATGAAGTAAAATTCAGATATGCTATAGAATAACATGCAGGTTTTCCCCCAGGAGACTAAGAATGAACAGTTCCTTTCTATTTCTGACCTAGGCTTAGAGAAAAAATGGATAGAGCAGTCTTAATGAAGTTCATTAAATGAAGAATTAATGAATTAATGAAGAATTAATGAAGTAAATTTAAAAAGTTTTTTTGTCTTTTTGAGATATAATTTTGTATATCATAAAATTCACCCATTTAGAGTATATAATACAATTCAATGGTTTTAATATATTGAAATATGTGTGTGACCATCATCACATTCTAAATTTAGAAAATTTTCCTCCTCAAAAAAAACAGGTACTCATTAGCATTCTCTGCTTATGACCCAACCCCTAACCCTAGGCAACTACTGACCTACTTTCTGTCTCATTAGATTTGCTCACTCTGAACATTTCATAGAAATTGAATCATATGGTGTGTTTATACAACTGCTTTCTTTCACCTAGCATCTGTTTTCAAGGTTTGTGCATGCTATATCAGTACTTCATAATTTTTTATGGCTGAATAGTATTCCATTGTGTGGATATACCACATTTTGTTTATCCATTTATCAGTTAATGAACATTTAGGTTGTTTTCACTTTTTGATTATTATAAACATTTGTGTATAGGTTTTTTTTAAAAGAACTTTTTTTCTTTAAAGATTTTATTTATTCATTTGACAGAGAGAGGTCACAAGTAGGCAGAGAGGCAGGCAGAAAGAGGGGGAAGCAGGCTTCCTCAAGAGCAGAGAGCCCAGTGTGGGCCTCAATCCCAGGGCCCTGAGACCATGACCTGAGCCGAAGGCAGAGGCTTAACCCACTGAGCCACCCAGGCACCCTGTGTATAGGTTTTTGGGTGGACATATGTTTTCATTTCTCTTGGGTACATATGAAAGAGTAGAGTTGATGGTCGGATGGTAATTACATCAACTTTTTGAAGAACCGCCAAAATGTTTTCTAAAGCCACAGCGCCATTTTATATTTTAATCAGCAATGTATAGGGTTCCCAATTTCTCCACCTCCTCACCAACATTTGTTTTATCTGTCTTCTTGATTCTGGCATCCTAGTGATAGCTCATTGTGGTTTTATTGTGCATTTTCTAAGTGACTAATGATGTTGAACACCTTTACATGCGTTTACTGTCCATTCATATATCTTTTCTGAAGAAATATCTACTGAAAGATGTTGCTCATTTTTAATTAGGTTATTTGTTTCTTTACTATGGAATTCTAAGAGTTCTTTATACATTCTGGTTTTCAGTCCCTCATCCAATAAGCGATTTGCAAATATTTTCTTCTGTTCTATGGTTGTCTTTTTTTTTCTTTTTTTGGCTTTCATGATGGTTTCATAGAATAAAGTGCTTTTGGCCTAGCTCTTAAACTTTAATCCTTTCATGCCAATGCATCTGCACTGCTTTAAGTGTAATAAGATGCTAGACTGAGTGCTGAAGACTATGACTTCACATATCTTGACTTCTCTGTTCATTTTGCCAGTAAAGGAAATTATATTAGCACTGGCTGAGACTGCCTTCTTAAACAAACGTCAACCCCACTTCCTCTTTTTGTGTACCAGTTATACTTGAATGAGACTTCAACAACTGGATGAGCCACGATTCAGTTGTGGCTTGAGTGGAAGCCCCTGGAACAATGTCTGCTCTCACTTAGGTAGAGCTCTTTCTGCCTTAACTGAAATTCAAGGTCATCAATGCCTTTCAACTTAGAGAAGAAGCATCACTGCCAATTTTCCTCTGGGTCATATCACCATGAGAATTTGTTTTCTGTTGTATTAAGAATTATTTAACTCTTCACATTTAGTCTCAAATAATTTAATTTGGAAAGGCACAGTGGACTTTGCATGGACTTTAAATCAAGTATCTCCCTTGGAATGGCATAGAGGTACTCGAGAGAGCTTCATTATTTCCAGTTAATGTTCCATGACCATGCCTGTGTATTCTCAATCCTCTGATCTAAAACTTAAAGATATGAAATAGCCTAATGGAAAATGCTAAACCCATAAATTTCTAAGCATGAATGTGACTTTCTAAACCTGAAATCCCTTGAGAGCCCTTTGTTTCCAATATGCAAGAAGGCTGTGGTGTGCAAAGCCTGCTTTTAGTTTCAGGCCGTCTTTCCATTAGCAAATTGTAAGCTTGTGTAGAGCTATTACAGGTCAAATGTTCTTAAATTCATTAATAAAACTTACTGGAAGGCCAGAGAATTTAGAACAATTTATGGAGATTTCGGAGCTGTCAGATCTCCTGTGGACAAAGTTAAAGATACTAGTTTCATCACCCTTGCTTCCCAATTTCTTCTTTTAATACATTGAAACTTATTTAAAAACATGAAGTTGTATGCAAATAACCAAACCCTGAGATAGTAACAATCCTTATTGTCTTGGGTAGAATTTCCCAGAAGAGGTCTTGAAATAAAAATGGACTCCCAGGAGGTTTATTGGGTATGCTGTCAGGAACCATTCCCATAGGAAAGGGAAGGATGTGGGCTCACACTCTATTCTCACCATATGGGACGTGATCTTAACCCTACTTATAGGCTGAGGTAAATAGGTGAGGTAGGGTTAGGTTCTGATGGGGATACATATCCTGTGGGTGGAGGTCTCAACACTCTCTTCAAGTATGGGGGCACACTGCTATTAATAGGGAGGGGTAGCCCACTTCTATAGCCCCAGAGGGCTCAGAGAGTTAGGAATTTGAAGACTGAAGGAGAATCTGAAATCAACTCAGATGTCCTTGGCTGGAAGTTTCATCTTTTTTGGAGGTCTACTGTTCTCACAATTAGTTCCTAAGCCTGGCAACCTGCTTTCTCTATCTTCTCTATCTAGCATTTGAGACCCTATTGTATGGTATGCTTCAAAATGGTCCTCTTGCCTCCACATTTGGCTCTCATTTGCCTGTAAATTGCTTTCAGGTTTCCCTTATCTTTTCCAGAGTGTCAACCTATCTTATTAATAGCTAGTGAATTACATTATAGTTACAACTTTCCAAACTGTGGACACATCTGGTACTTTATACCAGCTACTGCATGTCTTTCCACTGGTATACCATTTTAATTCCCTCCTGGTGAAAGTTTTAACAATCAAACCAAATATTAGTTTCCTATGGCTGTCATAATAAACTGGATGGCTTAAACAACAGAAATTTACTCTCTCATAGTTCTGGAGGCTACAAGTCTGAAATCAAGGTATCAGTCAAGCCATGCTTCTTCTGAATGTTCTAGGGGAGAATTTTTCCTCATGTTTCTGGTGGCTCCTGAAATCTCTTGGCTTATGGCTTTATGACTTCATACTTTATGCCTCCAACTTCCTTATTTCTCTCTGTCTTCATGTTTCCGCTTTTCTCATAAGGATGTCAGTCATTGGATTTAAAGCAATCCTAAATCTAAGATAATTATATCTTGAAATCCTTAGCTAATTACATCTTCAAAGACCCTATTGTCTTTTTAAAAAAATGTCTTAATGTTTCAAGTCTTTATTTAAATTCTCATTAGTTAATTGTTAGGGTAATATTAACATGTAACACCCAGTGCTCATGATAACAAGTGTACTCCTTAATACCCAACCCATTTAGCCCACTCCACACCCACCTCCCTCCATCGATTCTCAGTTTGTTCTCTATAGTTACCTGCCTCTCTTATGGTTTGTCTCCCTCTCCTTTTTTTTTCTTTCCCCTGTGTTCATCTGTATTGTTTCTTAAATTCCACATATGAGTGAAATAATATGGCATTTGTTCTTCTCTGACTGACTTATTTCGCTTAGCATAATGCCCTCTAGTTCCATCCATCTCATTGCAAATGACAAGATTTCATTCTTTTCAATGGCTGCATAATATTCCACGGTGTGTGTGTGTGTGTGTGTGTGTGTGTGTGTGTGTGTGTGTGTGTATAAGTACATATCACATTTTTATTCATTCATCAGTCAATGAACATCTGGTCTCTTTCTATAATTTGGCTATTCTTGATAATGCTTATAAACACTGGACTGCATGTATCTCTTCAAATCAGTATTTTTTTATTGTTTGTTAAATATCTAGAAGTGAAATTGCTGGGTCATAGGGTAGTTTTATTTTTAACTTTTTGAAGAAACTCCATACTATTTTCCAGAGTGGCTGCACCAGCTTGCATTCCCACCAACAATGTAAGAGGGTTCTCTTTTCTCTTCACCAACGTCTGTTGTTTCCCATGTTGTTAATTTTAGCCATACTGACAGATGTGAGGTTATATCTCATTGTAACTTTGATTTGTGTTTCTCTGATAATGAGTGATATTGAACACCTTTTCATGTGTCTGTTAGGCATCTGGATGTCTTCTTTGGAAAAAATGTTCATGTCTTCTGCCCATTTATTAACTGGATTATTTGTTTATTGGTGTTGAGTTTGGTAAGTTCTTTATATATTTTGGATACTAACCTCCAATCAGTTATGTCTTTTACAAGTATCTTTTCCCATTTTGTAAGCTGCCTTTTAGTTTTGTTGATTATTTCCTTCACTGGGCAGAAGCTCTTTGTCTTGGTGAAGTCCCAATAGTTCATTTTTGCTTTCGTTTCCCTTGCCTCCAGAGACATGTCTAGTAAGAAGTTGCTATGGATGATATCATAGAGGTTGCTGCTTGTGTTCTTCTCTAGGATTTTGATGGTTTTCTGTCTCACATTTAGGTCTTTCAACCATTTTGAATTTTTTTGTGTGTATGGTGTCAAAAAGTCAAAGACCTTATTTCCAAATAAGGTCATCTTTTGAGGTTCTGGATGGACATGAACATTGTGATGGGGGAGAACGCTATTTAATCCACTATAGGTAGCCAGTTTGGCCAGGGACTCTTTGTGCTTTATTTACCACTGATTAGGAGCTCCTCACTGCTAGCCAGGTGGCAAATGATTCATTTCCAAAACCTCGTATTACCTTTGTCATCCCACTCCTGATAACAACCTCATAGGTTGGATTCCCCAGGAAACAGACCCTGAGTCAGAGCTCAGCCTGAAGAATGTTAATTAGGGAATGCTCTTGGTACCTGTGGAAGGGAAGAGAAGTCAAGCTGCCTCAGCCTCAACCAGTCACACAGGCTGACCTGTGGTCTGACCTGTCAGTCATCTGGGGTTGGGCCAAACTGGTTAGATGTTTATATACCCACCTCTGTTAGTCACTGGATATGAGCAACTATGGGAAAGGCTTGAGCTTGAATGAGGTGGTTCTTTGTAGCTTTCACAAATATCACCAAATTGCTCATCCATATGTTTGAACCGATTTACTTTCTCATTGGCAACATGTGAGTCCCAGTTATATCACATTCTTGTTAAATTTGATGTCAGACTCTAAAATTTTTGCCACTCTGATGGATATGATCCAGTTTGTTAGTTTAATTTACATTTTGTTTATTACCAGTAAATTTGAGCTCGTCTCCTAAAGTTGATTAACCATTCATATTCCCCCCTGCCTTTTTAAACTTTTTTTTTTTTACCTTTCTAAACTTGCTCCTCATATTCTCCACCCATTTTCTATTTTTCTATTGCTTATATTTTTCTTACTGATTTATAAGTGTTCTTATGTTCTGGATCCCAACTCTTTTGTATTCTATAGGTTGCAGACATTTTCTCCCAGTCTGTCTTTTATAGTGTCTTCTGTTATACAAGAATTTTACATTTTAGTATACTCAAAAGTATTTATTGTTACCTTTGTTGATTGTATTTTTCTTTTCCCAAACCTGATGTTATAAAAAGTATTTTCATAAATCTTACTCTAAGATACAAAATTTTACTTTTTACATTGTCTTTAATATACTTGAAATGTATTTTTGTGTATGATATAAAGTTTTTACATGAATAAGCCATTTTCATAAAGATAATAAGCAAAACACATTTGAAGAATATTCATAATTTTTGACTCAGAAGTTACATGATTAAGATTTATCCCAAAGAAAGGAACAGAGATGTGTGCAAAGATTTACTAGGATGATGACCACATCATTATTTACCATATGGAATAATTGCAGACAATTATGAATTTGATTACAGTTATGTAATGTTATATAGCTATAAAAATAACACATTTGAAGAAAATTAAGTGACTTTGAAATAAATTAATGATAGGGTCTTGTGTGGAAAAAGCCAATTAAAACAGTTTATATGTATGGAATGAAAAAATCACAGGGATGGAAGGTACGGCATAGTCAATGTATCATAGTCAATGATACTGTAATAGCATTGTATGGTGACAGATGGTAGCTACACTTGTGGTGAGTATAGAATAAAACATAGACTTGTCAAATCACTGTGTTGTACACCTGAAACTAATGTAACATTGTGTACCAACTATACCTCAATAAAAATTCCAGTGTATAAGATCTAATATTATTTTGAAAAGAAAATGTAAATACACACAAAATAAGCTGAAAAATTATTTATTGAACTATTAATGGTTATTGTCTTCGGGTCACGAAATTATGGATGGATGATTTTACTTAAGTTATTTTTTGACATCTATGTTTTCTACATTTAATATATTTTACTTTTTAATAAAAAATTGTAAGTTATTTTAAAATAATCATTCCAAGAATTAAGGTTGACAAAACATTCTTTGTGATTAATGAAGAATAAATAGTCTTTGTTGCCTGGTACAGTGGTTAGAACAATAGAAAGCCCAAAATCTTAATGACAGGACTGAGGTCAAACATCCTGCCCCATGATCTCCATATTTGTATGACCACATATCCTGATCTGGGGTTCAGAAAATGTGATTACATTACACCTTAGGTTATAGGTGCAGAGACTTGCTCAAACGATATAGACTTTCAAGGTGATATCATAACCACTTTTAATCCAGATTTATTTTTTATTTTTTTTTTTAATTTATTTGACAGACAGAAATCACAAGTAGGCAGAGAGGCAGGCAGAGAGAGAGGAGGAAGCAGTCTCCCCACTGAGCAGAGAGTCCGATGCGGGGCTCGATCCCAGGACCCTGGGATCATGACCTGAGCCGAAGGCAGAGGCTTTAACCCACTGAGCCACCCAGGTGCCCCAATCCAGATTTATTTTAACACAAGTAGAAATCAAAATTGTGGTTCAACAACTAAAATTTCATGAAGCAAATGTAGGGATTCTGGCAGTTATGAAAGACGTTATCTTTTTTGAGAAGAGGCAGGAAGTTTCTTATTGCACAGAGGATGTCATATATGATTTGAAGACACTTTTTCCTGAGATTATGCAAGAAAGAGGAAGTCTGAAATTTCTCCCAACACAAATAAACCACGTTTTCTCAAAAGCCAAATAAAACCTGTTTGGTTATAGCTTTCTTAGAGATGCTTTACTTTTTTTTCATCACCCTGTAAGACATATGTACAGGATGCTTTGTGGAAAAAAAATTCTGGAAAAATTAGATTAATTTTTTTGTATTTTGAAAAATTTAAAAATCATTAAAAAGTAGTAAGATTAATTAAAAGATACATTGTATCTAGAGGTGTAAACAAATGTTAACAACTGACTCTCCAGTGGGGGCAAAAAAAAGTTATGATTTGTAACATTTGCTTATTTCTGTGATGTAAATACTTCCACAGTGGCCAGCTTCACGCCATCATGATGGTGTCATTGAAAGGGGAGTTGGGGAGAGATGCACAAAATTCACTCTTCCTGATTGTACCCAATAGCTGTAATTAACAAATATTAACAATTTTTGCATGACATTTTCCACAAAAGAAATAAAACATTATGAATAATTTTGAAGTCCTCTGTTTCTCTCCACAGATTCATCTCCATATCTTCCTTCTCCAGAGACACCACGATCAAGAATCTGGTATGTTTTCTTTCAGACTGCATTTTCAGACCTTTGTTACAATATATATGCAGTCAAAACAATAACTATGCTTTGCATATTTTGATTTTACCTAACACTATCATATTGTTCATATCCTTCAGCTTCCTTTTCTCTCACAAAATGTTTATGAAGTTTATTCATATTGATTCATATAGATGTGGTTCATTTGTTTTAAATGCTGATTGTGCTCAATTATATGAAAATATCACAACTTATTTATCCATCCTCTTTTTTTTTTTTAAAGATTTTATTTTATTTATTTATTTGAGAGAGAGACAGTGAGAGAGAGCATGAGCAAGGAGAAGGTCAGAGAGAGAAGCAGACTCCCCGTGGAGCTGGGAGCCCGATGCGGGACTCGATCCCGGGACTCCAGGATCATGACCTGAGCCGAAGGCAGTTGTCCAACCAACTGAGCCACCCAGGCGTCCCTATCCATCCTCTTATTAATGGACTTTTAGGTTGTTTCCAATTTTTGTGAATACAAGTGATGTTATAACCACTCTAGATATGTCTCAATATGTAAAGTTACAATGCCTCGAAGTAAACAAATTAGTTTCAGGGGATGGTTATTTTCTACTTTAGTAATATTGACAAATTGTTCCCTAAGTGGTTGTATCAATTTATACTCCTGATAGAAATATGTGACAATTTCTTTCCATATTGCCAATTTTTACTATCACAAGATGTTTTTACCATCACAAGATATCACCAAATCCTTAGAGTATGAAGTGGTACCTTGTTTTAACTTGCATTTCATAGATTATGGGTTAGGTTGAACATTGCATTAGCTAACATAAAGTCTAAGCTGCTATAACAAATAGCCCCTACACCCAAATATAGTAGTTTAAAAAAGAAAGACATTTCTTCCTTGCATAGCAATCTTATGTTGTGTAGTCCGGGCTAGTAAGGTGGCTTGCAACATGCAGTTATTCAGGGACATTTCCATTTGTTATACTGCCATCACTTAGGCTCTCATCCTTGTCTTTGTGGTTAGTTAGGTTGTTGCCACATACCAACTTTTGAGGAAAGATTGGAGAATTTTGGGGAAAGCAATTTCTTATAGGCATGTAAGTCAGAAGCTGCACACTTCCCTTCCCCTCATGTTGCATTAGCACTACTTAATTTTATAGATGCATCCTTAGGAGGATGCTGGGAAATGTAGTCCTTGGCTGGACTAGTAGGAAGGAAATGTGTCTAGTAGGAAGGAAAGACGGTGGGGACTAGTATTCCTTCTTAAACAGATGTTTTTTGAACTTTTAGGCTTCACCGTCCATGACCCAGGTGGCAATACATTTTGTCCTTTTTTGTTTTGTTTGCTTTTTCTTATTTATTTATAGGAATTCATTGTATATTCTTGCTTGCCTATTTACAATAAATTTGACCACTTAAAATGTACCAGTATACATACATCAATAAAGATACCTTAAAATATTCTATTGTACATTTAAAGGAACTATTTAAATAAGTTATGTCACATTCTTTTGATAAATTAAGATTTCTTTTATAAAGTGAATAATTCCCACCCATTCTAATTTTCTCTTTTCTGAAAATATGGAATCTCACCTACTCATTTTATTTAAAATGAGGTAGACCTATATACTCCATTGACTTCTTAAAAATCAAAGTTTTATGACAAGTTTTTAGACTAATATAAGTTTCTCAAAATTAACACTTAGAAAAATGTCATTTCTTAGATTCAATTGAACCTACTAAACCTATAAAAGAACCTGACAACATATATGATGTTGTGGCAATTTTCCTAACCACACTGAGTTTCAATTATCTCAATTGAATTAAAGATGATATTATTTGCTCTACCTGCTATATGAGATTGTTATAAGGACCAAGGAAGATAATGTAGGGAAATGCTCTATAGAATCCAAAATTTATTTGTTAGGAATTAGAATTACAAATAGGATTTAAGTAGCATGCATTAAATTTTATTTGAAGTCTCATAAATCTTGTTTCCAGATCTATAGACATACTCTATATATTATCTACACATATAATCCATACTCCATATGAGGGCCTGGCTTTTGACAGTCACTACCATCTCTAGGTGTGTGTGTAGGGGGAGGCTGGAATAACAGCCATGTGGTTGAGCACATCTATGTGAGATAAGACTCTTGAAAATTGCTTTTATTCAGAGGTGCTCCTTTCCTAATGGCAACCTAGGAAATGCTTTCCAGATTGTTTTCAAGCTGTTCTCAGCTAAACCACATCATTTCTAGTTGTGCCTTGGATTTTCTTTCTATCACTGACTCAGGTCAACCCAGCTTGTCATTTATCACTCTTTTCACTGAGGAAAATTCTCAGTGTCCTGGGATTTTGTGTCCATCCTGTCACACACAATTAAATCCCATTGCAGTTAGGCGGGGAGTAGGTAAATGGTGTCTCCCTATCTTAGCCTGATCCATCAGCTCCTCCTTCCAGTATCTCTGTGCCACCACAATTCTGCATGGTAGTCCTCAGGTGTGGCCAAGGAAAAAGAGGGCTGGTGGGGACAGAGAGGGAAAGAAACAAGAATGCGCTGGAATGTGAGTTTTGCTTAATTAGTGGTAAACCAATTTTAAAAAGTTGGAAGGAATTATATCGATGTGTTGAAGAAACAAGTATATAGTAGAAGTCTCATTATTTTATTACTATAGTTGAATTTTCTTTTAAAATTAGAACAATGGTGTTCTTATGATGAAATGCAGAACAATTATTTTATGCTCTGTAGCTTACACCTGCAGATGTTAGGTATACTCAGTGGGAAATAAAATGAGAACCTAGGTGATTATGTGGTGACCAAGGTGAGGGAATTAGCAAAGTGATGGTCTCTGTCTTCCCTTCTATCCAAAATGGAGTTAACATTCATTTACTTATTAACCATTTACTGAGGAACTCCTGTATATTAAGAGCTATCTTATGTGCTGGGACACGGCAGAGGTAGAGAAAGTAGAGGTCCTGCTCTCATGAAGCTTGAATGGTAGGGTATGGAGGGGTTTAAAGGGCAAGACTTAGACAAAGAGGCACATGATAATGAAAATAAATAAATAAATACAAGCATATCAGTTAGTGGCAAATGCTATGTAAAGATTTTAATGAGTAATGTGGAAGAGATTGGGGTTATCAAAAATGATCTTTCTGAAAATGTTAATGAGTAAGCTGAGATCTGAATGATAAGAAGCAAATCATGTAAAATCAGGTGGGAAGAACACATAGCTGGAAGTCTCAGCTAATACAAATGACCAAATGTAGGGCCAAGTTTAACAAGTCCCAGTTGGGACAAAGAAGAAGACCAATGGGCATGTAGTGAGATGGTGAGGGCAGATAGCAAGGAGGTGGTAGGTACGTAAGTTAGATCATAAAGATCTCTCACAAGTCCAGGGGTTTAGTCCAGATGAGGTCATTTTGGGGAACTTCTGTGGCAATGAGGAAGCCAGGGTTCTCAGAATCAGGTAACTGCCATGTCTAGAAAGTTTATCTGGGTTGGTCCAAGGACAGTCTGTAGGGGTAAAGGGCAGACATTGGGAAGATGGAAGTCATTACAGAGATAGTATCAAGCCCTGAAGGAATATTCTAGTAGATATTGAGTGAATTGGTGGTGGTCTAGGTGATGGAAAGGAAACACCAGAACAAGATAGGACAGAAATACATCCTCTAGGTAAAGATTTGGTAGGGCTAAAATGGCTCTTAACCCATGCAAGCATCCCATAAGTACCAGTTCAACCCCTCGTATCCCATCTACAGACACGAGGCAGCAAACAAGCTCCCAAACCCACTTGCTTGTGTGTGGGAGCTCCAAATGTACTGAATGGTCTGACTTTGTTGGCTAACATCCACACCAGATCCAAGCCTAAGCTTGGCAGATCATTTTGGTAGGGGCAGGGAATGTGTAGCTATACAGTACTAGAGCAGACAGAACGACAACCAAGAGGGAAAGAATTTTGCTTTTAAAGATTCAGGATCAAATTCAAAGTTCTGCACCTTTGAGTTTGGACACCACTCAAGCCAACCAAGGCTTTCAAGGTTTTTTTTGACACTGCAAGACAACCATCTGGTAAAGAAACAAAGGTAAAATTTCACTGTGAATAAGACTTGATTATGCATCCCGCAGGGAGATATGCCCTGGATTAGGTCAGGCACAAGTTGAGGCTTTGCTTTATGTGTCAAGAGATATCTCAGGATAGCAGAAATTGTCCCTGCATCAAGGGTGGCACACCACGTCTAACAACAAGTCCCTTAATTTTTGTAGCCAGGAACATCTCCTGATAGCCTGAAACCCTACACTCTTCTTAGTAGACCATCCTGTTTTCTGAGTAAACACATTCCTAAACTTCCTATTTATTGTAGTAAAATTAGACCATGATCATGAGGAATTGAAATGAGGCATATTTCATAGAGATAATGCATAATATTGAATTAAAATATGTGTGCCTGTTTGCTCAGTGGAAACCAGAGATAGATAATACACTTGACTATGTACATCACATGAGGATCTTCTAACAAAAAAGTTAACAACAAAATCATTTTTTTCCTATTAGAAGCTTTCATTTTTTGGTGCCTGTCTTCTAGGCCCTGTGCTGAGCACATTTGACATGATTTCATGTCACCTCTAGTATGCTACTATTTCTAACTAAAAGTATTGTACTCAAGGAATCTCAGGGTTTGGAGGGTTATCTGATCTGACTTATATAATTTGACCTATAGAAGCTTTTCCATTAATGTAATTTTCTTCACCTCATGGGACTTGGGTAATCACTTATTTGTACTTCTCTCACTCTCTTTTTAAAAATTTTATTTATTTATTTGATGAGACAGTAAGAGGGCACAAGCAGGGGGAGGAGGCAGAGGGAAAGGGAGAAGCAGACTCCTCACTGAGCCAGGAGCTCCTCACAGGGCTCAATCCCAGGACCCTAGAATCATGACCTGAGCCAAAGGCAGAGGCTTAACCAACTGGTCACCCAGGTGCCCCTGTACTTTTCTCTTTTTGAGGGGAGGATGAGGTCAACAGCTAATTAACTAAACTAAGTGCTTGTATCATAGATATTAGAGAAAGAAGGACCTTATGAGGCTTGAGCTAGCCTTCTGCCTTCAGATGATTATGCACAGGAAGGCAGGAGAGATGAAATCACCTTCTCAATGCCACACAGCTAAAAAAATGACAGAATGAAAACTACAGTCCTGATCTTCTGGTAAGATCCTGTCACCTGGGTGCCTGGGTGGCTCAGTCAGTTAAGTGTCTGCCTTAGGCGAGTCATGATCACAGGGTCTTGGGATTGAGCCCCATGTGGGGCTCCCTGCTCGGTGGAGAGCTTGTTTCTCCCTCTCCTCTGCCCCTCCCCCACTTGAGCACTCTATCTCAAATAAATAAATAAAATCTTAAAAAAAAAAAGATCCTGTCACTTATTAAGATTGCCCTCTTCCAGTCCCGTCCATGGGACTGGAAGAGATTATGCTGAGTGAAATAAGTCAAGCAGAGACAGTCAATTATCGTATGGCTTCACTTACTCGTAGAGCATAAGGAATAACTTGGAGGACACTGAGAGATAGAGAGGAGAAGTAAGTTGGGGGAAATCAGATGGGGAGACAAACCATGAGAGACTGTGGACTCTGAGAAACAAACTGAGGGTTTTGGAGGGGAAGGGGGTGGGGGGTTGGGTGAGCCTGGTGGTGGGTATTATGGAGCGCACGTATTGCATGGAGCACTGGGTGCGGTGCATAAACAATGAATTCTGGAACACTGAAAAGAAATAAAACAAAATGGAAAAAAAAGCTGAAGATTCAAAAAAAAAGAAAGAAAGAAAAAAGAAAAAAAAAGAGATCTCCCTCTCCTAAGCTGAGCATCATCGTGAAAACAAGAGTTAATGTGTGTTGAGATATGGCACATTTGTGCCATTGGTTCTCCTTGACAAATTGCACTTCCAAAATATAGAGTGAAGAGGTGAGGGTAGAACAAAAAATGGCTACTGCAAATGGTATATTGTACTTCTAACTGGCCAACTTGGAAGAATTTAGGAAAGGCGAAAAACTAAAATCTGTAGCTCAGAATAAGCACTACCCCAAGCAAAAAGATCATAACCTTATCCTAGCCCAAGCTGTAGCAACATTCTACCCAGACAATGAAACAAATATGCCTCCCTCCTGCCCACCTCCTCTACTCAAGCATTCATTCCATCCCTCCTATCTGCAGATGTCCCAAACCTCAGGACAGCCGGGGATGCAGTACAGGATTAAAAAGAGAAGGTGCTAAGGGGAACTTTCTGACAATCTCAAGTGTTTTTTAAAATGCAGAAATGGTAATTAGCATAAGGAAGGCCTGTGTGTGTGTGTGTGTGTGTGTGTGTGTGTGTGTGTGTGTGTGAACACGCGCTGGGGAGGCAGTGCTCTTCCTGATGACTGTGCCTGAATGCTGATTTTCTCTGACCCACTAATGAGATTTCCTGCATGGCAGAGAAATAGCCTCTCACTCCTGAAAGGAGCCAGTCCCAGACAAATCTCTGGAAACACAGAAAGGTCTAAACAAACATAGACCAGACGTTGATGGACTGCAGATGTTGACATTCCCAGGAAAATTAGAAGAAAAGGGAATATTTGGGGAGAAGGAACAGCATCTTTTGAAAGAGAGATGAAAGCAAAGTAATACATTAAAAGACCAAGAATTGGCAGGAAAATTATCTTGTAACACTCATAACCATGTCAACCAGAACATGTCAAGAAGTGATTCTGGAAGCAATAGCGAAAACATGGAGCTTTAGCAGAGGATAAAGAACCCAATCAAAGCATGAAGCTTGTTCACATCCAAGCTGTGAAACTATCATCTCCCTAGGAAAGGAGGATAGAGGCTCACATTGCACTCACCCTAGCATGATTTATTTATAGATGAATTATATATCTGTAATCAAGCATATAGATTTAACTGAAGTGTTTAGCCACAATATTATACATACTTTGTTTGTTGAATTATATTTGAGTGACCCCTTTGCATTTAAAATGCTGTTAGGGAACTGGGTAGTCGGGGTGTGGTGGGGACAAGAGGAGGAGAGGATGGAGAGGTCCAAGAATAAGCACTATTTTACATAACAAAAGACAATCCTAGATGGGGGCTCTCTCTACATTTACTTACTTGCTGGAAAGGGGGTTATGTTGGAGTTAATGTCCCCACGTGGAAGTTTCATCAACAGATTTGAGGGTGTGCTGGTGGACTGAGTCAGTGAGTGAGTCAAATCCCTGCTCCACCCAGGAGCAAAATGACAATAGTGTCTTTCAGGGCATAGGTGTGAGTCATGTTTGAGCATCAACCTCTGCAATGCAACACCATGACATCACCTCTACAGCCTACCATTTGGCCCACAGAACAGCTGTGGAAGCAGTGATTGGATCTGAATCAAATTCAACTCTATTAAGTTAACCTTTGCAAGGTCAACATCTGCTACTTACTTTTTGGCCAGCCAGCAATCTAGAAAATGAGTGTAGATGACTTGGTTAATGAGGCTTTAATAATAGAAATCTGGGTCCTGATTAAATTTTGTGTAGCATGTCTTTGTGGATGCTAGTATATCTTACAGGGTTTCTCAGGGTTGTCATTTATATATCAAAAATTGTAACAGCAAGTACTCTTTTAAAAAGCATCCTATAGATAATTAGCATTAAATATGTATATAAACAACTTTGTGTATATATACATATATATCTATATATACATTTACATACATATACATATTATAAGTACTTAAAGCTATTGTATCTGTATATATATGGATACATAAGCATACGTGTGTGTGTGTGTGTGTGTGTGTGTGTGTGTGTGTGTATACACAAAGTTGTTCAGTGTAGCATTTTTTATTGCAACAATAAATCCAATAATAAATCCTCAACAAGAAGATATTTTTAATTAGATTATGGTCCATATATACAGCAGGATGTTATGGAGGTGTTGACAAGAAAAAAAAAAGGTGTATTAGTACACAAGATATTATTACAAGCTATTATGAAAGAAAGATATGTGATAGAAAAAAATATGCAATAGAGTCCCATTTATGTAAAAAAAAGGATATATATAAATATAAATGTATATTAAGCCTTAGACAGTCTTTGAAAAAATGCAGCAAAATAGCTATTAAGTGGGTTGGGCTCTGGAAAGAGATTTGTGGGCAGATGAAGGTAGAGAGGTGTGAGGGAGAATTTTTTTGTTAAAATGAGTTTTTTTCTTAATGTACCTCCTAAAATACAACAAACATTAAAGAAAGACAAAATAATTGCATCCAATATTCAGAGGCCAAACTGTCATTACTAAGATACTGACTGCTGAATATATGCTGTAAAAATGGTTCCAAGTTTCCACGCATAAGGATTCAAGTGCTCCCAAAGCAATTTCTCTGTTAATGTTTTTATTCTGCCATGTTTTCTCTTTAGCACCATTTTCAAGGAACTGGGGCATTCTCTTTCTAGGTATTTTCTCTCTCAATTATTCAGACAATCATTGGTCTAATAACAAAAGGAAGTTATCAGTGATACTGTGTGCCAGATATTATTCATACTTGATAAATTGCATGCCCAAGGGAATAGGAAAAGAAGCACATCAACAGAAATAGAATATAATTCACGTTGATTAAAACAATATGTGCCAAATAGTTATTTTTGCGGGAGAGGAAAAATAACAACATATATTAAGAAATCTAACCAGTGAACATAGGAGATCATGGCCCTCATAGGTTTTAGTTATTCAGTGGACTTTTCTCAATTGTTTTTTTTTCACATTAGGCATTATGCTGAGAATGAGTAGTAGGACACTATAGTGAAAGGAACAGACAAGTTAAAACAGTAATTACAATGCAATGGAATAAGTGGTAAAGTGGAGGTCAAGGGGAAAATACATTTAGGCAAATGCAAAACAGCATATAAACATGAAAGAATGAGGTATTGAAGGAAAGGCGAGAACACTGCTCTTCTTGGGTTTTGAGGACAAATATCTCAAACTGTCTATTCAACATGTCCACTTGGATATCTAATAAGCATCTCAATCTTAATACACCCCAACTGAGCTTCTTATTCCTCCACTCTCCACGTCCACCAGCTTCTCCATGGTCTTCCTCCTCTTAGTTTACAGCAACCACATCCTTCAGCTGCTCAAGCCAAATGCATGGGAGTCACTGCTGAATCTTCTCTATGCTCCATATACACAGTCTCAGCAAATCTTTCTGGATCCCCTGAAAGGATCCAGAATCTGATCACAACTTGCCAGCTCTATTGCTTTCTCCCTGGTCCAAGCCCGCCATCTCTGTCAGCATTGTGCCACTTCAACCTATCTGCAGAGCAGACAGAGTGATCTGTTTGTATAGTGAGACAGATCATGTACTTGTCCAGACCAGACCCCACCTTGGTTCTCATCACACTCTGAGTGAAAAGCTAAAGTCCTCACTGTGATTGGTCAAGGTCCTGAATAATCTGACACTTCCCCTCTCATCAGAGAGGCTTAAGAGGGGCTTACCTCCCCTCTACTTTTTTCTTGTTGCCCTCCTCTCTCCACCTGCAGGAGTCCAGCTCTTTCCCCAGCCTGGCCCAGGCATGCCTGTTCTACCCCTTCTAGTTTTTATTCAATGACCCTTTTCAATAAGTCTTTCTAATCCCCCTACATAAATTACAAACTTTACTCTCATACTCTATCTTTTTTTCAATTTCTCATATCACATGTACTATCAAACACACCCTATATTCTATGTATTTTGTTTATTATTGTTTTTTTTGTTTATTATCTGCCATCTAAAATCCATCTCCAGAATATAAGTTCCAGATCAATAGAGATTTTTGTTTGTTTTTGTTCACTGTTGTATCCTTAGAACCTAGAATATATTTAGAATATTATAGACTCTCAATAAATATTTACAAAATTCATGAATGAATGAGTGTGGTGAATGAGGTATGAAATGATCAAAGTTGAGACTGAAGGGATACACAAGCACCCAGCTCTTAAAGGTGCCAAGGTAAGAACTTTGAAACTCATCAAACAATAAGACACCACAGGAGCAAAAGAGGTGGTTATACCATGTGTGTTTGTGTATGATATATAAATACATATACAGTATAAAGAATGCAATGGGTGGGAGAGAGACAGGAAAAGATGGACAAAGGATTTGAATAGACTTTTCTCCAAAAAGGTATCCAAATGGCCAAAAAGCACATTAAAATATGCTCAACACTATCAGTCAATAGGGAAATGCAAATCAAAACTGCAATGAACTATCACCTCACTAGGATGACTATAACCAAAAAGAGAAGTAATGACCGATGTTGATGAGGCTGTGGAAAAATTGGAACTCTCAAATATTCCTGCTGAGATTGTAAAATGGTACAGCTAGTGTAGAAAACAGTTTGGCATTTGTTCAAAAAGTTAAATATATAATTATCATATGACTCAGCAATTTTGGCTTGATAATTCATTTCTTCTTGTCACTGAATAATATTGCATTGTATAGAGGCCTTAAAATTTGCCTATTTACCTATTGAAGAACATCTCTGTTGCTTCCAACTTTTGATAATTATGAATAAAGATTCTATAAACATTCATGTGCAGGTTTTTGTATGGGCATAAGTTTGCAACTCATTTGGGTAAATGTCAAAGAGCGTGATGGCTGGATCATACAGTAGACTATGTTTAGCTTTGTAAGAAATTGCTAAACTGCCTTCTGAAGTGGTTGTACCATTTTGCCTTCTCATCAGCAGTTAATGAGTGTTTCTGCTGTTCCACATCCTCACCAGTATTTGGTGTCAGCAGTGTTTTGGATTTTAACCATTCTAACAGCTGTAGAGTTTGTTTTAATTTGCAATTTCCTGGGGCACCTGGATGGCTCAGTTGGTTGGGTGTCTGCCTTTGGCTCAGGTC
This sequence comes from Enhydra lutris kenyoni, assembly GCF_002288905.1. NCBI lineage: Eukaryota > Metazoa > Chordata > Mammalia > Carnivora > Mustelidae > Enhydra > Enhydra lutris. The sequence goes on from NW_019154095.1 coordinate 40,491,069, forward strand.
ATGAACCCAGGATCCTGGGATTGAGCCCTGAGTCAAGGTCTCTGCTCAGTGGAGAGCCTGCTTCTCCCTCTCTCACTGTCCCCGCCTCTGCTTATGCCCTCTCTGTCAAATAAATAAATAAAATCATTAAAAAAATAATTTGCAGTTTCCTGATGAAAGCATTGATGAAAAATGTTGGATATTTTGGATGCTTATTTGTCATCTTTATATTTATATTATAGTATTATATAATACGTTTTCAGTGTCTCCAATCTAAGTATGAATTGCTTTTTTTTTTAGTCTTCTCACATTTCTAGCCTTAGATTCCAGTTCATATTGGGAAAAGTGAATTTAAGGAAGTTAAGAACAGACTGTATCTAGTACAACCACTATCTGGTATAGGAAATCACTAACTCATGTAACATGTAAAAATTGACTCCTAGCATGAGATTGATTATAAAGCCCAGAAGTCAGTCAGTTTGCATTTTCTCCTGGAAGATAATACTATTGGTTTTTACTACCTTCCTTCCAGGTCATATATTCTAACTTAATTTAATGGTATTTAAACATGACCAAAGACAAAGATTAGAAACTCAGAGCTACCTTTGGGTTTTCCTTCCGTTTCACCTTGCACATTAATATAGCTATTATACCTTATGAATTCTACTTTAAAATGTTTCTGGAATCAGTGTCATTTTCTTCATCCTCACTGACAAATATTCCAATAACTTTTAAACTTTTTTTTCCCTGCTATAGAGGCCTGATGTGGCAGCCAGAGGCTTCCTATTGTGATCAGAGATCTAAGAGCCCCACTTCTGCTTCACCAGACTACCTTCATTTTTTGTCTGTTTTATATATTGAATTTCACATAGACTTAATTTTTTTCCCAGAGTCCTCCAAGCACAAGCAACCAAAAAAAAATTTTTTTTAAATGAACCTTATCAAAATTAAAACCTTATGTGGATTGAAAGACAGAACCACGAAATGAACAGAATAGTAGAAAATATTTTCAAATTATATATTTGATAAGAGTCTTATAACCAGACTATATGAAAAAACTCTTCAACACAATAAAAATAAGACAAATATTCCAATTTTTAAGTGGACTCAGCAATTCTACTTCCCGGTATATATCCAAGAGAATTAAAAACATATGTTCACACAAAAACCTGTACATAAATTTTCATAGCAGCAATATTTCAAAATATCCCCAAGTGGAAACAACCCACATGTCCATCATCTGATAATGGACAAACAGAAGATGGCATAACCATACAATGGAATGTTATTCAGCTGTGTAAAAGAATGAAGTACTGATTCATGCTACAACATGCGTGAACCTTGAAATCATTATACTAAGTGAAAAAGCCAGACACAAAAGACCACATATTGTATGATTCACTTATATGAAATATCTAAAGTGGACAAATACACAGAGAGAGAGTAAGGTAGTGGTTGCTAGTAGATGGCTAGATGGGAGAATAGCGAGTGACTGCTAACAGGTTTGGAGGTTCTTTTTGGAGTCATGAAAATGTTCTGGAATTAGATAGTAGCGACAGTTGCACAACATTGTGGATATACTGAAACCATTGGATGTACTAAAAAAAAACCACTTTAAAATGGTGAATTTCACATTATATGAATTATATCCCAAGTAAACATTGCAAAAAAAAAAAAAAAAATGGTGTCTTCTAGAAACTATTATCTGGAGCTTTAGAGACAACTTTGTGATCCAGAAAATAAACAGATGGATAAAGGAGACTACTGTGGATTTCTGCCAAGGAGGAATTTGTGAAGAATTCTTACTGCCAGATTGAGTGTTTCTCCCAGAGAAGCAGGGTTGGGCTTAGTTCTCAGGTCACTGTACTCGCAGGGTAACTGCTATTGTGTGCAAAGTTTGAAAGCACAATTGTTCAAACTGAGTGAACACAATGCTGGTGCGGCACATGAAAACCCATAAGAAATTATGCATAGGTCAGTTTAAGGGCTGCTGACCAAATGCCCTTTGCCGGAGGTAGGGCAGAACTTTTATATGTTCTTGTAAAAGTCAGGTAGAAACGCAACTAACTACTAGAAATAAGGAAACAATGACAAAACTAAGAACACCGCTATAACTATAAAAGCACATGGGTTTCATACATTATGGGAAAATAATCTATTGATGCATTGAATATTTTTTCTCTCATCTCCTGTGGAGTTTAGGATAGGTGATCCAATCAAACCAGCATGCATTTGAATTCATTTCCAAAAGAAGAACACAGAGGTATAAGATTTGAGTTTAATGACCAAAGACCAAAAATTTTTTTTAACATATGAGCCAATTAAAAGCTCATTACCCAGAAATACATCTGGTGGTGTATGTCTTGGGAGGAAATGGTCCGACAAAACTTTTCTTGAAGCCACTCCCAGAACAATAAGAGAGATAGAGAAGCAGTGCAAGACTCAGGCGCCAAGTGGTTGTTGAGGCAAACCTGCCACAAGATAGAAGAACTTGGAGGAAAAGAATTCAAGGGTGGTTCTCAACATACCAGTCTGCTATACATGCAGAAGTCTCCAAGTGTCAACTTCCTTAAGAGACCTGGGATTGTTGAGGGGCCCTGATTGGTAGGTAGCCTTGTCTGGATTTTCAAGTTAAGACTAAGATGACCCAGGCAGGCAGGAGGGATGAAGCAGTCCCAAAGAGATTGACATGTAGAAATTCCCTATAGTGCACAAGTTTGAAAGGTACCTTATATCCTGTGGGTTCTCTAGGCTGACAATACTAGAGTTCTTAATTTATACTAAAGCAGTAGTACTCAAAAGCAAATAGTAATTTGACAGATAATTGACTGTAATCACTGCATATTGTAAGCTATATATAGAATTACATATTTAACTCCCTCCCAAAGAGAGAGAAATGGATAGAAGGATTTTTTTTAAGACAAGGAGAGGATGCATCCTTTTGATTAGTTTTCTCATGTTCTGTCATCATGCAAAATGAAATTTAGGTCCGAAGGGCAGTAAGTAGTCACAAATATGCAACATCCATCTGGAGTGGTACATGAGTAGTCACTAAGGAAACGATTTCAAAAAGGAAACCATAAATGCCTTCACCAAAGCCGGGTAATTAGCAGTGTTAAAGAAACAGTGTAGGATTTTTTTTTCCTGGTTAAGGTAAATCAGATCTAATTATATTTTAGTTGTTAATTTCTACCCAAGTCGTTGAAATCTTTCATGAAAATGAATTAAACTAATGATTCTCACTAGGAAATTTGAGAACAATTAAGCTCTCTCAATGCTGTGTAGTTTCTTAAAATAATTTATAATCTTAACAGGAGTACAATATCTTCACATATTATTTTCTTCTCATAACTCGTGGGATTCTTTTTCTCTTGGTAGTTATACTATATAGATCCCTTTTCTGTTTTAGTAAGTTTAAAGAAGGCAGATTTAATTACTTCAATTTCATTCAGGCTTCCAAACACAGAATGACCCTCATCATAAAGAGACCGCATGCATGTTATCATAGAGTATCTGAATCATATCTGGCAGCCATTAAAATCATCTGCTAAATTACCTTCACGTTTGCACAGGATTCTGTGAACAAGGGCGCACAGGAGGGAGAAGTAACTTTTGGGTAAGTGAGAGTCAGAAGAAAAATTGTGTAGGTGGAGAGTTCTGTTGCCTTGCTTCCTGAGCAGTGGTATCCCCCAAATAGTCTCACAGCTCCTTATCTGAAATTTGTGGGGTCAGATGTGTTTCAAAATTCCGAATGTTTTGGACTTCATGAAGGCAATCTATTTTGAATATGTTGCGTATGCCGTGACAGACCCAGGTGGCTGGGGCAGCAGCTCATAACCAAACATACCGGTATGTCTGAAGTTTAATGTATGAATGTCAAGTAGAATTTAAACAATGACAGAAAACAGCCTCTCGTCAGTTCCGATCAGGTTTTACCTTCAAATGAAGTCTGAAAAACTTGTTGGTTTTCAGAGATGATTTTGGAATTGTGGATGAAGGATCATGAACCTGTAATGAAATTAAAGAGATTGCCCTCTTTGTCCTGGTTGTAGCTGGAAGCTCCTCCCAAGTGTCTTTTTCATCCCGTGTCCCTGGACCCTTGATAATAGAACTTGAGTAAAGAGCAGCAACGCAGGCCCCATGTGACCCTCGCTCTGACAGCTCAATGCGTTTCGGGAGAGAAATTTGACATTCGTTCAAATACAGAGATCCTTGTTAATCACACCCCCAACTGAAGGATTCTGTAATTGCTCGATTTGGTGAATCATGATGAGTATGTGAATTTCCAAGTAATTTTCTTGGGAATCTCTCACCCTCTCGTTCACCATTACCTAAATTTTGTGTATCATTTATCCCAGCAGTCCAAGTTTATCTGATGATGAAAAAATGTTTACTTTCCTAGCGAATTTAAATGTATGAGGTATTCCTGCCTATTCTCCTCTGTTTCTTCTCCCTCCCCACTGAACCCTCTGCCCCCAATCCAAGTTAAATGGATTAAATGTATGAGCAAATTCTGAAAAACCTTATTTTTCATAACTGGCATGAACATAACAACTATAGTCAATGTGAGTCTCTCTGGCTGTGAAACAATTTTCATGCTGGCTGAGCTCTTACTTTAGGAACTGAAAATGCCATTTTCTTTGTCTTCAGACCTACTCAATGGAGGTTCTTAACTGGGAGGACTAAGGACTGTGTCAGAAAGGATGCATTGTGACTGTACAGACCAGTGCTGTCCAAAAGAAACATGATGTGAGCCATACTTGTCACTTAAAATTTTCTGGTAGACATATTTAAAAAGAAACAAGTGAAATCAATTTTAATAACATGTTTTATGTAAGCTCATATGTCTAAAACATTAACTTTCTGATATGTAATCAATCTGAAAACTAATGTTAAAATACTTTACATTCTTTTTTCATGCCAAGTCTATGAAATTTTGTGTATATTTTATACTTAAAGAACATCTCAATTTACACAAGTCACGTTTCAAGTGTTCAGGAGCCACATGCTATTGGCCACCATATTGGACAATAAAAGAAATATGAACATTTAGAAAGCAGAGCTGGGACCCAATCCCTCAGAAGTCTGTGATTCTTCTGGGAAAAGAATACAGATTAATTCTACTGTATGTTATAAACAAAAATAAAGACCATCAACTAGTGAAAATAATGTCTACTACCTCCCATAAACTAATGAAATCTCAGGATTCACGCTAAGAATTGTATGTTATTCCTTGTTAAGTAGAAGTCACAGTTGGAATCCAAAATTGGGGTAACAGGGCCATCAGAAAGGTGTTACCCCCTATCTTTTTGCAAAGAAATTTGCAGAACAGGTATCGCTATTGACTTAACCCTGAACTTCTGCCGGTAGCAACTTAAACTGCTCTAAGGATAACATGAACATGGTAAGTGCTAGCAAGTGAATGTTGAAATTATTTAAAAATAAAATTCAAGCATGTTTAGGCAGTCAGATTTCTTCCCTTCTGGAACCAGAGAATTTAGATCTTACAATCTTACTGTACAGTAATGCGTTGCATCTTGATTTTCACAACTACAAGATGAGAATAATAATATCTAGTGTTTATTATAGGCATTCTTCTCAGTATATTACATCTATTTGCTTAGTCTTCACACTAATGTGTACAGAAGACACTGTATTTTATTTCCACTTGAAGGATGAAGAAACTGAGACCAAAAAGGTAGTTTATCCAAGATCACACGGTTAAGAAGAAATGAAATAGTATTCAAACTCATGTTAGTAATCATTATTTTAAAACATCTTAAATTTATGAGGTGAACATAAAATGAATCCTCATTGCCTTAAATAGAAATTACAGTGTACGTGCAATATATTAATATTAAAAAATATCTATTAGTGAAATACCATTGTTAAAGGAAATCCTATTTGGTTTTGTTTTTTAAATATGTGTATTTTTATATCCCTTTTTAAATACAAATGTTTGCATAATATGTAGAGTGCTATGAATTTTGCTTTTTTTTTAAACTTAATAACTTAGCCTTGAGATCTTTTCACCTGAACATTGATATAGTACTGAGTAGTATTTCTTTTTTACTCCCAAATTTACTTTATTTTATTTTTTTATCATTTTATTTTATTTTTTCCTTCATGACAAGTGTACTACTATTTAATCGCTGTTCCTTATTTCCCCCAGTCTCCTCACCCACCTCCCCTCTAGTTTGTCCTCTAGGGTTAAGAGTCTGTTTCTTCGTTTTTCTCTTTCTCTTTTTTTCCTTTGTTCTTTTATTTAGTTCCTTAAATTCCACATATGAGTGAGATCATACAGTATTTGTCTTTCTCTGACTGACTTATTTCATTTAGTATTATACTCTCTAGCTCTGCCCATGTTGTTTTATGTTTAAATTATACGTAGTCTGTCTCATATTGTACCAAAATAGCTGAAATTTAAACTCATTCATTCATTTGTTTCATTCAAATATCACCTATTAGTGACACTTCCCCTGATCATTTAAAGCAAAATAAAAAAAAAAATTTCCAGCCCTTGGCAATCTCAGTCTTCCTTAATTTTAAATTTATACATGTAATTCCTTATTATAAAGATATAAATTATAAATGTATGTATAAATTCCTTCTTCTAAATTTACTTATGTGTTTGTGCTTTCTCTGCTCTTAATAATGTAAGCTCTACACAGGCTAGATTTTTTTTTCTGTTGTTCACTCTTGTGCCCCCAGTACCTGACAAGGATGTTGGGATCTTAGTAAATCCTCAGTAAATATTTATTAATTAAACAAACAATTAACTTTTTATATTTATTCATTTGTTGATGCTGAAACAACATATATAGCAATTCTGTACATAGACTTTGGAACAAAATAGACTTGGATTAGAATCATAGCTGTCATTTACTATTTGTAAAATATTTAAAAAATAATAAATACATTCATCTTGTAAGGTTATTGGGAAGATTAAATAGGAAACTTCTTTCTAAAAGTAGCCTAGAGGCTGGCACAAGGATATGCTCCATGACTGTTGTTGTTGTTGTTAAATTTTTATTACTTATCCACTCAGTAAATAAACACGGTGCCACACACTGTGCTAGGTGCTGAAGGAGTTTGAGTTAAAGCAGACATCTCTTTTGAGATAAATCATTCCTTTTAATACATGGGTGGACTCGTAAGTAAAGGAGCCCTTTAAGGCTCCCGTACCGCACAAGCTCCAACCCACAACCCTCATGTCCTGACCATAAAGTGAGCTGAGAGCAGAGTCAGGAGCTGGGAGCTGCAAGCAAAGGGGAAGTGTAGTGTTTCCCTGATAGGGCTGCCTTCAGGAGCTCGGGCCTCAGGCCGGTATTAGGAGGATAAGGTAAACCTACCAGTCTGACACAAGAGAGGGTCAAAACAGTACCTGTTTCAGTAGTAGCAAAAACAGTCTAGAAGAAATAATGCATGATTTCCATGATTTAAGCTCCTGCAAATCTGAATTCAAAAAGATCACCAAAATCACAAATAGATGAGCCATCATGTTGCAGAAAAAGGAAATAAACAGGCTTAGGCTCCCAAGGAGTCCACATTTTAAAATTATTAGATAAACAATACATAATACAGAAATAAAGGATAGGATTATACATTTGATGAAGAAACAAAATGACAGATTTACAAGAGAATCTAACAGAACTCTTTAAATTCAAAAGCATAATTGTTGAAATTAAAAACTCAATGGAGAGGTGAAATAGGGCATGAACAGTAGCTGCCAAGGGAATCTGTGAGGGCAGATGTGGAAACCACTAGAAAGAGACCGAGGCTCGCAGAGGAGGGCATGAGAAGCCTGCCATCGGTGCTACCAGGGTCCCAGAAGAAGACAACAGAAAATATGGAGGAGAGGTGATGATTGAAGAAAGAAATGGGTTTCTGAGGAGACAAGACTCACCAAATAGGGTAAATAAAAATAAAACTACCCTTAGAGAAATCATAGCGAAACTGTCAACTATCCATGCAAAGAGATCTTCTAAGCAGCGAAAGAGAAAATGCAAATCACCCACAAAGGTGTGACAATTAAAATTCTAGCAGACACCATAAAAGCAGCCAGAAACCATGGACCGATGTCATGAATAGTTGAATGAAAACTTAGAAAAGCTGTTTACAGACTAAGTTAGAAATAACAACCATTTTAGACCGTCAAGGCTGGGAGAGTTGCCACCAGCAGATCTTTACCAAAGAACTTCTACAGAATCCACTTCAAAGTAGAGAAAAGTGATTCCAGAAGGAAGGTTTCAGATGCAGGAAGGAATGGTGAGCAGATAGATTAGAAAACATGTTGTTTATAATGAAAATTATGTCTAATTGTGAAATAAAGCATTCCAAAAGCTTTTGCATTTTGGAGAGAAGATGAAAATAGTGGATTACAATTAGACTTTGTTTACTCAAGAGATTTCTGAAAAAAATACTAACAGAATATTTTAATTTGCAAACCAGAAGCAAAAAGAAGATGAGAAAAAATAAGTGACTAGAAGTCATGTTAATATTTTTTAAAGGCAAAGAAGAGGAGGAAAAGAGGTGTAGAAAACAAGACAAACAAAAATAATAAGGTGGAGTAAACAAGTCTAAATTTATCAATAACCACAAGGAATATAAATGTTGTCATCTTAAAAGTTAAAAACAGGGGCGCCTGGGTGGCTCAGTGGGTTAAAGTCTCTGCCTTCGGCTCGGGTCATGATCTCAGGGTCCTGGGATCGAGCCCCGCATCGGGCTCTCTGCTCCGCTGGGAGCCTGCTTCCTCCTCTCTCTCTGCCTGCCTCTCTGCCTACTTGTGATTTCTCTCTGTCAAATAAATAAAATCTTTAAAAAAAAAAAAAAAAGTTAAAAACAAAGTAAATCAAAGAAAGAGAAAAAATTCCAGCTATTCCTGAAATTCCATACTATTTCTGAAATATGCCTAAAACATGAAAACACCAAAACATTGAAGTAAAAGAATAGAAAATGATGGAACAGATAAATACTAATTTGAAGCAATATTTATTATATTAAATAACTTTTTGAATTAAAAAAGACAAAACCTGTCCAAAATCTTAACCACAATTATTTTTCATTTTTGAAAACTCTTCTTTTTGTCCCAAACATCCATATTTGGATATTACTATATTTGTGATGCACATTTAATTTCAATTCAGCTTTTTTCTTTTTAAAATTATAGTATAATATAATTTCCCAAATTTTTAGGTCATTTGTATAATATCTATTTTGAGGGCAATAGTTAACAAATATGTCTGACCTTTTTATAATTCAATTATATTTCCTGCATGACCTTTCCAGTTGTGAATTTTATAAGCTTAATACCAACTGTGTGAAGTAAAAACTCATTTTATTTGTCCTAAATGCTTAGAATTTCAGAATCTATTTATCATCTGAATAACTCTTGATTTAGGGACTGCCCATGTTCATTTCATGCATGCCTCTCAGATTTTATAGATTTTGAACAGAAGCCTACTTGGTCTTTGCAGATTGAAGCATTGCCCTCTTTTGCACGTCCCCGCCCATCTTGCCGATCATTTCATCTGACTCTTCTTGTCTCTCTGAAGAGGGAAGAAGGCTGCTTGCTTGGTTGGGGGTTGGAGTTGAGGATAAGGCACCTTTGTACAAAGTCCCAAGATGGAGTACAAGACTGAAATAGAGGTGCTCAGAAATACCAACAGGAGAGGACAACAGTAACGAACGTTATTCATACAGGTCTTCCTATGCGCCACACGCTGTTTAATCATATTCCAGATGGTAGTGCTGACTGGTGAGTCCAGGAAGACCTCAAATACCTGTCCGATTCTTCTCTTTCTCCTCCTCCCTTCTTTGTTTCCAAATAAATCAGAGACAAGTGAGTAGGTGTTCAGGCTTCTTGCCTATTTGCAGAAGCTGTAGTTTGGCATCAATGCTTCCATTCATCTGCCTCTCTTCTGGGTCAAGAGGGTACAAAGACAGTAAGGATTATGAAACAAAGGCGTGTGAACTTGGGGGCAGGAGGCCAAAAAAGAAAAAAAAGTCCAAATAAACAAACCATGGAGGTCAATGCTAATGAGCAGAGAAGCAGCTTATAACTAAGCCTTACAACTTTCCAAGCCTTTAAGGAACTCTATAAAATTAGATTATGTTTCAATGACTGACATCACAGCAAAGCTGAATAGTAATAATACAGTAGTGCAGTACATAGAAATTACTTACGTACATAATTATGGCTTTACGCAAACTAATGAACCAGAAGATCTTCTCTGTTATCTCTGACACAGACCTCGGTTTTTCTCCTGGGAGTTGGAAAAAAGTCAATGTGTCAGCAATTCATCTGTTTCTGCCTGTTGGTTCATCATGCAGAAATTAAATGAGGTGCATAATGTGAATTTAGATGTCAACATTCTGTTGAATTCTAGAAAGATGTACTAAAATGTTTAGTTTGCATTATAACAAATTTGTGTCATTCTGAGTTTGTTAAATTTGGATTATGGAAAATTGAAGATTTGCATAAATCTAAATTCTACAAAGACCCTGTGTTAATACATTCTTCACATTGTTTTTCCAAAGGATAACTTTGGTCTGTTCTGTTCAATCCAGCCTTTAAAATTTTTATTATATACTTTGGAAAGCAATATTTCCTTCAACCTCAAATATTCAGCTGTTAATCTTTTGAACAGGCCCTAAAATATTTAGTAGTTTTATCTGACAGTGTAATCATTTGACACGAGCATTATCATGATGTATAAAGACCAAACAAACCAAAATAAAACAACAAGCAAAGGGGCACTTGGGTGGCTCAGTGGGTTAAGCCTCTGCCTTCGGCTTAGGTCATGATATCAGGGTCCTGGGATCGAGCCCCACATAGGGCTCTCTGCTCAGCCGGGAGCCTCCTCCCCCTCGCTTCTCTCTGCGTAACTCTCTGCCTACTTGTTATCTCTGTCTGTCAAATAAATAAATAAAATCCTTAAAAACAAAAACAAAAAAACAACAAGAAAAGGTTCATGCTGCCAATCTTTTGGTTGGTCTAAGCTAGAGTCACCCACAGGCCCTCACTGGATCCCCCTGACAAATGATGCCCATCTGGGAACAGAGGCTGTTCAGGCCCAGAGCGCTGAGCTCAGCCACTGAGCTGAGCACGTCTAAGTGGGCTCTCCTGAAACCTGCCCAACTAATGGCACCAAGAATTATAATTACTACTTAAACGAAGCGAGTTTTAATATTATGTGACACAATATTAAATATCAGTTTATGTAAAGCAACCTGTGGCATACGCTGAATATCAGTTCATTTATGTGATAGCTTACCCCGAAACTGGCTCCTCTTAGAGCTAATGGTCTGCTACCATCTTAGATCTCATCACTGTGGATATAAATCTAATCTAAGCCCTCATAATCCAGACTGAGGCCACTGTAACTCTTTCCCCATTTTCTTACCTCAGCCTCATTCCACTTGGACTGCTCTCCACGGTCAAGCTCATTGTCCTCTAATAAAGCTATTGTCGTGTTGTACCACGACTAAACAAGCTAGAAGGATGTACAAGTGCTCCTCCGTCTGGCTTTACCAACAGTCTTCCCTGTCTGCCTCCTTTCCTTCCTCTCTCCTTCTTCTTTCCTTTTGACTTCTGACTGAATTATAACATACATCTAGAAGAGTGCGGTATATCAGTGGATTTTCACACAACTGACTAGCACCCAGCAACTCCCTCTTGCTCCCTCCCAGGCTCCACCCACATGTCCTGAAGGTAACCGGAATCCCATGTTTTAAGAGCAGGAGTTAATTTAGTCAGTTTTTACTTTTATTAACCTCCTACATGTAGGACTCAGGGAAAGGATCTAACTCGGGGTGCAAGAGGATGCTTTGGGCTCTCCGGGTCTTGTAACCGATGGCGGCAAGTCTAGTTTGAGTCCCTACACTGATGAATCTGAATGTCCTGAGATGTCATGGGCCTTCATCAGAATTTGCCCAGGAGCTGCCAGCTGGAGGTGTCCAGGTGACAGCTAATGAGAGATCGGTGGGGAGAGATGGCAAATGGGTAGCATTTGCTGATGACATTCTAAAGCTAATATATGCATTTACCCTCCCTCCTATTTTCTCCATCTCTTGCTCCTTAATCATCTCCTCCACTTCCTACTCAATTGCATTTCAATCAACAAAGCCACAAAAGGCACCTGCAACCTGTGGCATTGAATCCCTAGTCCCCAACTAATACTCAGGGTCTCTTGCATGTCAAGTGGAATGCCTCCCAGGTGGGAGAGCCTTTGATGCTACATTGACCTACAGAACATTCTTCCTGTCATCCAGGAGCAAAGATGTGAAACTATTTTTTTATCCGTGATTCTTTTTAACAACAATTCAACAAATGCTATTGTTGTTGCCTTATTGTGAAGTTGAGATTTTCTTAAGCCTATCTATTGATAATATAACATAAAAATAGTATTTTAAATATTGAAGAAAAGTCAGTGGGTATTACTCACAATACCAACCTAACTCTACAACTAGCTTAATTTTGCATCTCTTCTCTCAGTTCCTGTCCACATCAAAATTTGTACAGTTGCTATTGTAGTGCTTCTGTCAGGAGACAACCTATGTATCCAAAAGGAGAGAGTTTTATGGAGTCTCTCTATAAAATAATTTGAATACAGAATCACAAAGTTCTGCCTTTCTTTTCTGATATATCCTCATTGTGTTCACTCAGAGGAGCTGTGTGGCTCCGCTACGACAATGGCAGCCGTGCCAGGACATGAGGAGCCTGGATTCTTGCTCCCACTCTGTCAGTCACTGTTAAGTAAACATGTGGATGTCTTCGTCACTTTGCTATGCCTCAGAATCTTCAGGAGTAGAGTATAGAGGCTAAGACTTATCCCTTCTACTTCACAGATGTTTTATTAACTCAATAAACCTATACTGAGCACCTACTGCGCACACGCGGGGTCCCTGCTGGGGACTGTGGCAAGTAGCAGGGGACAGTGGGCAGTGGACAAGTGAACACTCTGCTTCAAAAGAGGCAACGGTCCCACTCAGGGGGGTACGTGAGTCAGGCCTCCATCTGGGCTCCGGTTCTTGCAGTGCCGCTCTCTTTCCTAGTACTCTCTAAGAGCAGGCTCCCAAGGTCTCCAGGATGGTGGCAGGGATTTGACCTCTCTGGATTCCCCCTTGTCCCTTTCTCCTAGCTGCTCAGCTTTCTCCCCAGCTTCCACCACATCTTCCTTAGCCCCCCCTTCACCAAAGCCTCATTCTCTGCTTTTTCCTAGGCAGGGGCTCAGGGGTGCATCAAACTGGGACCCCGATCTTGTGCAACACAAAACTTATTTTCCCTTCCTGGAAGGGAAGTGTGGGGGCCTTAGAAACCAGGGGCCTTCCTTTAAAATATATCACCCTCCCTCAAGAATACACAGAATAAAGAATTTCTACTGAGGAGAGGAAAAAATAGTTTTAAAACATTCCATTTCTAATTCCATATCCCATTCCACTTAGATGAAATCAGAAGCAGGATTTGTTGTTTCTGACTGGAGATGTCTTGTAGGATTTTGCAGAGAGTGTGCATTTGGGTCAAGCATTAAAGACAGTTGGGGGCTTAACTAGGGTACCTCAGATGAAGGAGCACTGGAGGCAGAGTTCAGAGGTGGGAGGATCCAGACTGTGTTTGGAGAGCTACAAGGATGCAGAGGCGGATGGGGGACAGCGGTGTGGGGTATCCAAGGAGAACAGCTGCCTGTGATGGCAAGGGCAGGACTATGGCACCGCCTGCCAGAGCCAAATCTGCTTCCTCTAAGAGGCCAGTAGGCCCATTGGCTTGTGCACATCTCCCCATGCCTCATCCCTCCAGAAGTCCCAGTGTCCCCAACATCCACCACCACGCTCTCCCTGCCCATTCTCCATAAGTGCCCTGACCTGTCCAGTCCACCTTCAGTTCCCTCCTGAAACTTCTCCATATTACAACCTCCCCTCTGAAATATGGAGGTTCTCTGAAGACACCTTTCTCATGGCCCTCAAAGACTGTCTTTTCTCCCACATTCCATGTAACCGGGATCCCAGAGGTAAGGTAGAGATCTTCCTTGCTTCCCTCTGCCACCTCCAGATCATTTTTCCCTGCAAAACCCTGCCTTTTAACACTCATGTGATTGGGACATAGTACCTTCCTCATCTCTGTCACCTCCTGGCCATACTTCTTCATTCCCTTGTTCCCAGGCTTCCTTTCCACTCCAAATTCTGTCACACTTTGTAAATCCAGCATTCCCAGAAAAGACATTTTAATTCTCTGGCATCTCAGTTTCTTCACCTCTTGGTCTCATATGATCTTTCCTTCCCTCTACTTCAGTTACCTCCACTTATTGCTGCACCCTGGACACCTTGCACCATCTCTGAAATCTCGGATGCCAATGTCAAGTTCCCAGACTACCTATATCCTTCTAGTTCAATTATTCATGTATCCTACTAGAAAAGTCCTTTAATCTCATCATGGTTCCCACTCCATTGAGCCTCCCACGTTCTCACTATCCAACAATATCCTCCTCATGAATGCCTCCCTTGCTGCCTGGGTTCAATTCCATACTCCACCATTTTAATCCTTTTTTACAAATGCCATAAATTCACTTATCTGCCATTGCTTCATGGATGTGTTATGGGCAAGGATCCCTGGTGGCAGCATAAGGAATAATTAAATTAGAAGGAAATTGAAGGCAAAACTGTTGGGAAGATCAAGTGATTCCACAGATACAGACCTATTTTTTGAAAAGGTAAATGGACTATATAAACATATGGTTGTACTAAGTTACATTTAGTAATTTTATTCTTCATGAAGAATTGATAATATTTGACTTGATCAAATGGTTTATCATGCTCAAATTATCATGGTTTTTGAGTAAATATCCCAGATTATCTCAATATATTTAAGCCCACAAGCTGTAAAACATTTATAGTTTGTGGTTTGGGGGCTAATCAGGCCTGAAAGTAGCTTTCCACAGTAATTGGAGAAAGCCTCCTATACTCAGCTGGCTATTTTTAAACACAAGCAACCTTTCACTCCTTCCAAATCAGATTGCTTTAAACTTGGAGAACAAGCACTCTTATTCAGGACATGTGTGTAGCAGTTCTGAAGTTCTAAGGCCCATTTCCTTCAAGTATCAGGATGGAAATGGTGCCTGGAAAAAGTGATACAGTGGCTATGAGTTTGAAAACTTCAAAAACAGTCATACAGATTTTAAAGATGTATTTAAAGGTAATTAAACAAAAACTAATTCTGCCCAAAGTACCTGTGAAACGAAGAAGGTTGAGCTCCACTCTATATACCAAAAGAAATGAACAGTGGAGAAAGAAAGGTGTTGAACTGAATGGATGCCGAGAGACCTCTAGCTATAAATGGCTGTTTTATTCATTGTTGTTTCAAAATCCAAAATTCTTTTTTGTTGTTGTTGTTTAAGAATTTATTTATTTATATGACAGAGAGAAAGATCACAAGTAGGCAGAGAGATAGGCAGAGAGAGAGGGAGAAGCAGGCTCCCCGCGGAACAGAGAGCCCGATGTGGGGCTCGATCCCAGGACCCTGATATCATGACCTGAGCCGAAGGCAGAAGCTTAACCCACTGAACCACCCAGGTGCCCCCAAAATCCAAAATTCTAAGTGAAGCCAGCGCAGTCATGTGTTTGGTTCTGTGGTGGTAGTATGTGAGCGGGTCTGGTGATGAAAGCAGTTTGCTGCTTACTGAAAAGGAGGTACATCTCAAGCACCCTGTTTCATGGGCTGGGGCATCCTCAACATAGTGGTGACCCAGAGAAATTGATGGAAAAAGGAAAAAAAAAAAAGATGGAGCTCCTCTGAAAGCATCTGAAAAAAAAATTAGTTTTAGTTTTTATTGTTAGGACAGAAAGCATTATATTGATCCCTGGGTACTTCTAGGACTAGAATGGTTTATTCTAAAAGTGCGGTGGAAAAAAAGGGAAACTTAAAATAGTTCTAGTTTAAAAAAAAAACAAAACTCGACGGATTACTACGAACAGATATTCACAATGTGACTAGGTAATTTTATGCCAGTATAAACAATGTATTAATGATGTGTATATATACTTGGGTCATATACTTGGGAGTCATATACTTGGGTCTCCGGGGAGGCATTTGAAAGGCAGCATGGTGGGTGGAAAGTGCCCTCACCTGGTCATCAGGAGATGGCTTGGTTCCAGCCAGATCTCTGACTCTTACCACCACTGACTTCAAATATGTCAGCTTCTTTCCTCTGACAATTCTTTCTTCTTCTTAGACTCAAATGTTGGCAGCCACCTTAGGGAAGAGGAACGATACTCAGAGACTAACCAGGACAGAGTCTCTGGGTGTAGATGTGTTAAAAGAGTGGAGTAAGATGGCTGCCTCCACCTTGAGCCTCATTCTTTCTGTAGAGCAGGAGGTGACTTTATCCACTGGAGGAAGAGGCAGGGACCCATGTGAAGAGAAAGTTTGGAGGAGTGTCTTGGTAAGCAGAAGGAGATCAGAAAAAGCTGGCAAAGCCACAGTAACATTTACAAGCACAGATACGTGGTGAACCCGACAAACGGCTCCTTGCAGTGGCAGAATTTCCTAATGTGTGAAGCTAGAAAATGGAAATCCTTGAGCAGTGGCTGCTGGAGAGAGAGTAGGGATCAAGGAAAGGTCCTGCAGTCAGATCTGAAGAAATATTGCAGAGTGCATTCCCTTATTGAAAATTCATGGGGGCATAATAGCATATTGAAGGCTCTAAAGAAGGCACTAAAGAAACAGGATTAATTATTTAATCCTGAATTCGCTTGCCTACGGAAGCTTTTTTTTTTTAAAGATTTATTTATTTATTTGACAGAGAAAGAGAGATCACAAATAGACAGGGAGGCAGGCAGAGAGAGAGGAGGAAGCAGGCTCCCTACTGAGCAGAGAGCTTGATGTGGGGCTTGATCCCAGGACCCTGGGATCATGACCCAAGCCAAAGGCAGAGGCTTTAACCCACTGAGCCACCCGGGCGCCCCAAGACTATGGAAACTTTTAAAAATAAATGTCTGTGGTGGTTACCAGAGGGGAGGTAGGTGGGGGGATGGGGGAAACAGGGGTTGGGGATTAAAAAGTATATTTATCATGATGAAAAAATACAATAAAATGAAAAAAAAATAATGCTGGAGAAAATATGGTTGTTAAAATTTCACCGAACGCAGTAGATAAAACATTGTTCTAGGGTATAAAATCCAAGCTTGCTAACAAGGTCTATAACACCCTGAAGGATTGAGCTTCTGGCTCAAACTTAATGTTTAGTGCTACTAAGCCAAACCACCTGGGGCTCATCTCTTCCCACCACCCCCAAGTTGGCACACTCTAGACTGCCCAGCAAACTGCATGCCTCATGTTTTCTTTACATGTGTTTTGCTCACTGAGAACACAAATGCTCTCCCACCTTTCAGACTGGCTAGTTCTTATTCACCTTTTAGGATTTGTGTAAGAATTATCCAGGAGTGGGATGCCTGGGCGGCTCAGTTAGTTAAGCATCTGCCTTCAGCTCAGGTCATGATTGGGATCCAGCCCCCTCCCTCCCCCTGCTTCCTGCTCAGCTGGTCTGCTTCTCCCTCTCCCTCTGCCCCTCCCCACCACTTGTTCTCTCTTTCTCTCTCTCTCAAATAAAGAAAGAAAATCTTTAAAAAAAAATGAAAAGAATTATCCAGGAGGCCATGCTTGTCAGGGATATTTTGTAACTTTTAGTGGAGTGGTATATTCAGAAAATAACACCTGTGCATAGCAATGTCCGTTCTTTCTTTCTTTCTTAGATACTGTCTCATTCAGCCTTGCTTCTCTTCTGCAAGGGAGACCTTATTAAAAGTTATTAGAAGACCTTATTAGAAGTGAGACCTATTAGAAGACCTTATTAGAACTGAGAAAATGAGGTTCAGCAAGCCCCAGTGACTTGCCCACCATTACCCCAACAGGAAATGGCAGAAGCAGGGCATTCCTACTTCAAAGCCAAGGTCTGCCCATAAAGTGGGTATGTGAGCCATTAGAAATAGACTCAAAGCATTTAAAGAGCTTCTTGTTAAAAAAAATCCTCTGCTTCTCCCTTCTGTCTCTTTCTCTGTGCGTCTCTTTCTCTAACATCATCGCTGTTGGCATCACAGCATCTGCCTCTTGGATGGGCCCCCAGTGACTGAGAAGGACGGAAAGTCTAGTGGAATAAAACTCATTTGCACCCTGTGCACACGTCTCCTCTCACAGCTGCTGCTGTTCCCAATTTTCTGCTTGGCTGGGTTTTTTAAAGAGCGTTAACTGTGTTTTTCCTATTGCTAAATGCAAAACAAACAAAAAGCAGTCACGTGTGTGTACACATGCTAGTATATTTCTCTTCGAAGCAAATATTTGTAATAACAAGGAGCTGGAAAGGATGAAACTTGCCTTTAAAAAAATTTTTTTACATCGTTTTCCGTATTTTAAAAGTAGAAAATGACTAAAGGAAAAATTCTCCAACTACAGTTGTAAACACTGAGTCCAAGAGAAACCTGTGCTGTTGTAGGACTTTATCTTCACTAGCTGCACCGCATGCCCTTGACTTGTGTGGAGTTCACTGGGAATAGTGGGTGCAGGTGAGACTCTCCCTGGCCTGCTTAAGGCTCATTCTCCCCGCTGCTGCCCCACTCGCATCTCCAGGAGCTGCTGAACCTGGACAGTGTATAAGGAAGCAGCCTTAGGAAACTGTTTGCACCAAGATATTAGTGGTATGGTGGGTTTGCTCCTCCAAGAGTAATTAGAATTTTAAAAGAGCATCCACCCTCATGCCCAGGTGATGAGTGACCCAGAGAAATTAATCTGTAAGGGTAGAGCTTTTGGATCTATGCCACTCTGATGAGCTTCTCTTTTGGGCAAGGTAGGCCTTCCTGGCATCCTTTGAGTTCTGTCCTATGGAAACATATTTTCTTCTCCCACTGATAAGGCCGTCCTGACTTCCAGGGCAAAAGAAGTAATGCTAAGTTGAAAAAGAGGCCCTAACACATATATGTGTGAAATGGAATAAACAACCATTTTCCATCACTGAAACAGCTACACAGACCTAATGAAAAGCATTCTATTTCAAACAGTTATACTTTTAAGTATTGCTTTCTGCCCTTTACACTTTACTCTTCTTTTTCTCCTTTCAAGATAAATAGGTCTTTTTTCTCCCCTGCTATTAGAAGATTTCCTCTGAAAGGCACAGACTGTGTGTAAGAAGCACATCCATTCATATCCAGCTGAGGTATCAATGCTGCCTGGTCTGCCTGGCCAAGGGGAACCGGATCCGTGTGCTCCCATCTGCCGGCATCTGCCCACGGGGTATGGCCACGCGCCCACCAAGCTCAGCGCACCATACTGGCTCTGTTCTTCTCCCAGCAGAAAGGACATTCTATGTCTCCCAGGCAGGGTTTCTCTTTGCTTCCTGACAGGAACTTAGCTTGAGCGCCGCAGAGAAGGACTTGGGCGTCTGGCAGACCACACTAGTTGCTGCGGCGGCTGCTTGGCCCAGTTACCCTCAGAGCCTCTGTTTACTTGTCTAAACCTGGAGGTGCCAGTGTGCATCCTGGGAAGTCGTGAAGTGTGGTCTGTGAAGGGCCTGGCATGCTCATGCCCAGCATGGTATGGAGAAGTAGCTCTTGCCAGATCCCCAAGAAAGCTTTGTTGCGCTGAAGCACCGCACTGTATACACTAACACACCGTCTTCCACAGACTCAGTCACTTCCCCCTCAAAAGCCTTAAAAGACTCCCTTAACTTTATTTTCAAGGCCCTCCATGATCTAGAACAACCCCTTCCCCCCATTTCCCATTGTAAACCGTGCTTGGCGTAGAAATCCATCATTTTGAGCCACATATCATATGGCCTCAACTTGCTGCATCATGTCCCATTTCTGTGTTTTTCCTCTAGTTTCCTCCAGCCTTGAATGGATGACTCCCTCATGTTTACCTACTGTAATGCTGATCAACAAGGCCTCCTCAGGTGACTTCCGGGAGACCTCCCTGACAGCTCTGTCAGAATAATCTCTCTCTGCTTGTACCTCTAGTGAGTATTTATCACATATCACTCTGTCTTGTATTAAACTTGTGCTTTTCTGTCTTCGCCATTAGATTACAAGCTTATTAAAGGTAAGAACTTGTCCATATAGACACCATTTCTTCATTTAACAAGTGTTTATTATGCTAAGTAATGTGCTGGGTACTAGTTGTGGGGTGAAGATCAAAATCACGTGGTGCCTGCCTGGTCCTGGAGGAAGCAGAACTCAAATAACCAAGCAAATAAATCACTCTGTGATGATGCGTGACAATATGTGCTCGGAAACCAATGGCAGAGATGGGTCTGTAAGTAAGTATTTTCTGAACTGCCCTCTCTTCCCTATTCTCATCTCACCTTGATCTTCAAAATTCATTTGTTCATGATGCTCCTAACCTGGCAGGTCACGCCCATTCCACCACACCCTAAGTTCTCTTCCAAACACATCCTCTTTTTATTCAGTGTGGGAATTTTTCAAATCTTCAAGTTCTGGTTCCTTTTGGCTTAATAATTCCATCTTTAAATCATTTCTCTCCTCTCATATTTTACTGTAAGAAGTCAGAAGAAACCAAGTCACTTCTTCAACACTTTGTTTAGAAATCTCCTCAGCAAAGCCCCCAATTTCATGGGATGCCTGGATGGCTTAGTTGGCTAAGCATTTGCCCTCAGCTCAGGTCATGATCCCAGGGTCCTGGGATCCAGTCCCATGTCAGGCTCCCTGCTCAGCAAAGAGCCCACTTCTCCCCCTCCACCTTGCTTGTGCTCTCTCTCACTATCTCTGTCTCTCTCTCTCAAATAAATAAAAAAATCTATAAAGCATCCAATTTCATCACTGGCAAGTTCTACCTTCCACAAAATACTAGACCACGAACACAGTTCAGTGGCGTTCTTCACCATGTTACAACAGGGATGGCCTTTTCTCCATTGTCCAATTTCTCCATTGTCCAATTACTTCCATCACAGACCTCATCAGAATGGCCTTTATTGTTTGCATTTCTATCAACATTCTCTTCAGGATTATTCATGTATTCTGTAATATGGAAACCTTCTTTACAGCTCTCCTTTATTTTCTGAGCTCCCACCACAATTGTTTATAAACATTCCTGTATGATAATTTCAGCTTCGTCTAACAGGCAACTAAAACTCTTCCCACCTCTACCTATAATCTAGCTTCAAAGCTGTTCTACTTTTTTAGGTATTTGTTGTAGTAGCGTCCCATTTCTTGGTATGAATTTCTGTCTTAGTCAGTTCAAGCTTTCACAAAATACCATAAAGTGGGTGGCTTATCAACAGCAGAAACTTACCTCTCACTCTTCTGGAGTCAAGCAAATCAAAGATCAAGGTGCTGGCCAATTCAGTGTCCGACGAGAGCCTTCATCCCAGTTCACATTGCTGACTTCTTGGTGTGTACCCACACGACAGGAGAAGGAACAGTCCTCTGGCCTTTTCCTTCAAGGACACAAACCCCACCAAAAAGGCCCATACTCATGACCTGTTACTTCCCAAAGGCTCCATCTCCAAATACCATTATATTGGGATGAGGTTTAAACCTATAAATCCTAGGGGGACCTTAACATTCAGGCCATAATAGCATTCATCTGTTGACTCTCCCCAGTGTTCCCTTCTGAGCCCTGTAGCACTTTGGCCTCACTGCCTCTAAGGACATTTACTTACTTGTGTCTGGATTCAGAGTTTTCCACGTAGGCAGTACCCCGCTGGATCGAAGCTGCTTCTGGACACTGACTAGTGCATACTTACCTCTGCAGTCCCTACCACACAGGAGATGTTCAGCAATATTTGTTGAAATGGGGAATTTGTGTCCCTTTGTGGCAATGACATATGTGCCACTGATGTTAGAGACCTCAATTGACACAAAACAGAGGTGCATAGAAGAAGGGAGGGAAAAATAAAACAAGACGAAATCAGAGAGGGAGACAAACCTCTTACAAGAGACTCTTAACCATAGGAAACAGAGGGTTGCTGGAGTGGAAGGGGATGGGGGGATGGGGTCGCTAAGTGACCGGCATTAAGGAGGGTGTGTGATGCAATGAGCACTAGATGTTATATGCAAATGATGAATCACTGACCTCTAGCATATTCACTATATGTTAATTAATTGAATTTAAATAAGATAAAATTAAAATAAAACTGCAATTGTTCAATCAATTATCTTAAATTGTTCAATCTTATCTTAAAAGAAAGCATCAGAATTAAAATTCTCCTCTGTCGTCCTAACACGGTAATTATTCAGTAACACTGAGTTAGGGCAGATATTTTTATATTTCACAAATAGAGATAGAATCTGTGCTCCTGGTGAGGTATGGGCTAGACCTGCAAGCTGGTCAGGGCTCTGTTCTTTTTATCCCTCTTCTCCAAAACAAAACCTAGGCCTGTCTCCAGTGACCATCATTCCTTTGACCTGAAGCACCTGTCAAGAATTATAACAGAGGCCCAGAAATGCTAAAAACAAATCAGGGAATCTGTTTTGGATAAGTATCCCTAAATATTATCTAGTGTAATTATATTCTAGACTTCTCCCTTCCTGTTAGTTAAGGGATTACATCATGCCTTTCTTAGGAGAGAAATTGTGTTTAACATTGATCCAGGGGACTGGTTTGATTCTGGATCATTTTGCCCTTGCAGGAATTAGGGAATAGAGCAAAAGATCAGACTCCCAAGGACTGAAGATTACTGTGTTTTCCCATCAGAGCCTTTATGTGGGGGCTTTATTACTGCAGGGTAGAGAGAGTAGATGCTCAATCGATATGTGTCTAGTAATTGTTTTTATTATTTATTTATAATTTATTTATTTATTATCATAAAACCTCCTTCACTTCATTTAAACAGTGCCTCATTGTGCAAGTTGGTATGCTACACACATGCACAGCTTTCCAAATTCAGTGCTGAATTAGTCATAATTAAATAGCATTTCAAGTGAACTTATTGTCTGGTGTATCTAAAAAATTACCAATATGTGATTCTGATCTGAGTATACAACTAAGCCAAATGTTTTATTTATGGCAGAAGAGTTGTGACGCTAAAATATTTTGGATTTTTGAGATTGAGTCAGGAGTTAGCAAAAAGAAAAATTTTTAAGCTTTTTGGAAACTTCTTTCTTTCCTTTTCTCTTTCTTTCATCATAGGGAACAGTATGTGACTGGCATTAGAATAAATGTTGTTGGCAGAAAGTGCTAGAAAAGAAAGGATTACTGATGGCTGGAGTGTCTGGCAAAGGTGTCAGAAAGCTGATGGAATCTATAGAGGATCCCAGAAGGGAGTAGTGTTTGCATAGTTGGAGAAGACAGAGAGGGAAGGGGCTCAAAACAGTATCTCAGTGAAAGCTTTGCATGAGGAACACACCTGCCTGAGGGGGATCGCATGGAAAAGCAGTGGGAGAAAAGTCTGGGAAAAAAGAGGGAAGGCACAGGTAAACCTGTGGTGGAGATTATTTTTATGTTGGGGACTGGTGACCACAGGTCATGGGCATGATTGACTTGGGTTCTTAGAAGACCAATGTGGCAGCAGCTAGTAAAATCTGTTGAATGGGGATGGAGTGAGCACTGAAGGGACTTGGAATGGTCTTGAATGAGGACAGGGATGCACTGAGAGGCCCTTGGCCCCTGTTTGGAGTTAGGACTAAAAGGGCTCAAGTGCTGGCTTTTCCTCCTGTTAATGACCTTGGGCAAGGTGCTTCACTTCTCCAGGCCTCAATTTCTTCATCCTATGGCCTCTTGCGTACTCACCTGGATAGCAAATGGGAAGTCTTTGGCAAATGGTGGCACTGGATAAAATTGCAGCTATTACGGAGTTCACTAGAGATGAGTCTTTTCCTCTAATTAGTTATAAAAAAAAAAGTACACTTAGACACAATCCCTATTCATCTAAGCAAGGTTTTTTGAAGACTGCTACTGGCAAACCCACAACTCCGTGAGGATGGCTTCACTGAGGAGCAGTCTGGAACAATTAGAGATTAACTGAGGGAGGTATAGCCTCTGCCTCTGACCTGGGTCTCAGAACACAAACACCTCAAACCTCACTCTTCACACCACAAACTGTCCGTATCCCTCCCCACCCCCTCTGTAAAGTGGAGCCTGCTCCCTACCTTTGATTGTCCAGTGCTTCCACGGTGGAAAAGGCTTCAGAAACCATGAACTAAAGGACAGACATGCAGGCATGACACAGAGCAGAGCATTTAAATTCCTCATGACCATCACTCTGGTCCGTTCAAGAACTTTTTCCATTTACTTCAGAAACAGCCTATGTGATCAGATGGTGGGGCAGGCACATACCAACTTAAAACACGAGTCACTCAAAACACACCTGTGGGGGGGGGGTCAAGGTGGCAGACAGTAAAGAAAACAGAAACAGGATGGAAATGGGAAAACTCCATCTGGTTCTTCCAAAAATAATTATCGCAAGGGGGAATACCTGACATGGTGTCAAGTCTTGAAGAAATGAGCTGAGGTTGCTTTTTGGGGAGAGACAAAAAATGGTCACAGGGGAGTGAGTGTGAAGAAAGTAAGAGATGGAGGAGTTGAGGGGCCCCTTTGCCCCTGGTACTTGAAACAAATGTGAGAAAAGTTTTCTTGACCTTTTTCCTCATCTCTCCAAATCTCAAGTGTTTCTCTGTAGAATAGAAGATAAAGTTGGTCCCTAATTAGATGCACTTGGAAGTAGCGTGGAAACATGGAAAGAACACAGACTTTGGAGACTGAAAGACCTGAGTCTGCATCCACTTAATTGCTATGTCACTTTGGGAAAAAACTTCTGCAGACCTCAGTGTCTGCTTTGAGTCAGTGACTCTAATATTTACCTTCTTGTGAAGATTAGATATAAATATATAGGCATATAGTAGACATTCAGTAATGGTAATGGGTTCACTATTATGCAAATCTCCTTATATAAGCCACAACTGTGAGGTGAGTTGTATTTCTAACCAACAGACAGAATAGCCTAAAGAATCTTGAAGCCTTATTTGAAATGGCATGAATAGGAATGCTCAGCACTTATGATTGACATTGCTTGGACTCTCTTAGGTGTGTCTTTCAGTTCAGTCCATGTCCCTTCCCTAGGCATACTCTCTCTGGCCTCTTCATGCTTTCTTAGCCATTCATGTTTTGTTTCTGCCAAAGTCTTCCTCAGTCTCATACCCCACCCTTACCTCTGCCCTGTTTCTCATTCTTTCTTGACTCCAGAATGCATTTTCCAAATACATATAACAGGAGAGGCTCTAGCTACTAACTTCTTTCCTTCCTGTCAGGCTGCGGATGACCAACAGGTCACAAGCACATTGGACACAGTGACCCCAGAAGTTTCCCAGTTTAATTGCCAAGGGTGGACCACTGTGGATGCCACCTTCTGTGAGAATGAATGACTGTGGAGAGGCAGGTTGTGACTCCTTTGACTTAAACTCTGAATAGAATGTTTCCAGGAATCCTTGGGATTCCCTGGAATGTGCACCTGTAACACTCATTCTCTAGAATCACCACTCCTGGGAGAATTACTTATCTTCAACTCAGACAACAGATCTTGATTGTACCATTTTGTATAATCTTGAATCATTTAAGCTCTTAAAAATACCAGGCAACATTTAGAGAGGTTCCCTCATCAGCAAATGTAACACATGTGTGGTGAATAGGTCTTTCCTGGGAATCCAGGCTTTGGAGATGGGAAGTACAGATAGGCTGAACAAGCTACGTTGATTGGGTCCACCCATCCTTGTGAGGGGAAAGAGCCAGACCTGGATGAAAATCTCAAATTCCTGCCCTCTCAAACCATGTTGCTCTAAGCAAGTGACTTCATTTCCCTTATTTTCTCTTTTCTGCATTTCTTTTTCAATTTTATTTTATTTGTTTATTTGAGAGAGAGGGAGAAAGCAAGAGCAGAGGGGAGGGGCAGAGGGAGAGGGAATAGCAGACACCCCACTGACCAGGGAGCCGCTGACGTGGGGCTTAATCGTAAGAGGGGGTCATGACCCGAGCCCAAGGCAGACACAACTCACTGAGTTACTCAAATGCCCCTTTTCTCTGTTTCTAATAGGGGAATCATGCTGTCTACTTCCTAAAGTTGTCATAATGCTTGAGTGAGAGAAGCAAGTACTCTGATCTCCCTTCCCAGTGCCTACTCCCTACTTCACCCTTGTTAAAATTCTAGAATGTTCTTTTTCTCTCTAAATGTAATGAGAAGAAATCACTACCGGAAATAGACTATAATTTAAGTTCTCTGTTGTTTGCAATCACACCTTATGACTCTTGAAGGTACAGTGGTGTTAGGAGTCAACCTAGAATCCTTTCAGACAAAGAAACCTTGAGTCTTCAGAGAAATCAGAGACAATGACTTAGAGTGATTGGTGATATTATTATAGCAAAATCCATGCTGACTTAAAGACCTAATATATTCTTACATAGATTATCCCATTTGACCTTCAAAATAAATCTGTAAGTCAGGAAAGACAGAAATTTATTTTGCTCAGGTAAATGCCCTGAAGTTCAGAAACTTGCAGTGAGTCATAGCTAATAAATGATCACACCAGGACTCAAGCACAAGTGTCCAGGCTCCAATTCACTGCAGACTCTTCCCTCATCCCAACTAATTTCTTAGCTCTTAAATGCTTACCCATCTATTGTGCTGAGCGAAATAAGTCAATCAGAGAAAGACAATTATCATATGATCTCCCTGATATGAGGAAGTTGAGAGACAACGTGGGGGGTTTGGGAGGTAGGAAAGGAATAAATGAAACAAGATGGGATCGGGAGGGAGACAAACCATAAGAGACTCAATCTCACAAAACAAACTGAGGGTTGCTGGGGGGAGGGGGCAGGAAGAGGAGGGTTGGGTTATGGACATTGGGGAAGGTATGTGCTATGGTGAGTGCTGTGAAGTGTGTAAACCTGGCGATTCACAGACTTGTACACCTGGGGCTAATGATACATTATATGTTAATAAAAAATAAAAACATTTAAAAAAAAGATTAAATGAATGAATTTTAAAAAATGCTTACCGATCACATGAGAAGTATGAAAATGTGTGTGATTGCCCATCGTGACTGAATACATACATTTAATGCCACAGCTCAAACCATTCCATTGGGTCAACCAGTTTTCTCTAGCAGTGTGTAGCTATAAATTCTAAAAGTTGCTAACATAAATGTTAGACCATTATGTTCTAGCTGCTATGCTAGTTAAGCCCTTTATATACACTTCCACCTAATCCTCTCGGCAACCCTATAAAGTAGGTATTGTTACCTCATTTTAGAGAAGAAACTAATAACCAGAGAGCTTAAGTAACTTGCTAAAGGTCACACAGCCACACAGTAGATTCAGAGAAATATGTGTCTGGCACCAAAGCACATGCTCTCAATCTCAGTGCTATTTACACCATAGCAGAAACCCATGTTTCTCTGGCACTTGTCCCAACTTCTCATACAGAACTCTAGCCTCCCTTTAAGGTGCCCCCAAATACTTGAGTGTCCTAGGGAGGTGTCTTATGTGTGTCCTCCAAGTAAGTCCTGCCAGCCTTTCTTTCTTTTTTTTTTTTTAAGCTTTTATCCATTTATTTGACAGAGATCACAAGTAGGCAGAGAGGCAGGCAGAGAGAGAGAGAGAGGAGGAAGCAGGCTCCCTGACAGGCAGAGAGCCCGATGTGGGGCTCAATCCCAGGACCCTGAGATCATGACCTGAGCTGAAAGCAGAGGTTTTAACCCGCTGAGCCACCCAGGTGCCCCCCTGCCAGCCTTTCTGTCAACTCTTTAGCAACATCTGCTATTCCAAGCCTGTACAACCTAGAAATGAAATATTTGGCTGTAGTCACTTCCAAGGTAGGCTTACAAATAAAAAGGTGTAAGAGAGAAGTGTCCTGAGCACACCACCACTACCACCATAGCTCTTTTGTACATAGTTTTCTTTGGAGGTTGGAGTTGAAGTGAGACTTCTCCTCTGCCAGCTCTTTAAAGCCCTGGCCCATCTGTGCTTGTGGGAAACAGGCAGCTGGCAATCATTTCACTTCCCTGAGCCGCACATTCCTCAACTGCAAGATGAAGGTGAGACCACCTCCTCATGGGACTGTGTTCTGCCTTGAATCACATAAGGTATGCAAAGCACCTGTGGGATGCTTGGCGCCTGTAGAGGCTCAAACAAAATGGTGGTTTCTTCTCGCCCAAATCCCTGTTCTGTACAAACACATGGCTCCTGGCCTTCTTAGCAGTAAATCAGTTAACAAACTAATGTGTGCTGAGTGGTTAGTGTCCAAGCAAATACTTTGACAGGAGAGTGAGTAAATTACATAAGAACACCAGCCAACACTCACACTGGACTTTTATTGAAAATAGTGTGATCAGATCAACATGTCATTATTTCAGTGGATGGGAGAACACTGTTTTGCTAAAGATTTCTCTGTAATGGTGTTTGTTGAAAGGAGTTATGGTGTCCCATGCCTACACTAGACAGCTCTGGCACATTTCTCAGTTGCTGTACACTGAGTCCTTTGTCAGCTGTCTGAGAATGTGAGCAGAGCTGCCATCACCTCGGAGGTAAAGGTTGTGTGAAGATGTTTAACAATAAAAATAAGTGGAGAGACCCCAGCACCCATCCTGAGAACTACCCAAGCCGCGCTGGCCAGCTGTTGTCAGCCAGGGCCATGGCCCTGCATTACTCCAGGGGTGATGCCAGAGGAAGGTAACGGCCGGGCGCTGGGGAGAGGGACAGCTCAGGCTCGTGTGCTGCCAAGCAGCCAAATTTCTGGGCTCTGGGCTCAGTTCGTCTCCTAGCATAATATCCTGGGTCTCTTTCCGTCAAGTCACCATTGAGAAAGAAAAGACCTTTCCCACCCCCTCCCTCTTCACTCCTCAAGGACAAGGCCACAGGACCCAGAATGTTCTTTTCCACTGTGAGAGGTATTGAGCCTGTAGTAACACCCTGCAAGTGAATTACTCAATGAATTTTCAGGTGGATTTCTATGGTTCTCACAAGAGGATAAAGTGTTTCTTTAAAATGAACAAAAGCCCCTTGCATCTGGTTTGTCACCAGCTTGTTTCTCTTATTTTCTTTCTTTCTTTTTTTCAATCTTTCTGTCTCTCTTTTTCCCTTTATCTCTTTATTTTTATTTACTTGTGTGTGTGACGTCAAGTATTTTGATGTGGGACGATGGGACTCCTGGGGAACTCCTAAATAACCACAGGATTTAAAGAGGAAATTCGTTAAAACATTAAAGTTGTTCACACGTGTGCATTATCAGTACAGGCAAGGGAGATTAAAAGGACACTTTGAGGTGTCCTGGAAGCTTCGTCTGTAAATCACAGAGTCTCTCCCACGTCAGACACCCGAGAACAGGTGTAGCAAGTATGGAATTCAGGATTCAACAGTGAGACAAGTAACTTCAGTGTTTTCATTTCAAATATAGGGAAGGGGGCATTTAATTAAGACAAAGGAATTCCATCAGACACACCAAGGTGAGAGTGGCAGAGTCTTGACTGTTCCCTCCCAGCCCTCACTCCTAGACTGAGCTCCACTAGTCAGTCTGTTTTTGTGATTCTGTGCAGTGAGTGCTGAATCCAGTCCCACAGCTAACAGGACCCCTGCTCCTTGAAGACTCCTCCTGGGGAGCTGAAGGTGTGTCCTTTGCTTTCTCAGGCTGTCATTGGAACCATGGGGCCAAGTCACGTCTGCCCGCAGCTGCCGACATTTGCCTCCCTGGGCACCGAGGTCTGAAGCTCGACGCTGGCAAGAGCCAGCCCTACCCTCTTGGAGGAAATGGCTGAACAGCCTGAGCAACAGCAGATGAGAACTTCCTTCCTCTTCATCCAGCTGCAGGCCCCCCCTGCTGGAGCTCTCCCCTCCCGTTCTCCAGCCCTTGCAGCCTGGACAGCAGCCCCAGGGGGCCTGGAGGAGGGACACATTTTCCCAAGTCCCAGGACTGGCCTCTTGGCAGGCCGGGGCCTCAGGCGCACACAGGGCTTGGCTGCTCCTCCCTTGCGCCTGCTGCAGAAGGGGGGCTCTGGGACTGAGGATCCAGCTGCTTTCCGTTGCTCTGCTCTGACGGAGGAGGAGAGAGAGGAAAAACCCCAGGATCTGGATGGAAGGAGGGGTGGCGTTTGCAGATCCCCACGTCACAGACCTTCCCTGGCCCCTGCCTCCAGGAAATTTGGACGACTACAGCCCCTGTCATGCAGCCTTCCTAGCCCAGATCCCGTAATGAGTGATGAAAGCAGCGATTCCTCCATGGGCTGGGAGCACTGGCCAGCCATCTCTGCCCCCCAGGACCTGCGGAGTGCAGACCCTTGGTCTTGGGATGCCTTGGGATGTTCAGCTCCACAGGCCAACCTGGCTCACCCTACTGACAGGGGTGAAAGCGTTACGCTGAAGACAGCTGTCGTCACCTGCCAGGTGCTCCCAAAGAGCTGTGAAGAGGGCACCACAGGGCGAGCCAGAAGAGCAAGGCTCTACAGATACTCTCCGCGCATTCAGACCAGCCAGAGCTACCCCGCCCCGCCTGCCACTCTGCCTCTCAAGGTAAGAAAGTGAACAGCTCCAGCTGTTCCCCTAGAAGAGGAATTGAGCGTGGGGACAGATGAGCCCATGAGGATTCCCAGTTCCTCCATCCATAGTGGAGGGCGTACACCTCAGTAGCGGAGGTAGTCACCAGCCGCAGTCCCCCGGGCCTGGGCCTGTGTCTTTCGTCCGTGTTCTGCCACCTTCTCTGCCATTAGCAACAACTTGTTTGGAAGGAGAGAGTGAATAACTATTTCCCGAGATTTCTGCCAAAGATAGGAGAAGTAAAGTTAGGCGAGGAAGTACATACTTTTAGGGGAAGGCCAGAGGAAGGGCAAAGGAGGCATGCAGACCTTTACTGAGTCCTGTGCTGTGCCAACCATTATGCTAGACATTTTCTTATATCCCATTTATCCTCACAACCTCCCTGAGGAATAGAGGCCCATATCCCCAGTCCCAGATGGGGGCACTGAGAAGTGGCTAGGCAAAAATCCTCTTCCTGCCAAAAACAAAAGGGCAGAAGCAAAACCTATTCTCCAGAATAGGCTGTGAGGGCTTTGGGGAAGCTTCACTGGATTTTGTGAAGGTTTTCAGAACTGGGGTACAGCTTGGAACTCAGACACAGCTTTACATGCTTGACCTTCTAAGGCCCACATCTACTTCCCATCACCCTCCCCTGCCCCACTGAGGATATGTAGCTCTGGGCATCAGCCTGCCAGCCTCCATTTCCCAGCAGTAAGGGAGCAGCAGTAGGTCAGTCTGTGTGATCCTCGGGGTCTCTTCCAGCTCTTCAGGGCTATATGCCCAATCATGGCCGTGCTGACTCTTTGTAAAATAGTGTCTTATTCTCTGTATCTCTGACTCCACCTCCTCATCATGCTGGTGCTCTCTCCCCCCAGTTCAGGCGTACCAAAATGGGTGGGCAAAATAAAATGTTATGCTTTTATTTTCCTTTTCTTCACAGCATGAACAATTTGCTCTATTTTGCACATACATAGGTGACAGCAGTGAGGGTGAGGAAGAGTGTGTCTGTTGGTGTTGCTGGGATGAGACAGAAGAGTAGAGATTCTTGTTGGGACATGTGGAAGTTTCACATGGAGGGGACTCTCGGGGACCTCACAGGAGAAGTGGATGAAATTCACAACATCAGAAAATGGGTCTTCCATGGGCTTGGAAGTGGTGTGGCTTCATCTAGACTCTGTGGCTGTCTCCTACATGCTTCCACACACCATCCTTCCTTTCCCTTTCCCCTTTTAACAGGGAGCCTGTACAGTTAAGAATCAGGGAGAAAGGATGAGCCCAAGTTCTATTCAGGGGAACTCTTGGAAGAAGAGAGATGCTAGCATGCTTCCTTAAGAAATAGTTTACATTCCTTCTTAGTTCTTGTATCACTCATTTCCTACAGGGATTTAGAAGGAATGACATACCCATGCGTCAGAGCCCTGTCTGTCTATGTGGGGTCACACAGTAGTTGTTTATGTATTTGAATGCTGGTCTGATAACTTGAAAACTCCATCTTTTCCTACTCTTCTCTCCTGTCTTCTAGATAGAAGCCAAAGCCTCAGAACGGTTGCCATTTCTCATTGGAGTTGCCAACTCATTGGAGTTGGTAACTCATTGGAGTTGGTCCAAGTGGGTAGATTTTTACCTTGTCTGCCTCATGTAGCCACTTTTGCTAACGGGCTCTGAGATATCTGCCTCCATCTAAAGTAGGGATTGCAAGATTCTGGAACAAAACTTAGATTTGTGTATGAAAGTGTTGAACCAGTGAAAGGGACCGTCAGTAGCTCTGCATTAAGGGAGAGAAGAAGACAGGCAAATCTGTGGGACATCAGGGTAGGAGGTCCATGCAGGGTGGGACTTGAGGAGGTTAGGAAGCCTGGCTAAAAAAATAAACCTTGAGTTTGCCGGTCAGATGTTGTGATTACCTCCACCATAGGAAGGCAAGTTGGGAAATTAGCACCCTCAGACCACAAGTCCTTTAAATGCCTTATGGCTATTATTAACGAGGTGACCCCTGCCTGGTCTTTTGTGTTAGAGAAAGAAGAAATTAACAGAGATAGATTTTCCATCTGTGCAGTCCTGAGCAGATTAAGGTGTCTGGATTTGATAAATTAGTGCATGAGAATTCTCCAGTCTTCTCATGCTTCTCAAAGCTGTATAAGTCACAGCAAAGAGGCAGAAGGGTGATTAAAAACATCTTCTTGTCACCTATGAATGGAAAGCCCTTGTTTACCCATAATGGGAAATTTGCTTGATATACTCATGAAAAATGTGATCAATTATATTTGTTAAAGTGAAATGCTGGTTATATGGAAGCAAAGCCTACATATACTACATATGTATGATAGAACTGAGGTTCATATATCAACTTTCCAACCAGAAAAATCTGGATCAAGTGTAAACTCTCCTCTTCGCAATGCTCCAGATGGCTTAATTTATCCTCTCACAGCTGAAATAAATGGGCTCCAATGTGAAAATTATTGACTTAAATCCTTCCAAGTTAGCATAGGGCATAAGCACAGCAAATCAAATCAAATCAAATCAATTCGTTCCTAATTTATATAAGAAATAATTATAGCACTCTGTGACCAACATAGGGCTTCCAACACACTATTTCCTCTTATTGAAACCTCAAAATTCTGAGGATATACATTATTATTATCTCCCCTTCACGGTTAAGAAGACAAGATGCTTAGGGATGGTCAGCAATTTACTGGGACCTATGACTAGGACATGGCGGCTCAAGACAGAACTCAAGTATCCACTGAGATGCCAGAGCTCTTTCAGCCATCTCTCGGTGTCTTCTGAGAGGGGGGATTTTCTTGGAAGGCAGCCCATTACTTCCTAGAACCTGGGACACTATTCTCCTACTTTCTCCCATGGGAAAGATGGGAGAAGGACCCCTCAGGAATATCAGGTCGAGTGACTAGCCTTGTGTGAATAAGCACTGTTTACTAGAAGCAGTGAAGGCCTGGGTTTGGAGGATGTGAAGTTCCAGGTCCTAGCAATGCCAGCTGAGGGCTATAACATTCCTGTGGTGAGTCTGTCAGTGTGAATCAGAAATTGTTCCATGGTCTGAGACCAGAGGCTGCCCTAACGATTTCTTGGACCCCATGTTCTGCTGCCTCTCTGTGGGAACGAGAGGAACTATCAATGTGTGGCTTGAATTTGGGGCTAAAGATACAAAGACCATACAAAGATAAAGAAAACAGACACAACACAAGAGAGGGAGAAAAGCTTTCTCTATAATGATTTTGTGAAATTTCCAATTTTTTAAAAACTAGGTCTTCATATCTTACATATTTTATCTTTTGAAATAACAATGACTTTTGGTATGTAAATGACAAAATTTCCCCCCAAATACCATTTTTTAAACCCTACAAAATTTTCACCTGTAGCTTTAAATTTCCCAGAAAGTTTACCTCTCTCCATTGGTCTTCCTTTTTCTCTTCCTCCATCATCTCAAAAGCAATCACATTTTTGAGCTTTTATCACCAGCTTCCAGGAGTGTTCAGGTCTACAAAACAGGATAAAATGAGCAGGACAGACAAGGAGTCCATGGGAGGTTTATGTGGGAGGGAGCCAGGGATAGGTACTTCTTTTTTAAGGTAGTGGAGGGAAGTGCAGGTCTGTTGTCCTATAGGGAGGTCTTATCAAGCAGACTAGAAAAAAATATTTTTAACTTTCTGTGTCTTGGAGTGTTTTGCCTTAAAATAAGGTAAATGTCTGAAATATAAGTCTGTAAAGTGCATTATTTTTTTTTAAGAGTATTTACTTATTTATTTGAGAGAGACAGAGTTAGAGAGGGAGAGGCTGCATGCACAGGCAGTTGGGAGGGGCAAAGGGAGAGGGAGAAGTGGACTCCCTGCTGAGCAAGGGACACCCCCCTCACCCCGCCAATGCAGGACTGGATCCTAGGATCCTGGGATCATGACTTGAGCGGCAGGCAGATGCTTAACTGACTGAGGCACCCAGATGCCCCAAAGTGCATTACATTTTTGATGGGAAGTTTTTATTTAGAGTAAAGTTCTCTGGCACTGGAATTTAAGAGATGAAAATGAAGGTCTGGTTCTGGGTACTAACTAGCTAAGTGGCCACTAACAACTCATTGAACAAAGCTAGGTTATCGTGTTTGTTCTCTGAGGACTTTCCAGTTCTGACACTCTATATAATAAAGTATGAATCTACAAATCAAGAGAAGTAATGAAACTGTGTGATGAAATGGAAGTATTAAAACAATCAGCTTGTCCCTAAAGATTAATAATTTTGTCAAATGACCTCTCTGCAAGGAAGATACCTAGTGGGCTAGCCTCTCTCAGGGAGATCTGGAACTTCAGTAGACACGAGGGTGTTTATATACATGGTAACATAGTGCTTGGGGCTTAACAGTTAGTTGAATGACTGAATGAAGGAAGGAATGAAACTTTGCAAGGCTGGTTAACATTCAGTGAAATGAAAGAATCAGTGCCTTTTGAGAACAATAAAACAAATCCCACCATGGAATTTTAAGGACAGAATTCCCAGCTGTCGGTCCCCAAATGATTGATATTTCCTTCTCTGACCAGATTCCAGGTGAATAAATTCCCTTCTGGCATTGAATACTGACCCCTATCCCCTCCCCATATACTTAAGCTGCCCCTGGAAAAGGTCATTTATGTTATCTGGGGTAGAAACTTAATTACCTAAGTCTGTTGACTTTTTCTGGCCTGTCATAAATTTAGAAATGGTTCTGCACATAAAATAATATTCTAGATAATTCTACCTTTATTTATTTTTTTAAAGATTTTATTTATTTATTTTACAGACAGAGATCACAAGTAGGCAGAGAGAGAGAGAGAGAGAGAGAGAGGAGGAAGCAGGCTCCCCGAGGAGCAGAGAGCCCGACTCGGGGCTCGATCCCAGGACCCTGGGATCATGACCTGAGCTGAAGGCAGAGGCTTTAACCCACTGAGCCACCCAGGTGCCCCTAATTCTACCTTTAAATTAAACCCTCTTGGTGAGCAATTTAGAATTTTAAAAAAGAAATTCAGAACAAAGAGAGAGCTTGTACTAATTTAAACAGCAATATAGATAAATGGCAATGGTGTCCCTTTTAAAAGATTTTGGTACTTAGGAGACAGTACTGTTGGGATTGAAAAGCTTATCTTTAGTCTATTTTACACTGCATTGGTTTTGATACAGATGTCTTGATTTATTACTAGAATAAATGAAGTCCGAGATAGCAGAACGGGTTTCAATTCTTTTTTATCTTGTGGTTTGCCTCTGTGTTCCCGTGACAACGTTTTCTTGCTGTTTTTCTTTCCTTACGCTTTCCTTTCACATTCAAATGCAGAAGTCCTGTGGATCATTGTACTACCCTCAATGATCTATATGCTACCCTCCAATGCTACCCTCAAGGAACTATATGCATTGTGGCATCTTGATCGGGAGAAGAGGGCAGAGAGCACAAGGGCCACTTCACGGTTGGGGGTTCCTGTGACATACAGAATAGCTATTGGAATGGGAGCTAGGACGTAGAGACTCTGGCCTTCTCTTTGATTTAAGTTAGCTAAGGATGGACAAGTCTCTTCATTCTGGATCTTAACGTCTTGTCTATAATGTGAAAAGATTAGACTGCTTTCCTCCCATCTAGTTCTATGATTCTAAGTTCTTGCCAATCCATGTGTGCCTACTTTAAAATTCAACTAAAACTACAGCTTTTGATGACAAATCCCTGAAAGTCCGTCATAATTTAGAAGTTACTGTGAGTTGGAAAACATCTTTATTGGTACAATTAGATGTCTCCTCACTATCTAGAGGGTAAGTAAGAACTAAATACTTTCTTTTAAAAAGGTTTATTTACTTTTAGAGAGAGAGTGCAAGCAGGAGGAGGGACAGAGGGAGAAGGAGAGAGAGAATCACAAGCAGACCCCCTGCTGAGTGCAGAGCCCAATTCCAGGCTCTATCTCATGACCCTGAGATCATGACCTGAGCTGAAACCATGGGTCAGATGCTAAACAAACTGAGCCAGCCAGGCACCCCAGAACTAAATACATCTAAGAATACTTTACACCAACTGTTCATTGTTTTTATAAAATATTAGCTGCATTGGTCAAGTATTAGTTTAGTCTGAGACATTTGGACAAAGAGACTAAAATTGAGTGTTTTTTATAACTCTACAAAAAGTTTTGTTTTTCTCTCATATTAAAAAGGAAATAAATGCTGAAAGAGATTGTTCTGTGTTTCGGTCTCTGGAATCAATTATTCAGGAAAGGAACTATTTGGAAATCAATGCTAATCAGAAATTAAGACCCAGAATGGTGAAGAGACTTGTCCTCACTTAACTAGTTTAAGTTAGTTCCAACAGATTGCCTCAGTTTAAATTTGAACATTTGTGCCCTTGGACAAAAGTGTTCTACCTGTAAGATTTAGTTAAGATTCTTGGTTGTGTATAATTGAAATCCTCAAGGATACTTTATCCCAAATGCAGGGCACTCATTGGAAGAACACATGTATGTAAGAGTAGAGTCTCATAGAACCCTAGAGCTTCAGGACCCTAAGATGTGGAGATGTGGAAATGTGGATGGGCCTCAGGACCAACTGGTGAGGGCTCCAGAGATTTCAGGGCTCTCTCTGTATCTCTTTTCTCTGTTGGACTCTGAATCATTTTTTCTCTTTCTGCACATCTGCTTCCTCTATTCCCTCTTCTGCAGTGGGGAGGATGACCACCCATAATTCCCAGTTTATATCTCCTTTCTTTAGAGACAAGTTAGACTAAGACTGGAGCCCTTAGGCCTGCTTCCCAATCTCCCAGGAAAAGGCTCTTTGGTCCAGCGTGGGTTGGGTGTCCCCCAGTTTACTATGGTGGCGGCAGGGGCAGGAACAGCTGACGAGACACTATCAGGTCTGCTGAGAGCCCAAAGATGGTGATATATATGTGTATCTTAGAAAGGGACATTTTCTAGAAATTAATGGAACATGGAAAGGAGGGGAGCAAATTTGAATGAACAACCTAATAAATGACCAAAAACACTTTCACGGAGTTGTCAACTAAATTTATAAAGTGATCACTTTGTGTAAATGTCCTATCTGAGCCTTCTCAAATTTTAAGGAAGCCAGTTTTTATAGCCTTTGGGGAGATTTTTTAAAAAGAGCACACCTGAACTAAACAATATATTAGAATTAAACTATTGTCCGATACAGCTTATGAATAAATAGATTTACTTCTAGAATTTGATACTGGCTATGATGTTGTAAATTTTCTCTTTCAAATATGTTTCTTCTTCATAGACTTTTCAGAGACCATAGGATGCTGGAAGATTACAACAAATCTAAGTCCTTAGTGAAAGTGGGGTTCTGTACTAGGCAGATTACCATTTCAGATTCTACATGTGATCTCTCCCACTTTATAGCAACTCGCTGGGACTCCTGACCCATGTATTCAAGAAATAAGAACAACAAAAATCGTAAAGATAAGCCACATTCCTTGAACTGGGTTATAGTGATTCTGTGATCAATGAAAACAAAAGGTGGGGGGCACCTGGGTGGCTTAGTCCTTAAGCGTCCTTCAGCTCAAGTCATGATCCTGGGATCCTGGGATTGAGCCCCACATCTGGCTCCCTGTTCAGCAGAAAGCCTGCTACTCCCTCTCCCACCCCCTCTGCTTGTGATCCCTTTCTCGCTATCTCTGTCTCTGTCAAATAAATAAATAAAATCTTTAAAAAAGCAAAAACAAAGCAAAAGGTGGGAGCAAGAAGGAACGATGGTTCCATACAGTTCACGTTGTTGGGCTATTGCGGGGCTACAGGTTTTAGAGGTTCCCTTTCCCTCCTTCTGAAGTCATCAGCAGCTGTGATCCTTTTTTGGCTGCCCTTTGTGTTGTGCATATTTCTTGTGATTATATTTAGTCAATTTTAACTTTTTGGAATTTAACTTTCAATTTTCAGGATGTGTGGTTTTGTATCAACCTTTCAATTACTGGGTCCAGCAGATTATGTGAGCCAAAAATCTCCAGGGCATTACTCAAGCACTTATAGTGTCGTATTATTTGAAGATCCTACTTTATCAGCAAGGAGCTTGGTTTCTTTTTATTGAATTCTCTAAGTGATTATATGATGAAGGAACAAGTAAAATGTCACACCATTTATCCCATGCCACAAGAAGAAAGATCTCAGGAGCTTGTTACATTTTTCAATCTTTTTCCATAAAGAATTTCAACTATGGCAGATATAATAAATAAAAATAATGGTAAAGGTAAATAGTAATAAAGAATCAGGTCTGGGGGGCACCTGGGTGGCTCAGTGGGTTAAAGCCTCTGCCTTCGGCTCAGGTCATGATCCCAAAGTCCTGGGATCCAGCCCCGCATCAGGCTCTCTGCTCAGCAGGGAATCTGCTTCCCTTCCTCTCTCTCTGCCTGCCTCTCTGCCTTCTTGTGATCTCTGTCAAATAAATAAATAAAATCTTTAAAAAAAAAAAGAATCATGTCTGGGAAATATAAATAAGATCAAGATGAAGAAGAGATCAAGCGAAAATCAGGAAAAGAACAATGAGAACAACATAAACGTTTACAGAGCTGGTGTTGTTCAGAGTCAGATTGGAATCCGTGTTTTCCAGGCATCCATGCTGTAAGGGACGTGGTTAGCTGCACCATACCCATTGTGAGAAGGGAGGGACGGGAGGGAAGGAGAAGGGGAAATGGGAAGGAGGGAAGGAAGAAGAGAAGAAAGGAAGGAAGGAGGGAAGGAGGGAAGGAAGTTTTCTTTAACATGTTCCACAGAAATAATTCTCTCAGAAAACCAAATTCTGTTTCCCTTTCAAATAGCAATAAAAAATAACATCTTGGGGGCACCTGGGTGGCTCAGTGGTTTAAGCCTCTGCCTTCTGGGATCGAGCCCCGCATCGGGCTCTCTGCTCAGCACGGAGCCTGCTTCCCTCTCTCTCTCTGCCTGCTCTCTGCCTACTTATGATCTTTCTCTGTCAAATAAATAAATTCTTAAAAAAAAAAAAAAGCATCTGCCTTCGGCTCAGATCATGATCCCAGGGTCCTGGGATCTAGCCCCGCATCGGGCTCCCTGCTCAGTGGGGAGCCTGCTTCTCCCTCTCCCACTCCCCCTGCTTGTGCTCTCTCTCTGTCAAATAAATAAAATCTTAAAAAAAAAACAAAAACCTCTAAACCACAACTTCTTTAATGGAAAGAAGAAGAAATAACACCCATCTCATGTAGTTAGTGGTTAAGTGCATTAAATAAACTAATGTATGCAGAGTGCCTTTTATCAGAGGTACTTAATTAATTGCGGCTGGTATAATTCTTAATACTGTGGGCTCAAGTCCTCTCCTTCCACACCATTTTAAAAGATTAAAAAAAA
The DNA here is from genome assembly GCF_002288905.1 of Enhydra lutris kenyoni. Taxonomy (NCBI): domain Eukaryota; kingdom Metazoa; phylum Chordata; class Mammalia; order Carnivora; family Mustelidae; genus Enhydra; species Enhydra lutris. The sequence goes on from NW_019154095.1 coordinate 40,530,864, forward strand.
ATAACATTTTGGATAAAATCTTTTTTTTCTTTTTTTTTAAATTTAAATTTTAATTTTTTTAAATTTTATTTTTTATAAACATATAATACATTTTTATCCCCAGGGGTA